>NC_142609.1:43669060-44029865 GCF_041222555.1 Hakea prostrata | reverse complement strand
AGTTGATGGAAAACAACAGTTATCCATTCAAATCTAACTCCCTGCAATAGATTCATCAAACCAATCTCCTCAAAATTGAGAAAGGACAGAAAGGAATTGAAGAGATTGATATTCTTACCTTCAAGATTGAAAATCACACGAAGAGCCAAGATTTCCGCTGCAAACACTGCTTATTTTCTCTCCGAAGCACTCCCTGTGACTCGCTCTGGAACCCTTGGCCGTCTAACAATAGAATAATCCCAAAATTCAAGGTTTAAAGCAACTAAGGTTTCAGGTTAGGATCCTAGGGGATATCACAAGGTAACTGACACTACTGTCTGGAGTGCCAAACACAATTACAGAACCTTCTCCCTCCTATTCAACAAATGGACTGACCGGAGAAACCCTTTTTTTGGTGAAAAATCTAGTAACTTTGTAGTAATAATTCTATGACCGACCTGAAATGATCAGATGTTGTAATTGTACTTTTTAACTGGAATCTTTATTTTCCTATTCAGATCTGAAGAATTTGGTTGTAAGATGAAACTTAAGTACTAGATTTTGGTGGTTTTTGATATTTTCACACAGCCATTGTTGGTCAGTTTTAAAAGGTTCTATTCTGATCTCATTTCCCTTGATTGCTACCAAAAGGAGCCTGCATCTTTATTTCTTTTCTTTTCTTTTTTTTGCTTTTTTTGTTTTAAGTGTCAGCTGATTTTCATATGAGCAAAAGCTCACAATATACTTTTGATTCCCATTTGCTAATCATTTTGGAGAAAGTCCTTAGAATATCAAAACTGGCTTTTCTGTGTCCTTGGTAATGTTTTTTAGAATGCTTTCCTCATTTGATGTGAAATAATGTAGTGTCCAGATAAAAATGCTTTCTGTTTCTGTTCATGTTTTACTACTGTTGTTTGGGAAATGCAGAGATTCCTTGCTATTGATTTTCTGATTTCTTTTTGTTGGTAAAGCTATTGATTTTCTGATTATGAGCACCCCTTTTTCAGGTAGAGTAACATCCAGATCATTAACAAATGACGAAGAGAAACTATTTAAAAAAAAAAAAACGTGAAGTCATCCAAAAAATAATCTCCAAGAGTGTAATGAGATGCAGGTTTTGCTGCTGAGTGAAGCCGGAGCCCCCTTGTCATGCGGTATTAGATGCTTGTGGCTACTTTGTGATAGTCAATGTTGTTCCATCAGCAAGTTGAATGTTGAGCAGTTTTTGGATGGTTATAAATCTTGTAAAGATTATTTATTTTTCTGTGTGATATTCATCAATCAAATGTATTTCCTAAAGATGCATGGATGGATATCTACTTGGGTCTTTTTTTGGGGGTACGGTGGGGCAGAAAGTGAGTGAAGGGTTGAACAGGTGATGGGGAATGCATTAGGAAAGCTTACCAAAGAACTTTAACAATATCTAATGAATAAGTATAGTGACTCTTCAAAACAGACTTGAGAGTTTCTCCTTAGATAACCGAAAGAGCTTTAAAGAAGCAAATTTCATGTCCATTTTCCATGCAATCTTTAAGCCAGAAAATCTTCTGTTGTCACTTCGGCAGCAGTGGAATGCAAAGACATTCTATAAACTCAAAGCTCCCTGCTTGCTGGCCCCTTAAAAAATTATAAAACCGTAAAAGGAATTTCTTGTTTCATCAATACTCCCATTGACTATAAAGTCAAAGAAATACTAGTGTTTCACTCAATGCTGAGAGAAGCTTCTCCTCTAGTATCTGGGGCGTTGCCAGCACTCTTCAAAAAGACGAGCTTTGAATGCTGTGCATTTAATGGAAAGCACTTACTGTCAATGGTTGAGATTGAAATCTCGATTGAGATTTTGATCTCGACCACTGGCAGCACAGTGTTGTGCATGTATCCTAGAGGTGGCTTGCCAAATTAGTTGGGTGGTATTTATATCATTTTGAAGTTGTTGCAGGTTTCGGTTTCTCATGTATCTACAGATGCCAATGTTGCCGTTGATTAGGTATGCCAATGTCTTCGAAATCCAGTTTGGGACCTAGAGGCATTCCTTCAGGCAGAATTACCTGGTGCTTCCTTGAGTAGTTTGTACCCCCCCCCCCCCAAAAAAAAAAAAAAAAATAATAATAGTTAACATTATCTGGTGAGCTGACCACCATATCCATCATACAAGAATTGAATAAACCAATTCTTTAGTCACCATAGAGACAATATCCACCTCACAGATAGGACAATACAGTTAGCTTGCGAAGCCACCCATCAGTCACTGCTTAAGGAAGAGGACACAGAGACACCATGGAGGACACAGAGACACTCCATGGAGTTGAAATTCTCATACTTGATGAAAATTTGAGTTAGAAAAACATATTTGAGTTTCTGAGTGATCAGGTCAGGTCAGATACCTTGATTGCTCTTTGCAGTATTCAGCAATTTTTAGTGTTCTAGATTGTGGCCATTTGGTTTAATTTGCAGTTTTTTGAAAAAGATTGAGTTTTTCTTTATTCTTTCTTGATTAAATATAGAATAGCTCGGAGCATCCATGTTGTCATATGCTCATCGCAAAGGAAAAGAGCCTTGAGGCTAAGAAAAGTTCAGTGTCGTTCTCCACTTGTCTACAGCAGAGTGGTTTTCGTTCCAACATTAAATCGAACACTTCGCTCCAACCCGCATTAACCAAGCAAATTTCTTGGACACATGTCCCCCAGATCCTATAACATTGGAGAAACCAACCTGAAAATCCATTTACTGCACCCTATAAATGGCCCCAACCGTAACCTTCCCTTCCATCTCATAACAGAAACCCAAACCCATCAATACAGTTTTGCTTTCTAATTACTACTTCCCCTTCCACCCTACAATCATGTGGAACAGAGTTTTTCTTTCTGGGTTCTTGATTTTACTGTCCCTTGTCCACACTAACGCCATTCCCAGCCACTCTCCTCACCACCGTTCTCAGTACCAGTCTGCAGTGCTTGACACAGAAGGCAATGAACTCGAAGCTGGGATGCCATACTACATGGTCTCCGCCGCGAGGGGAGGTGGCGGCGGCGGGGTCTCTGTAGGCAGGATAGAGCAGTCCACCCCTCGAGGCCAAACGACCAATACCCCAACAGTGCAACAAAGTGCTTATGACTTGAACCTGGGTACCCCAGTGATTTTCTCTCCAGCATCCTCTCAACATCCAGAATTACTAAGGTTCCTTAGAGAGACAGAAGAGGGGGAAGAGCTGATTCAGGAATCCATGGACATGAACATTAGATTTTCTGGAATGAATGACAGGGTGTGGCAGGTGGAAAAGGGGAGAGAGGAATCATCAGAGCAGAAGGATTCAACAAGGTTTGTGACACTAGGGGGAAAGCCAGGGTATCCAGGATCATCAACGGTGAGGAATTGGTTCCAGATTGAGAGGATAAACCAGAGAAGCCCCGTGTATAGAATCACCTACTGCCCCAACGTGTCAGGGTCGTCCGAGGTGAACTGTGGTACAGTGGGAATCACCCAAAAGAATGGCAACCGATGGCTGTCAGTGTCGGAGCAGAGTGAGTTCCCCTTCGTTTTCGTCAGAGCCCAGCCAAACTAAGGAGAATGAAGCGAAGCGTCTACAAGTCACGAACTGTTTTTGCAGGAATAATTGTAGAAGGAATTGAATTTACTAAATTCTTTTGCAACATTTTATCAAATAAACATCAATCAGTTCTCTAGTCTTTGTTTTTCATCTTTCATTCAATGCAAATTCTGGAAAAACTTACAGTAGAAGAGGTGCATGAGAATCCCATAATACTGTGAACACGGGCAATCAAGAACTAATCAAAATCCATTATCAGCAAGACTTTAACAACGGAAAAAAGGGGAAGGGGGGGGGGGGGGGAGGGATCACCATGGTTCTAAAAATTTGTGTGAATTCCATGCATCAACTCGCAAGGTTTTAGTGCAGAAGAATTCCTTTCGCTTGAAATCCACACTGCAGGAAGGACGACATATATTCAATCCATCCTCAGCCTCAAAAGATATTTTACCGCAATTTATAACCTTCAACTTGACTAGATTAGTGCAGCCACTTACAGAAAAAATTTGCATTCCGTATTTGGTGATAGGGCAGCTCATGATAATGAGATTCCTCAATTCTGTAAATTTATCAGCAATGCATGAGAGCTCTTGATCTCCCAACGTAGGACAAGAGTACAGTGCCAAACGCTTGAGGTTCTTGCAATTGGCAGCAATCATGCTCAAACTGAAACAGGTAGGCCTGAAACCAATGAGAACCAACTCCTCAAGGTCCGGGAAACCTAGAGCAACAGCAGTAAGAGCCTGATCATCTATATAGTAGTTCCCAGCAGCACAAATATGAAGTTCTTTCAAGTGTTTGAAATGCTTAGCAATGGACATGAGCCTCTGATTTGTGAGCCCAAAAGGCTCAAGAAGGTGCAGGGTCTCAAGAGTTGATACTGAGACGACATCATCATCACCACCTGAATCAGTATTGCTACGCTTTACTAATTCTTCGTGCGCACGTTCCTGCATGGCTTCGAGGATCATATCCAAATACCCATCCCCGAAACGGTGGGAGACTTTCAAGGCTTTGAGATTCTTGCAATGGGTTATCAGGGGTTTGAAGTCTAACCGGCTGGAACGCTTCCTGAGGCAAACCACTCTAAGAGATGACGCAGCAACACCAGGCTTCACAGGTATGTGAGAGTCCCCACTAATACGCTTGATGGAGAGCTCTTCAAGGGAGGAAGAGTGATCAAGAAGAGCGTTTATGCCCTCGGAACCAAAACTGCAACCGTCACAGTGGAATTTCTTCAAACGTTTGCCGTGCTTAACAGCGAACGCCTTCATGCCTTGAGCGGTCAGCAAATCATCGCAAGATTGAAGCTTTAGACTAGTGAGTTTAGGACAGTAGGAACAAATTCGAAGAAGATCGTCATCGCCAATCTGTTTGAGGCTAAGAGAATTGATGGCATTAAAACGGGTGAAGTAAGAGGATAGTACAGGAAGTTCACCGTATTTTGACTGGATAGAGAGGTGATGTCGGCTAAAACCTTCGACGAATAGCCAGTGGCGGCTGATCAGGGAGCAGCTATTACGATCATGGCTGCCCAGACGCTTGACGATGAGTTCAAGGCAATCGTCAGGAATATCGGAGAAATCAGTCATGATTCAAAACCCAAAAACCATTAATATATTGATAGGGTTTTAGAACAGCGATCTACCACCTTCAAACCATTCTCTTGTGCTGTAGCAGCTTGTGACTTGCTTGAAGCCTTGAATCAACCCTTCCCTTCCAACTTGGTTCTCTCCTTGCAACTCTACATAAAGAAGTAAACTCTTCTATATATCTTTCATCATAAACCAGAAGAACTTAGGTTCTCTTGTTTCAGTTTCTTAAGAGTGTGTATATATAAAGGGAAGTTTGAACGTAAGTAGGAGTAGGACTGTGAGACTTACAACGTGGAAAAGTAGAATTCTAGAGATAAAAGAGAACCGTTGGATTGAGATTTCGATCTTGACCATTAATCCATCTTCAATCGTACGGTTAAAAATTTTACACGATTAAGGCTTCTTCAGAACTCTAGTGAAGGTAGACTATCAGTGGGTTCTATGCAATGATAGTGCAATTCAAATCCAACTCAATAACCGAGTTGGTTTCTAGAATTGGATTTAAATCCGTTCTAATTTCAGTTGCAGTTCTAATTCGATTTTAAATTGAACATGAATGAGGCCATGAGTTTCGGGTCCGGATCAGCGACCCTGTCCCGATGGCTTACCACCACAAAATATAGGGGGCCAGGGGTGGGTGATGGGAGTTTTTTTTAATATTTTTTATCTGTGGAGGCCCACCGATTCTGTGGTGGTAAAACCGTCGAGGAGCACAGGGTGATGATCCAAATTCATGAGTTTCTATGTGAATTAGGGGCCGTGAGAGATGCTGCAAGGGGGTTTGGAATAGGGAGAAAAATAAAATCGAACCTAAATGTGATTTTATTCGGTTCAAATTCTCAAAACTTAAAACCCTAAATTTGTAAAATAATTTTTATTAATAAATTAAAAAAATAATAAAAAATAAAAAAGAAGATGAAGAAATAAATGGACATATTAGTAGCATAAAAGAAAGTTTCTAAAATTAAAAGATGAAGATAAAAGCGAAATATAAATTACCTTTTACAAAATTTTAAAATCTTTTTATTAATTAATTCGGTTATTGATTCTAACCTCCAAACCGAATCTGAACTAAATTTAATTAAATTTCAATAGCTTGATCTAACCCGATTCGGTCTGGTCCGATAAATTCGGGTTGGATTTAGATTCAATATTTGATTTTGATTACAGAGTAACGGTTGGGATTCACATCATCTATAATTCATTTTCCTAAAATTCCCTCTTAGGATTGTACCATGTGGCATTTAAGTAATCGAAAGGTCACCCAACAAACTAGAGTTTAAATAAAATTCAAATTTATGTGACGCAGTAGTTTGGTCAACTACAAATTCAGGTTTTTTTCTCTCTTCAATCTGCCAATAAAAATGCTCGCTCTCCATCGCCACAAGTCCCTTGGGCTTCGCTGATATGGTCCTCATACATCCAGCCTCGATTCAACTTAATTGCTTGGCTCTGTGCCTTGGAACATTTACCAACCAAATCTCGGATTGCCTCATGGAATCATTCAGTTAACACTATATGCGTTTTATGTAACTTGGAGGCGGAAACGCAAGATCACTTATTCTTTAAGTGCAGCTTCTCTAGACAAGTTTGGAGCATAGTCATGGGGTTGAATGGTTTTAAATTTTCTCCAACCAATCGTGGAAGGATGAACTTAAATGGTTGGTCGAGCACTTCCACGGCAACAAACTAAAAAGACCAAGTTCAGAAATTCAGTCTTTGTTGTGCTCTTTATCGCATTTGGTGCAAAAGGAACATGCGAATATTTAAGAACTCTTCCAGCGCTCTTAATACAATTTCTCAAAAGATCATTATGGATACTCGGCACAGGTTCTCAGATATACATGTTTCAGTCCCCGACAACCCTCAGAATCAGTCCTTCTTTGAGAAGTGGAGGATTATTGTTAACTATTGTCTCCCCATTCTAAAGTCAATTAAGTGGGAACCAATTGGATGGCTATGTGTCGATTGTCGATTGCGATGGCTCCCTCAGACGAGGCTTAGGTGGCCATGGCTTTTTGGGTTGGAATTATAAAGGTGAGGTCCTCTTTACAGTGGCTGGTGCTTCGAAAGGGACGAATCAAATTCTTATGATGGAACTCATGGCCATTTCTAAAGGCCTTGAGATGGCGAGGCAACGTGGGATTAGAAGAATACGCCTCCACTCTGACTCTAAGAAGCTGTCCAAATGATATTAGGTGCTCACAGATGTCCCTGGTATTCTAAAGACCTTGTGGTAGAGATAAATTACAAAAAAATGAGCTTTCTAGATTGTATTTTTTCACATCGCTATCGGGAGAGTAACCATGGAACAAACTTCTTCGCAGGTTTATTTCATTTAATATAATTGCTGCTTTTTTGTTTTGGCAAAAAAAAAAAAACTACTATTGATGAAATGCACTTTGATCCTAGAAGCCTTCCAGTTCCCTTGATGGACATTGTCCGTAGTGATGCAAATGGTCGATCATATTTTAGAATGTAAAATTATGTAATTTTTATATATTTTGTAAAAAATTATGTGAATCCATATAGGTTGACACACTTTATTAATTATTCATAAACCTATGAAAAACCCGGTATATTTGAAAATCTATCTTATTCCTTATACAAAACCCTAATGTGAATAAATTTGAATTGATGTTTCAGTTGGACTCTACTTACGCTAGTGTAGATTTTAATCCAATCTAGAGCACTAGCATTGTATTGATTTGATTTTTTCCTTTTCGTTTCAGTTGGACTCTATTAATTTCTCAAAATGTTGTTCCAAGAAACCTAGTTGATAAGGTTAAAAAGCAGGATTTGGAAGGAAATTAATGAAGAAACTTTCAGTCACAAATAACTCATCTCACCTGGTTTCAAAAGAAAAAGAAAAAAAAAAGAGAAAGACCTGGAAGCATGTAGATATTGAAGAGGAAAAGGAAAGGAAGGGACAGGAGAACTGTTGTTTGGATAATTGGATCTCCATACGTAATCTTAGTTGTATACGGAAAGGAAGATGAGGGAGAAGAGAAAAAGAGAGAGAGAGACTGAGAGAGGAGACCTGCATGGGTGGATGAAGAAGATGAAATAGCAAATATTGTGAATGTCAGAAGACTCAGGATATTGAGAGACCTGTGAGGGTGGATGAAGAAGATGAAATAGCAAATATATAGACATTGTGAAAGTCAAAAGACTGAGGAAATTGAGGAAGAAAGATCATGAGTGTCTGATTTCTGGTTCAGATTATTCTCAAGGTTGAGCTCAGCATTTCTTAAAGGAGTTGATGAAGATTAGGTCTATTTTGTTCAGCTCTCTGTAGTTTGTACCTCTCCAAATGTAAGTCTTTTTGCAGCAGATTAAGAAAGTGGAATTGTCAATATTTACAAAATTCCTGGGGAACAAGCTAGAGAATAAAACCAATCAAGAATTAATTTACTATATACTTGAAACTCACTGAAGATGCCCAGATATTAACTATTTGTTCAACTATGCAGAAGAACAGCTTCAAGCTTATTCACCTCTTTCTAATGGTACTCATGTACCTACCTTTTTTCATCTTTTAATTGATACATACGTACATTCTACATTTGCCTGGACTCTTCAATTGACACTTGTTTCTAGCCTAGTGAGAATACACAAATAAGCAGAGAAAGAGAGAGAATTTTATCACAAGTCAATAAAAGATAAACCCAATTGCTTGATATGTTGATGCATATCAGGTGGATGATCATCAAGCTTTGGCCTTTCAGGTTGTACCCACCGTCCTTCATGGTTCCTTATCATCCCCTTGTTCTCATCTTGCCTCCAAAAGGGAGGAACCAAGTGATGATCTTTGAGGAAGTCAGCTGCCTTATTCACTAGAGCAATGTCCCTTTTACTAGAAAGCATAAATCTCTTCCCTTTTCCATGGTACCTGTTAAAAGAAAATTATGAGAATCCAATTCTATTATATGCAAGTTAAAGAGTAGAAAAAAGGATTAAAAGGGTGTCTCTATATATAAATGTATACATTATCTACTAACTAATAAATACTTGATTTTAAACTAATTTTCACAACTACTAGTAATATGTCCAATAATTAAAGGTTGGGAGATTTTCATTGTCACACCATTAATTACCCTTTAAAAATAATGCCTCCCCCTCACTTATGCAGTTTGTCAATCAGATCTCTATAAGCGAGAAAACACCGACTACACCCTTGCAGCTAGTAAATCATTTAAGTGCTGATCTAAGTAAGTTAAATATTTTAAATAATAAAAAATAACATTGAACAAAAACCCTACTTTCGACTCATTTCTCTGTCTCCCTCTATTGTCTACGACTTCTTTTCTCTGTCAGTCATAAAATTTCACTAGTTTGAGAGATACAATTTATGGATGGTGCTTTTAAATTTACAACATAAAGGTAATATTCAAAATAAATAAATAAAAATTAAGATTAATAATGTCACAATAACGAGTATGACATACAAATTCGTTGACATTAAAAGATAACTTAGGGGATGAAATTATATATGACACCAAAAAAAAATCATTTATCCACAAAAAAAAATCACAAATTCTTAATAGCATATTGTAACTTTTTTATATTATTTAAACAGTGTTGCATATATTATTAAATTATTATTTATGACCTCACCCTCCAAGTGGAAGGTCAAGATTCAAACCCTGCTGGCGGCATATATAAGTAATATTCCCCATATATGTCTTATATGTATCAGTTCCTTGAAAAAAAATAATTAATTTTGTACTTGAAATATGATTTTCTTATGTAATTAACTAATGTCACAAGGGACACGAGGGGAAAAAGAATTTGAAAAGACTGACTTACCCGTCAAGCAAGTGCAAGAGAGCTTCCAAGTTGTGGAGATTGGAAGGGTTACTATCGTCTTTCAAGAAAGGAGAGTTCGTGTGATCAAGTGCAAGTTCAGTTCCCACGTGCGAGTAACACCAGGGCAGCCCTTCTGCAATCTTTTGAACCAGTTTTGGTACTTGTTCGTTAAAAAACAAACCGGGGACTTTCGGAACAGAATCATGAACGTTCACCACCCTCAACACCTTCACGCCTAAACTCTCCAACCGTTCTTTGAACCGGACATTTCCGACCCTTGGTCCAGAAAAGGAAAACACACAAACCGGAACGGCTCGACCGTCTTCGGTCAAATTCTGTTTCGTCTCTACAATGTCGTAAGCACTCAGAATCGCCAATGCAGAACCCAAACTGTGACCGGTGATGGTGATGCTCAGATCTTCGTTAGGGTATTGTTGGATCAACTTTCTGATCTCCGTCAAGATCTGTTCTCTCGCCGAGTACTTGCAGAACCTGCAATTCTCGTCCTTGTCGGTGTAGAGATCGAGAAAACCTGATTCCGCCTTCACCAATGGATCGGGACAAGGTATGGTTTTATCTTCTGAGATTGGCCGGAGAAAATCCATCAGATCTGCAATCCATTCTAGATGCGTCACCGTTCCTCTCCAGGCGATCGTAATGTCACGACGCCCTAACCTTGCCGAGGTTTCGTCGTCGGAAACTGCAACGTAACCGATCCAGTTTGCGTTGCGAGACCACATTTTAGGCCACCGTGATTTCTTGAAGAAATTTGGGAGATTGATGTTGGAGGTTGCGTAGAGGTAGCGAGTCACTTCGTAACCTGGATTTTGCAAGCCAAGGCTATCGAAGAACCTACGGCGAATGAATCTGCAAGTGCCGCAGTACTTGGAGAACGGATCGAAATCGAAAGCATCGTAGCAGGCTTGAGCCATCTCGCCGTATCGAATCAGTTCTGCACGTAACAGAGGATCGATAGGGTCAAGCATGCCAATCCAGTCGTCTTGGCCTTGGATCTCTCGCCAACAATCGGCAAGTCTTCTCTCATCACTCTCATTCTCTGTTCTTGTCATATGCTCTGCTTTCTCTTGTTGTTCTTCCTTGTTGAGATCATTGATGATTGAAGCCATGGATTCTTTCGCCGTAGACAAAACACTGGTGATCGCTACTGTCTTTACTCCTCGGAATCCATTTTTCCGGCTGAGGAGTAGAGACGGTGCTGGTTTTTCAGATACGAACGAACCAAGGTAGCTGTTTCTTCCTGTGAGGGGGAAAACTATCTTGGGAGAGGCGATCGCCATTGAAGCTTAGCTTGGGAAAATTTAGTGAACGTGTGTGAAAGAACAGAATATATAGAAATTGATACAACTAATCAAGATTCATTAATTGGTAATATAAAAGATATCGATGTAGGCATGTGCGATTTTATAATGACAATGCTTAGTTGTAAGTTCTGACCATGTTCCGATTTCCCATGCCTTGGTGACCACATTCACATTTCTCCATGGTCGTTGCAGGATTTTCTATCTTTGCTGTTCAAATTCATACCTTTTTGTCTCCTCCTCGTAAATTTTCAATGTCTCTTGCTGGGAAGTTTTCAACGTCACTCCCTGACTTAGTGACTTTCCTCGTAAATTCAATGTTATTCCTAAGTTATTTCCTCGTAAATTCAATGTCATTCTTAAGTTACCCAATCCCTGTGATTCACTTTACTACTAACACCATAAATTTTAGTTAGTGTTTATTTATTCGTTTTAATAGTATTTTCACATCTTAAGGAGAGAAAACAAAAAATATTTACGAGAGAAAGAAAAAAAACACATATACAAGATCTGATTCATTATTTTCCTTCTCACCCAGAAGCAATACCAGAGTGTTTCAAATAAAAGAAAGGTTACCTTCATGTAGGTTTACCTCCAGCCTTGATTAACCTACGCTAAATGGAGTCTCTGTAATTTTTAGTAGCAATTCAAGGGATTGGTTTACTTTTGGGTATGTTTTTTTTGCTTTGCTCTTCTTTTTCGGACACATTTAGCATTGTATTTGAAGTTAGAACCTTGTTCATTGACGTTTCAACTAGGATTGACATAGATTTCAATACTCAAGTAGAATTTAGAGCAATCTAAAAACTTGGAGATTACAAGAATAAAAGAATTAAAATAATTACAAATAGCAGACCAAGGCAACTACGAATCAAGCATAGGACACTCTAACTGATAAATTAGACAACTTGGTATTAATTTTAGAGGGTATAACCCAGTGATGGCACTGAAAACTTCCCCTACATTTTGATTTTGATGCCATGGATTCAAAAGTTTAGTCACGCAGATGTTTATCTTGTGGTCAAGAATTAGCATGCAAGCCATCTGCATACCAATGATTGGTTGATAGTATTTTTAAAATTAGCAAATTACATATGGACTCTTTTAATTTACAATCAATTATATTATATATTTTTTAAATAAATTAATTATAAATTTTTTTTCCTATTAGTATCATTATTCAACTTTACTATTTAATAATAAGAAAATATTTATAAATAATTTTTTTTAAAGAATAATAAATATAATTGATTGTAGATTTAGAGGTTTAGAGGTTCCATATGTAATGTTTCTTTTTTATAGCACCGTAACCTTATGATTAAAAATATGACAATTGATCAGATGGTTAATATCATTGTAATGGAAAGAGACTAATTGATCTTGTTATGGCTTTACACGTGTATGACAGCGATGCTTGTACGGTAGATAAACTTGTTTTTGGAAGAATCATCGACTTCCAGGATCTCAGTTTTGGTCATCACTAGAAGTTAATTTAGACTAAAGAATTACGAATCTCATGTGTTTTGCGTGCATGTTTTTTTGCATCTTCGTGGTAGAAGAGAACACCTTACTTTCTGGAATGGCTTTACTTGACTTGGCATCTAGACTATAATACAAGAATTTTATTGGACTGTCCAAGAAAACTTAGAGGACAACAGGTTTTTGATGGGCCCCGCTGCATAAAAGAGTTACACATAACCGTATGGACCACGTCTGTTAGGTCTCAATGTCATGTGTCTTAAAATTTTCAATTTCCTTTACTCTCTAACATATATGAATGGCAAGAAATGAAAGAATCTTGAAAAAATTATATAATTAGCTATTTTTAAATTTTTCTTTATAAAAGTAATTACTCAATGTTTCACTTAATAGAACTACTTAAAACTGAGTTTGTATTTATAAAACTAATCAAAATAATAAATTTTCATTCATTTGGACATTTTTAATCCTTAAAACTACACCAAACTAAGGAGGATGAATTACTATTTTGTCCAAAATGAAAAAGTCACTAATTTTCATACTCTTTAAACATTTCATCACCATTTAGGTATAATCAATTTGGAAGTAAAAATGTCCAAAAGGGATGAAAAACTATTATATTGGTTAGTTTTATAAATGCAAACTTAGTTTTAGTTAGTTTTTAAATGAAACATAATTTTCCTTTAATTCTTGGATCAACTCCAATCTTCAATAAATGTCTTTATTACTCAAAAAAAAATAGTCTTTCAGCTAAAGATTTTATATAAAGAAAACAATAGCTGAGTTTGTTGTCAAAGTTATGTAGCGTCTGATAATGTCTTTCGTGCACCAATATGTATGTGGAAAAATAACTTTATCTAGTTAGGACCCAAACGTGGGTCAAGTGAAAAAAGTCACTCAAGCGTGCTAATGCAGTGTATGTGTCGGTGCCTCGAACTCTTAGTAAGGAGTAATCCATAAGTCAACTCTCTTTTATTTATGGCTTTCTTTTTTTTTAGGGGGGGGTGGTTTGGAATCTAGGTTTCTTCCTATTAGTATCCTAAGCTCCAATGAGTTGACCTAATTCATGCAACCATCTTCTCGACAGCAACATGTCGATATTGGTTCAAATCGTCCGGTCTAAACCATATCCATCTTCCAGGCCTGACCATGTTCCTATTTTCCATGCCTTGCACGACTGCATTCACATTTGTCCATGCTAGTTTCAGGCTTTTGTATTTTTGGGTGATAAAAAAAACATATATACGTATTATGAAAAGCAAGTACATAGAGCCTTTGCTGTTACATTTCATACTGATTTGATTCTAGCTGTTACTTGGATAGAAAAATTTCAGCACAACACCTTAAGTCATCCTCTAGTATTAATGTCACTCCTTAAGTTATCTACTTTCTCAATTAGATCTTCTATTATTAAGATTGTTAGTCTTAGTTAGTTTTTATTTATCCATTTTTAATATTATCATTAAGTTTCAAGTGAAGAAGATAATTAGGAGGATAAAAAAAAATTCATAAAATAATATAAGTCTTGAAAATGTAAGAATGGGGAAGATAAAGAAGATCAAGAATAAAATGTCTCTTGTAAAGTACGACCAGCACAAGAAGGCAAGATTTTTGCTTGCCAAGTTGATCCCATAGGTTATTAAGAAATACATATATGCATGGTTGGCTCAAAGTTATATATACTTTGTGTACAAATGATGTAAGCTTGCAGGAATTTATAGATCATTTGCAAGCCTTGGCAATACAAAGGGCGAAGAAGATAGGATTTGTTTCATATGGAAATAGACAACTATAAAATAATAGGCCTAATTTAATTGCTTGATACGGTGCTACATATTAGGTGAGTGCATGATCATCAAAGTTCGGTCTTTCAACTAGTACCCACTGACCTTCGTGATTCCTCACCATCCCCTTATTCTGATCTTGCCTCCAAGACGGAGGAACCAAGTGATGATCTTTCAAGAAATCAGTTGATTTATTCACTAAAGCAACATCTCGTTTACTAGAAAGGATAAATCTCTTCCCTTTTCCATGATACCTGTTGAAAAAAAAAATTAAGAGATTCATGAAATTTCAATTCTAATAAGTGCAAGCAATAGAGTAGAAAGAGAGATTCAAAGGGTCTCTAAGAGGGTTGTATATTAATAAGATGGAGATATATTATCTAATAACTAATAAATACTTTATTTTTTAACTAATTTTTGAAATTCACTAGTAACATGTCATGCCATAAAAAAGTCACATATTTGTAATATAATATTATAACTTTATTTACATTATTTAAGCAATGTTGCATATATTGCTAATTCTATTATTTACTTGCCATGATAAGTAGCATTACTTATTAAAATAAATTTGTTAATAACATTAAAATTATCATTGGAGACCTCAATAGCTATTGAAAGGAGAAGTAAAATATTTAATTTGATTCTTGAAATAAAATTTTAATATTGGATTAATTTTATTTGGTCCACTATAGGTTTGGTCCAAATCATTTTTAGTGTAAAGAAAATAATATTTTGCATATCTATATTAAAGAAAAACCAATTAACAATATACTATCATTTTTTATGTTCACAATATCATTATCATTTTTTAAGAAATTTATTCCAATCAAATTATTGGTACTTCATACCCCTGTTCAAGATCTAAATAAATTAATGAAGATAAATTAAGAAAAAGTAAAATATTTTGCATGTCAATAATTGATATATTATTTTTTATTTTTTTTTACACCACAATAGAGGAAACACACAATGTCATTTTATTTAGACTAAAAATGACTTAGATCAAAACTTTTCTTTTTTATTTTTCCGGTAAACCAACTTAGATCAAAACACAAAGGTTCTTAAGATTAACTAAATATTAGAAAATAAAATAAAACAAATGAAGTTAATAATTTTATTGTTTGATTAATTATGTCATTTTGTTGCACTGTGATAGAAGTAGAACTAATATTGAGCCCTTCTTGCCCAAAAAAGTAAAAAATCCCTGTAAAATCTTGGTCCAAAAAATATTCGTAGATCAAAATATTCATGTCCCAAGAACCATGGGGGAGAAACAGGATGTGAACGACAAAGGGTTTGCTCAGTTGATGAAAAACCAACGCCTCTGTGTAGGACCGACCGTAAGAGATTAGAGTTTGAATTCTCTTGGAGCGCAAAATTAAACATTAGTTTGACAAAAAGATAAAAAGACTGACTTACCCGTCAAGCAAATGCAAGAGAGCTTCTAAGTTGTGGAAATTGGAAGCGTTACTATCGTCTTTCAAGAAAGGAGAGTTCCGGTGATCAAGTTCAAGTTCGGTTCCCACGTGCGAGTACCACCACGGCAACCCTTCTGCGATCTTTTGAACCAGTTTTGGTACTTGTTCGTTAAAAAACAAACCGGGGACTTTCGGCACGGCATCATGAACGTTCACCACCCTCAACGACTTCACGCCTAAACTCTCCAACCGTTCTTTGAACCGGACATTTCCGACCCTTGGACCAGAAAAGGAAAACACACAAACCGGAACGGCTCGACCGTCTTCGGTCAAATTCTGTTTCGTCTCTACAATGTCATAAGCACTCAGAATCGCCAATGCAGAACCCAAACTGTGCCCCGTAACGGTGATGCTCAGATCTTCGTTAGGGTACTGTTGGATCAATTTTCTTATCTCCGTCGAGATCTGTTCTCTCGCCGAATACTTGCAGAATCTGCAATTCTCGTCCTTGTCGGTGTAGAGATCGAGAAAACCTGATTCGACCTTCACCAATGGATCAGGACAAGGTATGGTCTTATGTTCTGAGATTGACTGGAGAAAAATCATCAGATCTGCAATCCATTCGAGCTGTGTCACCGTTCCTCTCCAGGCGATCGTAATGTCACGACGCCCTAACCTTGCCGAGGTTTCGTCGTCGGAAACCGCTACAAAACCGATCCAGTTAGCGTTACGAGACCACGCGTTGTAGGCGACCGTGATTTCTTGAAGAAATTCGGGAGATTGACGTTAGAGGTTGCGTAGACGTAGCGAGTGACTTCGTAACCTACACTTTGCAAGCCAAGGCTTTCAAAGAAGCTGCGGCGATTGAATCTGCAACTACCGCAGTACTTGGAGAATGTATCGAAATCGAAAGCATCGTAGCAGGCTTGAGCCATCTCGCCGTATCGTATCAGTTCGGCTCGTAAGAGTGGATCGATCGGGTCAAGCATGCCAGCCCAATTGTCCTGGCCTAGGATCTCTCGCCAACAATCGGCAAGTCTTCTCTCATTACTGTTCTCGTTCTCATTTCTTGCCATATGCTTTTCTTCTTTCTCTTGCTGTTCTTCCTTGTTGAGATCATTGATGACTGAAGCCATGGACTCTTTAGCCGTTTTTACCCCTCGGAATCCATTTTTCCGGCTGAGAAGTGGAGATTGAACTGGTTTTCTAGGTAGGAACGAACACCCGTAGCTGTGTTCTCCGGTGAGGCAGGAAACTATCTTGGGAGGGGCGATCGCCATTGAACCTTAGCTTGGGAAAACTAGTGAACTTGTGAAGTACTGAACATACTGAAATTGACCGTATAAGATGGATTGAATAAATAGAAATAGATAGACCTTATCTTCTACCCAAACAAACAAACAAACAAAAAAAAAAAAAAAAAAAAACCTAACATGTCTTATTGTCTATATTGTCATTGAATTCAAAATTTAATGGACCAAAATACCCCATTCAAAAGTTAATGAATATAATTTTACAAAAATAATCCTATGTTGGATTCTTAAAAATCATTTAAGTTGGTGAAGAGGAAATTCCTTCATGAAAATCACCCCCTCCCCCTTAGATTTATTATAGGAGTAGTGTAGGTTTGGGCCTTTAAGGACAGCATGGTGAGACGGTGGCATAGCTTTTTATGTTTCTCTTTTATTGATGGTGGGTGGTTTTCAGGCAGGGAGCTACCGCCATGGAGAGACGGTGGTGAGTGATTTCTGTCAAGGTGAAGGGGGAATCTCTTTCTCCCTCCTTCTCACCCTAGCTATATGATTTATAAGAACAGGGTAATGAACTTATTTTTATAAAATTATATTTATTAACTATTAACTGGGCATTCTAGTCCTTTAATTAACTTCCAGGTTTTGAATTTAGCTAACAGTTTCAAAGGGTGTTAGTGGCCTTTATATTTTGATGTAAGGTTTTCCACTAAAAGGATTTAACATGTAATTTAGCTTTGATTAAAAGGACCTATACATAAATTTCTTTTCCCATACTGTGGGGACCACATTCACATTTGTCCATGGTGGTTTCAGGACTTTGATTCTTTTGCTGGTCTCAGTTCACACTTCATGATGTTTGGTTGTCCTTCTTCTGCTTGGCAGTTTTTGATCATTAGTAGAAATTGAAAGATTTCCAACTTACATGTGTTTTATATGCACTTTTTTTTTTTTGGGTGCAAATTTGAACTCTGCTTATCGTGAAAAAAGATATGGAAATGATGTTTCATGGAGCCCCCACCACTGTATGGATTTTTTCAAATTAAACTGTGATTGGTGTTTGGTCGGTAGAAAATAATAGAGGAGGGATTGGGACCATTATCAATGAATGGAAAATGTTTGCTTTTCAATCGTTTTGTCAATAGGATATTTATGTAACTCTCCTTTGGTAGTCGAAGCCTTGGCAATAAAATCGTGATTGGTATTGGTAGTTAATAAAGAATTTCAAAAATTGCAAGTCGAATCGAATTGCCATAGAACTGATTTGAAATATAAAAAAATATTCATGAAAATGCAAGAATAGAAGAAAATGATTGATTACATATAGTAGTGGAAGACAAAGAAGAACAAGAATAGCGTGTCACAACAATAAATCAAGATTTTTGCTTGCCAAGTTGAACCTATATGTTAATCGGAAGTACATATATGCATAAGTTGGCTCAAAGTTATATACAATTGTATATAAATGATGTAAGCTTGCAGGAATTCATAGAGAAGAAGATAAGAGTTTATTTCATATGAAACTATTATAAAAAAAATAGACCAAATTTAATTGCTTGATATGGTGAGTGCATGATCATCAAACTTTGGCCTTTCCGGTAGTACTCACCGACCTTCCTGATTCCTCACCTTCCCCTTATTCTCATCTAGCCTCCAAGAGGGAGGAACCAAGTGATAATCTTTCAAGAAATCAGTAAATTTATTCACCAAAGCAACATCTAGTTTACTAGAAAGCATAAATCTCCTCTCTTTTCCATGATACCTGTTAGAAAAAGGAAAAAGGAAAAATAAAAAAAAAAAATTTAAGAGATTTATGATAATTTCAGTTCTATAAGTGCAAACTAGGGTAGAAAGACAGATTCAAAGGGTGTCTAAAAGTGTTGTATATGGAAATATATTATCTAATAACTAATAACTAATAAATACTTTATTTTTTAACCACTATTTTTTTGAAAATCACTAGTAATATGTCCAATAATTAAAATAGAAAATAAATCGAGAGGAAGTAAAACATTTTCCTTAATTGATTATTTTATTGTTTTATTTTTTTAAATACCAAAGAAGAAGCAAATGTAAAATGCCATTTTATTTAGACTAAAATGACTAAAAATGAATAAAATCAAAACTCCAGGGTTCAAAAGAAAATTTTAGGGTTAACCTAAATTTTATTTGACCCTCGGAATCGTGGAGATTGAACTGGATTTTTAGGTAGGAACGAACCCCTGTAGCTGTGTTCTCAAGTCAGGTAGGACATTATCTTGGAAGGGGCGATCGCCATTGAATCTTAGCTTGGGAAAACTAGTGCGTGTGAAGTACTCATGAACATGTTTAGATTTTTTTGGCTACATACTGAAATATATAGAAATAGATAGAGTTTACATTCTACCCCCCAAAAAAAAAGTCCTTATAGAATTCAAAATTTAAAAGACTAAATTATCTTTGTATACAGTAAATAAATGTAATTTTACAAAAATAGCCCTATGTTATATTCTTAAAAATCATGCAAATTGGATGGAAAAGAACATCATCCATATTGCCGAAAATCATTCACCCCAAAATAAAGAGAAAAATAAAAAACAACTACACCAAACCCTCCATGGCATTATATTAGAGGTGGGATTGTACCACAACCTTATAATTAAAGAGACTTATGATCTTATTATAGGATTACTTATGTAAGTTAGTGACGGCAATGGATGTAGGTAGGCTTACAGGATATTAGTTTTTGGTCATTAGTAGAAGTTTAATGTTTTAGCATACAAAGATTTATAAATTGCATGTTGCACTTTTTGCTGCAAAAGGGGATGAAGACCATTTTGAATTAACTTACTTGACTCAACTTTTTTTTTTTTATCATTAGTAGAAGTTAACTGTTTTAGCATAGAAAGATTTTAAACTCACATGTGTTTTCGCATGCATGTTTTGCATTTTTGTTGTAGAAGGAGATGAAAGACCATTTCGAATGGACTTGCTTGAGTTCACAGTTTTTTTGTCATTAGTAGAAGTTCAAGTCTTAGCATAGAAAGATTTCAAAATCTCATGTGTTGATTACGTGCACGTTTTGCATTTTTGTTGCAGAAGAGGATGAAGGATATTTCATCCCTTATAGGCAGAAGCTGTCTTGTACATTTTGAAGGAAGCTAAGAGTAGTGATCTTATCATGGGCATCAAAGTTAGGAATCAAACACTTCCCCTTAACTCATCTATTTTTTGCCGATGATATCTTGATGTTTATACAAGTGAAGCTAGACAAAGTGTATATAACTTGAAAGCATGATTGGAGGAGCTCTATTGTACAACGACAAGTGGCCAAACTATCAATTTAGAGAATTCATGCCTAACATTTAGCCCAAACACGCTTCTAAGAATCAAAAGGTGGTTTTCGTGCGTTTTGAAGATTAAATATGGAGATTGACCTAAAACATACTTGGGATTACGTACAAACTTTAGCAACTCAAAAATGGAGTTATTCAAAGAAATTATAGAGAAGGCATGAATGAAAGGTTGGAAGAAGAAACTGCCCTCTTATGCCGGAAAGGAAGTGATGATTAAGTCAATGGCTCTCAGTTGTAATTCATACACAACCTCCCATTTCAAGATACCAATGGCCCACCATGCAAAGATTAAACAAGCTATCATCCACTTTTATTAGGTTTTGGGGGGGGGTGTCGAGTTTCTTAGGAGACTTTATAATTATTAATTAGTGGCGATTTAAAATAAACCACGATTAAATATATATCATTAGTGGCAATTTATTATAAACCATCACTAATTAAAATTTGAAAAACTGCTACTAGTTAAAAATTGAAAGAGTCACCAATTCTTTTTTTTTTTTTTTTTTTTTCTTGTAGTGTTATCTACAGCTTGGGCTTAGTTGCATAAGAAGCTTTATTTTCCAAATTGTTCATTTGAAGAGTCTCGATTGGGCTCGAACCCATGTTGGGCTTGGAGAGGGATTATTGAAGGGAGGAAGACTTGACTCTTGGGCCTTTGTTTGGGTAGTGGGTAGAGTTTGTCAAATTAGTATTTGACCTTGTTTCGATCTGGACCGTAGGCTACATGGTGCTGCCGAAGAAACTTTGATTTATGGATTGCCACAAACAAGCTGTGCTGTTTGAAGGAGTGAAAGGCTCCCCCCGTTGGAGGTTGGAGCCTGGAGGTAGTACAATGGGCTTTGAAAGAATGGGAAGTGAACAGCCCATATTGGAGGAAAAGCCTACTGTTTGGAGCCCACTTAGCCCACCATACGTCAAACTGAATTCGGATGCTAGCTTTAAGAAAGACAGCACGGGCTTGGGCTTTTTAAGTAGAGCCCACAATTGAGTTTTTATTTTATTTTTACGAAGGCACTTTTTTATATATGGGGATAGGGATATTACATATGCCGCTGGTAGGGGTTGAACCCATGACCTCTCCACTGAAAAGTCAGGTTCCTAACCATCCTACTACCCCTCCATTGGCCACAATTGAGTTATTCTAGCTGTGGTCTCTGACCCCTTGAAGTTTGACACAGTCTTATTTGGGGAAACTATGGCAATCAGGGAGGGTCTCCTTCATGCCATCGCACAGATTATGTAGTTCTTATAGGAGGAAATTGACTGTTTGGATTTGGTGCGAACTTTAGAGGAGAAGAAGATGTTTCCTGTGACAATTAGCGAAATAGTTTCGATATTGGGGAGCTTTGCTCACATTTTAATGATTATAAATTTTCCTCCATTTCTCGAAGTGGTAACAATGTGGCTAACCACTTGGCTCGGAAGGCCTTGTCTACTATGGTAGGACGATTTGACCAAATTTCACTCCTCCTTTTAACTAATTGACATATATAAGTCTTCTATACCTTCTCACCCTCACAAACCCCCCCCCCCCCAAAAAAAAATCCAACATCCTAAAATGGGACAAAATATAATGGACCTGATTCATGTAACCAATTAAGGGTGTCAATTGCGTACCGAAATCGTTACGAACCGTACCTTACTGCACTGTTCAAAGTTCAGTACGGTACGTACCAAATAATTTATTTGGAACGGTTCCGGTTTCAAGCACTCTTATCATCGATATGTACCAAATTAAGGATATAAATGTAATTTTACAATTAAAACACTTTACCTTTACCCTATTCGTAATTCAATGTTTCCGTTTTGTCCTTCACCCATTTTCTGATATTTAATTGCTTTATCTCTATTAATTAAATTTACTTGCTTTGTCTTTGTTAATTTAAGATTCTATCGATTGTTTGATCGCAATTTTATTAGGATCTTAATGAATTAAAAACAAAAGTAACGAGGGTTCGTTCGTACCAAAATTGAACTGCACTAGGTACCATGTTTAAACCGTTTTATCGCACTAATTTAGTACCGAAACCGTATCAAACCGTTTTTGCAAATACCGAAACCGTATTGTATCGTGTAAATTCGGTAAGGTACGGTTCTGGTTTTGAATATTCAACGTTGATACAAAGTCGAATTACTGAAACCGTATTAATTGACACCCTAACCACAAATTCGGTCACTCGATCCATTGACCCATGTTGAATAGGTCACTCGATCCATTGACCCATGTTGAGCAATTATTCGTATTAAATTCACATGGGCTGCCTCAAGGTTATGTAGACATTTCACCTAAGCCCACTTAATTCAATGAAATCCTTTTTAGCCCACATGGTCAACTTCAACTAAATAACCCATTTCATTCAATTTTTTGAACCCATAGCGATAGCTAGCACAACTGATATCGGCCCTTAAAATTCCGGTCCGACCCGTATTATTCCAGACAGGTTAAATGTCGACATTGGTTCAAATCGTCCGGTCTAAACCAGATGCTTCTTCCAGGTTTTCGTAATTTAAAATCATGCATCGAGCTCCCGAAACTATCATGGCGCGAAAGCAATTCTAATCTCCCGCGTCTCCTGACATCGTTTCATGCTCTTTATGTTGAGTCCACGCTCCTGACGCTCCTTCGCTCTTCCACACAAATCCAACTTCGTATCTTCTCAGATCAGATCTGAAGCCAAATGCATCGCCATCACCGCTCTCATTTGGCAACTGCATTTTCCGGCGACGCGGCCGCCAACAGATCGGATTTCTCAACTATCATGCGCGGCAAGAAGCGTGGTAACTACAGTTGTGGCCGCTGTGGCCAACCCAAGAAAGGTCACATTTGCAGTGCCGAAACCACAACCCTAACCGCCGATTCTTCATCAGTCAGCACCCCAGCTTCTTCATTCCCTATTCATACACCACAACGCCAGCCTTACTCTCATCCTCGCCGAGCTCTCGTATTTGACGAGAACGAGGTGACTCCTTCACCTTTGTCTGATGATGAAGGTTTATCTGATGGATCGCCTGAAAAGAGTGTCGAAACCGGTGATGTTGGGCTTCCTTGGAATTGCATTTGGGAGGTGCTGCGAAGATTGCCTCCTACGTCGTTGTTGTCGGCGGCGATTGTTTGTAGGGGTTGGAGACACTGTACAAAGAAGATCTGGCGAGCAGCAGAGGAGTTAAAGCTTAAGATCCCTTCGAAAGTTCAGGTTGGAATGGTTGGGTCACTGTTGCAGAAGTGTTCGGGACTCGTTAACCTCTCTCTTATGATTGAAAGGTTAGATATTTTGTAGTTCTAAGCTAATGGTTTTGCAGATTTAGGGTTTTATCTTGAGAGAAGCGGATGAAGTCAAACTGCATTGGGTATTGGGGTTAGTGTGTGTACTAATAAAACAGTTAGGGTTCGAGGCAGTGGTGAAGCTGAGAAATTGGAAAAGTGGATTAAAAAGAAAAATGACCGTATATATTAGCCTTAATCTGTGATTATTTTATCTTTTACGTTTCCCAGATTGATGTTTTCATATTGTTATTTGTTTCATTTTTTTAATTTCCTAATCGAATCAGGAAAGAGTCAGGAGCATTGGCCTTCATACTTCTGTTTATTGTTTCAGTGACGTGGATGTAACGATGCTGGCTTGCATAGCGTTCTCTTGCCCTAATCTGGGGTCATTAGCAATCCGTATCTCTGACTCGGCTGCTAATCGGATATCTGGGTAAACTTATTTTAATTTCTCCATTATTCAGTGAGCTTTGTTATCATGAAAACAGGCAATTCTTTATCCTGTTAATTTTTCTATTATAGTTTTTCCTGTTAAAATTGGGGTTCCCAATGTTTAGTGGGTGATCATGGTTATTACTGGATTGTTCTTGTGTATGTTTCCAAACCTCGGTTTGCTCCCAATTTCTTTCATTATCATGGACATATGTGGTTGAGTCATTTGCCATTGTTTTGAGTGACTGATATCATCTGGATTTTTTTTCATCCAAAAATAAAAAAGAAGAAGAAATCATCTGGTTTTATTGGTGCAGCCTCCACATTCTGCTTCCATCGAGTATTGGTAAATCCAAAATAATCCGTGAAATTGTGTTCTGCAGTACATTTTGTGGCCTTTCTCTTGCTTTTTGGTTAAAGGCAATGAAATTGATGATCTTAACCATACATTGTGAGCTACTACTCTTACTTGCCTTTTGGCGTTTGTTCTGCTACTGTATAAGGATTTAAGTTTTTGCCTTTAGCAAATTAATTGGTCAGTCAATCAAGTTAATATGTATTACTTTCAACCCTAGTGACACAATGTGCCATGTGTTCTGGGATATTTGCTTTTTTACTGGGTTGCATTTTTCAATTTGTTATTTTCTATCTTATTGTTAGTTAGCTGGTTTAGGTTATTTCTGGGTGCAGGAGTATGTATTTGACTGTGTGATTTGTGACCGTTAATTGCACATGTGACTTCATATTGCAGAGATGAGTTAGGTCGATTTGTTGCTGATAGACGCTGTCTTTCAACCCTCAAGATGGAAGGTTGCTCTAACTTTGGAGGATTCAGTCTCTATTCTTCAACTTTGTCTACTCTTTGGCTTTCTGATCTCTTCTCTTTGTCTAAAATGGTGATTTTCTTGGACCTTTGTTCTATTTTTATAGTGATTTTCTTGATCTTTTTTCTATTTTTATATTCAATTGGGATATTTTTTTCCGTCTGATTTTCCACATGGACTTGTTTATTCAACTAACGTTCTTGGTTGTTCATGCTGGATCTTGGCAGGTTTTTCACTGCCCAAATTTGAAGGAACTTTCATTGAATTTTTCTCGCCAGGGCAATGATTGTACTGATCTTGCTACCATGGCAGATAGTCTCGGAAGGACCTGCCCGAGGTTGAGAAATATTCACATTTCATCACTTCAACTCTCTCACACTGTTGTGCTTGCTCTTGCTGCTGCAAACTTAAGGTTATCTGCAATGATATTTATTTATTATTTATTTTTTCCGGTTTTGTAAGAATGCATATTACAGAACAACTTGTGCTAGTATTTTGCAGAAAACATTAGACAAGAATATCTAGTCTGCTGAACTGTTTGATTCTAGTTCTTTAATTGATGTGTTTCATTTTCTTTTTATTAAAAAGGAGGTAACCATATTTATTAGTTCCATATGGTTGCTTTCTCCATTCAGGAATCTGCGGATGCTATCTCTTGTACTCGGTTCAGAAATCACTGACGCCTCTGTAGCTGCCATTACTTCAAGCTATGAGAATCTAGAATTGCTTGATTTGAGTGGGTATGTTCTGTACCTCACAGTTGTGTCTATTGTTTGCTGAAATACTTTTGAACTTCCAAGCAATACTGTCTTTGCCTGTTGTACAATTAATTGAAATATAAATGGGTAAAAGACATAATTTATTTTCATCAACAAGGACAATCTGCTTTCAATTCTATGTACTGCAATATAAGCTACTTTTTTATCGGATTCAGATCTTTGATGTGCTCTACTGTAATATTGAAAATGAAAATAAAGGACAATTAGTTGCATTAGATGGCTAGATTCAAGTTAGAGCCTTGCAACTCTTGAGGGTTCAATACTCGGTGTTTAGATCCCATTTGGGCAACACAGGGATCTCTGACATACAAATAGGGACAAGAAAACAAATGCATGAAGTTATTTGATTTTGATAATGCTGGTGTTACTATTTATTGGGAGAGAAAAAGATGAGTAAGATTTTAATGACCACATATTATTGTGTTTTGTTTAAAAGGCTGAAGTCTCTCAGAGAACATGGACAAAATTTGCAATTGCCAAAATACAGATAGAAATAGGCCACATGTGAAGTTCATTTTGGATGCCTCATATTGAATGCTATAGTCTACTGTTTCCAACATTTGCTACTTAACTCTGGAGTTTCTAATGGTGTGTGTTTTGATCATAGGGACCATCATATTGTGTATTGAGGTGATTCCCCATCCCTTCAAGAAAACAAATAAATAATATTCCTCTGTCTTGAACGCTTAGATGTTAAAAATACTTGTATTCATATTTAGCTTTTGCTTAGTCGTCTTGGTTATGGTTTTTAAATCTTAATTAGGATTCAACAGTGAATCCAAGTTGGAGATCTGAGATTTAGTTTTGAGTAATTTATAATGATCTGAGTTAAATTCCCATACCTGGTTTCTTCCGTTATCTTTTCTTCCTCCCAAGAACATCATCAAATATTCAAGCTGCTTTACAAGATCATTGACAATGAAAAGTTGAATCACCCCCCCCCCCCATCACCAATTGTTCTTCAAATCCTAAAACCACCACAAGCCCTTGCTTTTCAGCCATTTGTGAGAATCATTAAAAAACCCTAAAACCTACACAAAACAGTCCAACCATCAGAATACTACTGTATTTAGATTGAATAGCCTTCACAGCCTGAGAAGGGCTCTATCCAGACATTGTTTCATTCTTACCGTTTGAAACCTTTGATTCCTTATTCTTGAATATCTAACCCTGGATTGTTGAAAGTTCAAACCAGCAATATTCCATGATCAATAAAACCTTAAAACTTTGCTGATAGCCTTCCCTATATTTGTCTATTCTAACCCCACTGTTCATGCCTGACCCTAAAATTAGCCCAAGCCCTATTATAGTTCATTCTGATGTAAGTTTATCTCCTAGGGCTATATCATCAGCTCAATGTCAATGGTAATTATTTTCTTAAATTTTAATTGTGCAACTCTGTGACTAAGTAAAAACTTCTGGATAGTCTAAATCTAACTGTTGTAGGATTTGGCTCCTTTGCACCACGTCTGCAACCCAATTTTGGAATAGTTGAATGAATTCCAATGAGAACTTGGCCAAGCCTGATTATTCAAGGGTAATATTTAGTGTTTAGCTGAGATATGTGTCATGTGTGTGTGTGTGTATATATATATATATATTCAAAAGATCTTCCTATGTATTTCGTTTCCAACTTTGCAGTGTTAAAAACCTGTGTTTTTAAAATTAGAATGGTTTCTATAAAATATAAGTTTTATCAACATTTCATTTTTCCATCCTGGAGAAGAGTAAACCAAAACTTCCTCTGTGTGTATCAGTGGCTTAGAAAAAAATTTAATCATCCTATTGGATATTACAGTAGTAGTTGCTTAAAAAAAAGGAAAAAAAGAGAGACTGCTTTTGAGTCTGTTTCTTGGTTTGGCATTATTGATGTTCGTTGATTCTGATCTCAGGTCGAGCATCAGTGACAGTGGCATTGGGATGATATGCAATGTGTTGCCTGAAACTTTAACTAGACTGCTCCTTGCATCTTGTCCCAATATTACCTCAAGTAATTTTCTATACAAAGCCCCAGTTTCCATGGATGTTATGGTTTTACATTCTTTTAATATTTAGTTTTTGATTACTCTGATCATCTTGTTTATGTTTCCCAGGTGGAATCCAATTTGCTGCTGCACAGTTGCCCCTTTTGGAACTCATGGACTGTGGGATGACCATATGTGATCCCAATTTTCAAACTCTAGACTCTGCAGATGGGTGTAGTTATGCAAACAGTGGTTGTGAAACCAATCATCTACAGAGAACACCCGATAGCATGCTTCACAATGTTTACCAGAAGTTGATAATCAAGCATGGGCGGTTGAAGAAACTCAGCCTTTGGGGTTGCTCTGGTTTAGATGTGAGTGCTTAGTCTAAAGAATCACCCTAGAAAAAACATATTTTCCTGCTAATGTGGGGGTACTTACGAACTTTAAAATTTGGTTGGACTTGAATTTCAGGCCTTGTATCTCAACTGCCATGACCTTAATGATCTGAATCTGAATTCATGTACAAACCTGCATCCTGGTATGTCATGATAAGTTGTCTGTGCTTAGCTCTCCTTAAATGCTGTTTTGCTTTGTGAGTTTTTCAAAGTGTCTGATTTTTTTTTTCAGAGAGACTATCGCTCCAGTGCCCGAGTTTGCAAAGTGTACATGCTTTGGGATGCCAAAAGATGCTGATAGGAGCAATTCAGAACCAGGTAAAAGTCTTCTCCTTTTAGATTTTTGCTGTTCAGCCATTTTAGGCATTTAAAGTTTAAACAGTCAACAAAACCTTGGATCTAATCAATCCTCTGATTGGAAGTCCACCTGAAGCAACTTTCTTTTTTCTCTTTTCAACTGGCTATGAATTAATGAAGTGGAACTGCTTCACAAAGTCTTCTTACCAGTTATTGCATAATGGCTTGCAGGTGTATAAAGAGTCTGTTAATGCAGCAGAAGACTATTTTCCATGCAAACGAATGGCATCTGGTTTTAAGAGGGTCCGAGTTCCTCAGTTCTTCTCTCCTCAGGTAGCACTGCTTTTATTTGATAAAACCATGCATCTTTTGAATGCTGAAACTATTCTAAAATCATTGTTATCTTATTGCAGCTGTCTGATGAGAAGGCAAGGAAGGTTTTGAGACCACGGTGTGCTGTGCTCCTGGACTAAACGATAATACAAGTCCCCCAATATGTTATGATCTCTTTTAACTTTATATCTTCTAAGTTTCCTCTTTTGGGATTGTGTCCCTGAAATCTCTGAATAGCCTGTTACAAGTTACATGCTATGCCAAAACCCAAATCTTAAGAAAAATGTTCATGCTCAAGTTTGGTCTGGATCTCAGCCGAACTTCATTTTTACTGAATAAAAAATAAAAAAATGAAAAATATTTCTGATATTGTTTTATTTTGAGTTTCTTCTTTTTACTTGACCAAGCTGTAAGGTCATCAACAAAAAAAATCCTTAAATTTAGGTTCCTTTGGGCCTCAAGAAATGACTTAAATCTTCAATAGGTGAAACTGGACCCGGCCCAACTGGTGAAAGCTGCTATTAAACCCCACAATTAAATTCAACAGGCTCAAGAGTTAAAGCCCAGGCAAGACAGCTCAGTAGGCACAAGCTGCTATATGGGCTCCACCACCTAGGGCACTGGGGTAGGGAAGTTTTGTTTTCGGTCCTGGCTTGAGTTGGTGGGGGAAATGGGGAGAAGGTTTATATTTGGAGTGACAAGTGGTTATGGACCTTAACCTGATAAGAAGATCCAACATCTAGAGTTTCGAAGACCCGTCTCTTCAACATGTATCTGAGTGTTAGGATTAGAGTGATCAATCACATAAAATCAAATAGAACACAAGAAAGAAAAAATGGATTTTATCCTAGTTCACTTCAATGTGAGGTGATGTCCAGCATTAGGTTTTTCACTATACTCTTCTCCAACAACTATTATTGATGTTCTGTTACAATAGAATATATATGCGCTTACAAACTTTAAGCCATGGTTATTGATGGGCCTCCGCCCAAATTGTAAAGAAATTTTTTTTTTTGGTCAAACTGTAAAGAAATTTCGAGGCCCAAAGAAATGTAGATCCTCTATGGGCTCCGAGGGCACTGCCCCCACACCCCTGCTGGGGTGGTGGCATTCCCGAATCCTGTGTTTTTCGACAACACAATGTGAAGCACAAGCCATGCTCAACACTAAACTTGTTAATCATGAAGCAAGTGTGTGGAAATCAGATCTGATCTGAGCAAGCTACCATCCGGATAACACCAATGATCCCAAACCCAGTTAGGCTTATTCCCACTAGAGGATCATCAAGTTTGGGCTGAATCTAGAAATGGGCTCTTCACAATAAAATCAGCATACCACCTGATTTGTTATCTAAGGGCTTCCTTTAGTGCTGTTAGCAATATGGATGTGAAAACGAGACTTGGGAAACCATCTGGGGAGCAACCACAGCACCAAATATTTGCAATTTCTTGTAGAGATCATGTGTGAGAGGAGCTGCTGACGCTGCAGACCATATCTTGTTGGACTGTCATTTCGGCCGCAGCATGGTTAGCTTCTCCCCTGAGGTATCAACATCTTCCGAAGTTAGTTCTTCACAAAGGGTTGCTCAGTTGGTAATAACTAACACCAGTGAAGAGGTCATGGATTGATCCTCCCTTTCCTGATGGTATATATAGTATCTTTTCTCTCTATATATAACAAGCTCCCTTATACCAAAAAATGACAAACATTTAGTCTAGAATGGCTAATGGCATTTCTCTGCTGGCAGTGATGGATTGCACACAACAAATTGGTGTTTGAAGGAATTATGGCTCACTTAACAGAACAGTCTCATGGGTGTTTAAAGGAGTGGAGGGTTTTTGTGGAGAAAATGCAACAGGTTCTTTAACTTTGCAACTCCCATTAAAGCTCACCTCCTTAGTCCATTTATCTACTTGCAGAAAGTGATTTTCAAGAGATAGTTTCTTTTCAATCTTCTCCTAAGGCAGTTCCTCCGCGGTGAGTGAAGTTGTGGGTGATGTGATTCATTCGCGGTCCTAATTTTTAGATTTTATTTTCAGAAAAGATAACTGTATGGCTGACCATCTGGTCCATAAGGCTGCGTCCCTAATGGGTTGGACATTTTGTCCATCTTCCATTCTTTGGCTTATGAATTTATCTAAGTATGATACCTTATTTTTCTCCTTTCTTTTTCAATGAAATGAGAATTCCCAAAAAAAAAAAAAAAAGGGAATGAACCAACAACTCTCTGTCTCCCTAAATGTATATATCTGAAAAAAATTTTAATCATTTATTTTTTTGGGTCCATTCTCCAGAAATGATATCAAGTGATAATCCAATTTGATGGTAAAGATGATAAGCCAACTTGCCGGTAAAGACAACCTTTTGTCAATTTGTGGACCAAAAATTGAATCGAATACACCAATCACGATTTACAATGACAACCCAACTTGATGAAAAGACTAGAGAGAGTTGAATCCAAATTTAAGTCTTATGTACCAATCACAAATTAATAGAAGATATGATATTCTACCAAATTACCAATCACTACAAAAAAAAATAAAGTGCATTGCGTTTGAGCACGTTTTTTAAATTAAAAATTGCATATATTTCTAAAGTAGTGGTCCATGGTATCCTTATTAATTATTATTATTATTTTCTTGTCATATTTCAATAATATAATATTTGATTATAAAAAAAAAAAAAAACATAATATTTCAATGCTATTGTACTATTTTATTAAGTATTCAATATTTTTTTTGAAGGACAGTGCAAGTGGCCTTGCAAACGATGTTGTAAGTCAATGAGACGTTCTAATTGATCTTTTGTGCCACCGGTTAAACGAGACTAAAACGGTAAGAATCATCTCTTGCTTCAAGTTTGTCTAGACATTTGAAGGTTGTTATTAAATCTTGCCATAACGATGTTTTCATCTTTAGTTACTCTTCCTAATTTTGCCCTAATATGATCATTGATGCAAGAAACATGCTCATTTGAATTCTTTTCCCTGATTTATTAACAAATTTTGTTGGTTCTTTTCGAAAGTGAATCAGCTATATTTTGAAAGTATCTTTTAGAACTTAGAACTAACAAAAGGAGAATGAAAGCTGATAAGCTACCCACCAAACATTACACAACATAGAAATTTTATTTTATAGTAACTTTTTTTTGAAACCTCCCCTCACTTAAACAATTCAAAGTAAGAGACAAAATGATTAATTTACTTCTTGGTCGGCCACAACTTTAAAATATATGATACATATCTAATCGTATATTTCCCACATTGATGGATCAAAAGTCGCCAAGTAAGGGTGCGCTTGATATATAATTTGAAACATAAGATATAAAGTAATAGATCTACGGGGTGCAAACGTAATGGTCTAACCCTAGAGAGTTATACGTGATTTACTTTAGATTTAATAAATAGAAATTGAAAAAGTATATCCCTACTCAACTATGCACTTTCTAGGGTTATTAATTTTTCCTAATCAAACTTCTCTTGAAAAAAATGAGTGAGTCACATGATGCCCTTCTTTCCTTCCTTCTTTCCAATTAGACATGAGTAGAGTCACATGACTCTATGACCAACCCTATCTTACTCTTAGATGTGGTCCACCTTCAGCTAAGATTTAACATTTTTTGTTTTCTGGGGAGACCGGGCCGGAGTTGGGGGCTAATAAAACAATGCGGAAAGAGGGCAAAGTGCTGGTATTTCACACATGAAACAACACTGGAGAGGTTTCTTTAGGAAAATTCCAATAAATTGTGATGGCAACGTGAATCTCTCTAGGCAAACTCAAAAAATTGAGAAGGGGTCCATGGCTTTCCTTTCTTCTTTTGTTGAATGTTAATCATGTTGGTGTAAGTTTCTAATCAACTTGGTAGGTCGGAAAAGGATTTTGTCGGGTGTATAGCTCTTGCACCTACTACGTGATGGTGTAACAAAACTTTCCTATCTACTTTTTTCTTTTTCTTAGGTGAAAAATATAGTGGATATGGTACTTGCGACCTTGCACCCCCTGCTACGCAATGTTCGAGCTCTCCTACATGATGGGTAGAAGTTTCACCTGTGATGAAATGAAACTCTATTCAAGTCGTCTCTAAAGGGGACAAGTCACTTTCACATACATACATGAATAGAACTAAAACATCCAAATAGAATCTAGTCGAGAATAAATTACCGATACCACACCAAGACTTGAAACCATGGGCAAGGACGTAAAATCACCCAAAATAGAAGTGGATAGAGTTGCCATCTAGATGTCGAGTCAGCCATGACTTTAGCGTGTTCAAAGTTCAAACCTCAAGAAAATAAAGCGACGGCTCTGGGGCCCACACGAAGTAATAGTGAAAATGTCCAAACTACCCCCATTTAAACACACTGTTGTACTTGGTTAGTCGGTCAGGTCGGTCGGGTCGGATCACTATGGCTTTTCCGGGTTTCTTTCATGTCCAACGTCACGGTGTTCGTAATCTCGGAGCGAGACTGAACGCTACAGATCCTCCGATACGGATAAGATCAACAGAAAAGAAGAAAATCTCCAACTGATTCACGGATCTAATCCTGTTATCAAGATTACAAAGTTTGGATGTGAACATTTCGGCTCAACCATGCATTATGTGAGAACGATTGCAATTTGGATTTTTACAGAAGAGATGATCTATCTAGCTGGAATAGTTATCTTCACTTCTAATTCATTTTTATCCATAAGTTAGAGAAATGTGTTCGACTACATAATTAGTTGCTATTGATAACGGCCGGTTTAATACTTCTCTGGTTCATGATTGTGACTATCAGTATTATATACCATCGGATGTGGTGGTCTAGTGGTCTCAAGCTCACTCCTAAGTGATTTGGTAGCTTTTATATCTCAAGTTCAAATTTTCTATGCTTTTCTGTTTCTTATATTGGACAGTTGTGTGCTTTTTGACTTAAGCATTCATCTCTGAAGACGATATTTATTATAAAGTCTTTCAAAACTACAATTGACTCTTGAGCTAATTACTTCCACAGGTTTTTCAAGCACAAGTCACCTTCACGTACAAGATTGCTTTTGTATCTCTTGAAAAATGACGTCTTGGAATTTTGTTCAACTATGAACCGTTTAATTCTTCAACAATTACCCCTTATCCCCTCCCTTGAGCCCCACAAGTCTTCGTCTCCTTAAACCATTACATCTAAGAGTTTCGTGTTTCTAATTGGATCTCCACTCTATAATTTATCATTTCATTTACGAAATTTGAATACTTTCACTATCGACAAACAAAGCCACGACTCCAACAGTTAGAATGAGAACGTACGCATGAACATCAACCAATAGAAATACGAACGTTTTTCACAAATGACAAATTGATCCACTTGGCAAATCAATTAAACAACATTCTTAATGTCTTTCATAATTTTTTTTCAAAATTCACTCTTATGATTACTCTCTTCAAATTGTCATTACCACCAAGTTGGTACGATGAACAAGCCAAGTTGCAGACTTGCAGGTAAGGACTTTCTTGGATCATAAATTCATATCATGCAACTTGGTAAGGACTACAGAGTGAGTACGGGGCACCCTATTTGATTGTGGACCCACCAAAATTTTTTTTTTGTGGGGGTAAAAATGGAAGAAAAAAAGAAAAAGACAAATTAGCCAGGTGGATACCAATTCATCAAAAACAGATTCAACCTGACCCAACTTGCACTTTCCAGGTTCTTTCTTTCTATCCACTCAAACAAGAAGAAGAAGGGAAGAAGGAAAAATAAAAAAAGTGGAAGGATGTGGGGTCCACACAACCATTATAGAAATGACCATTCAATCCCTATTTAAAACCATGCATGCATGACTCAGCTTGAGAGGTTGGTTGGTCGGGCAGGTCGGTTGCCTGGTTCACAGGGAGTTGATGAGTCAAGAAATCTGGGTTTTTGAATTCTACCCAGAAATGAAAAATGGATTTTGAAAACAGAAATAGTGTTATGCATGGCACAGGAAAGTAAAACAAGGAAATCTTAATTCAGGTTTAGTCAAGCATATTCCTTTTATGAACCCAATCTGATAACAATAAATGAATACACGAGAAAAAAAAGATTATAATCTTATTGACTGCAACTAGTAACTACCACCTGAAGAGGATAAGATCATGGTCTTCCTTGTGCAAGCGGCACTCAGCACTCTAATGCCCAGAAATGCTGGAAAGAATCCCAGTTCCCTTTAATGGTGGGACTTTGCATTATTGAAACTTAAAAGCACATTTATTTCCAAAGAAAGAGAAAACGTAGAGATTTGTGTTTCTTTCATGCTTTCTCACCATATATTAAAAAGATGGTTTCTTCTTAATGTGTGGTGAAAAGATGTGAAAAGATGGATTAAAGACATCTACCGTAATAAATTGACAATTCAAACTTGGAAAAGAAGAGAGAATTCAAGTTCAAGTTGGTGCAATTCAGGAAGTAGGTGACATGCATCCTCACTATCACATCTCAACACCTACCTTCCCTAGAAAAGAATGTGAGCATTTGTTTTGGCACAGTGATGTCCCTACTTCCTAACAAAGATTCACTGAGTGTAAATATCGCTAACCTCTGTCTCCATCATATTTTTTTTTGCTCTCGATATTAGGTACTTGGGCAAGTTTACGTCTACTTAACGTTACATATAACATGCAAAGAGGGGATAACTTTTTTTTTCTTTCCAATGTCTGAGGTTCATTTGGCCAGCTTGTGCGTTCCTCAATTACCTCCTCAGAAGGAGCTTTGCCATCTACAAGGGTCAAACCCATAACCTCTCCACTGAGAAGTATAGATCTTATCACTCTATTAACCTTGCATTGACGAGGGGATAACTTTTATATATATGATGCGGAAGCCCAACTCGGAGAGAATTTTAACTTTTGACCTCTTATTTATGAGGAGTTGTTCTCCACCATCTTTAACTATGCTAAAAATATCAAACAAAAATAATAAAAATTTGAAAAGATATACTTAACGTATAATAATGCTAACTCCCTACTCGTAAGGGAATTTTTTTTTTTAATTTCACTAATTTCTTTTTATTCCATAGTTATATTCTTAACAGTTTGTTCTACCGCTTGATTCTCTCTATCTAAATAACTACTCAATACTTACCCTAACTACCAATGGTGACTCAGGAAAAATAATTACTAAATAAATTCTGAGTATGAAAAGGTCAATATTTCAAATAATTTCGATAATAACATCTTATCCAGAATTAAATCCCTAATTAATAGGCTGTAATTAGCATTCAAATGGGGTTTAATTATCCTCTTAATTAGTATAATAATACATACGGGTGGTCATTAAATAGAGTTCGAATCCTCTATCTTGACAGGTAGAAGTTTTTCTATAAAAAAAAAGACAGTAGAAATTTGTGCTTTTCACATATTGAATGGGAAAATCTATAAAAAAAGACAGATAGAAATTTGTGCTTTCCACATATTGAATGGGAAAATCCATTCTTTTTGTTAGTATTTAGAAGTGGATCTCACCCCTAATGTATGGCAGAAAAGTGTAAAGAAACAGAAAACTCCACCAAATCACATCAAACAATCTTGTATGTCTATTCTTTTTTTCTTAATATATATTTAATGTTGGTGAAGAATTTATTGTAAGTTTTTAATCAAATTGGTGGGCTAGAAAAAGACTTCGTTGGGAGCATACTCTTGCACCTATATGAAAGATAGGAAATCCATCTTTAAAGTCATTTCACATATGAGTATGATATCAACATTATTCCTTTTTCAATTAGATGTATACATATAGTTAATTTTTCGACTATATATTCAAAGAATCGAAAAAAGATAATTGGTGATGAAATAAAACTCTATTTAAGTCATTCAGAGATGCGAAATCACTTTCACATACGTAAATACATATGAAGCACTTGGGTTTTAAGTTATCTATTTCCTTCCAAAGAAAACACCCGAAGCTATGGAGTTTAAAGACTTAAGGTTTGATTGGATGAGAACAACGCCAATGGCTGTTATCAGAAATTTATCAAAAAAAAGTGAATCAGAAATTTGTGAGTTTACATTCTCTCTACCCAATTTATTCATTATAGTATCTTTAGACAGTGTGAGAAGATGGTCTGACGGGATAGGTTGGATGGAGAGATCTCTATTAGAAATTTATATGTGAAAACAAAACAAAAGATAAATCTGAAATATTTAAATAAAACACTGTGGAAGTTAAGAAAAATATAGTCACCAAATACCAGATAATCTTAATGCAACTTCCTATTTTTTAAATACTTTAGTCCTACATAATTTTATACATAGAACCGTCCTGTAGCTGTTGGATGGTCGCCACGTGGTTAGGGGTTAAATCCTAAACACTCGTTGCTTAAAACCACTAAAGTGAAATGAAATAAAAACGAGTGGTTGGATTTAAACCCGCTCCATTTGTGACATTTTCTCGTATGTGGGAATCTCTATCTTCTTGGATAGATAATTGATCGTCTTTCATTTGAATAGTGAGTAGCTTTTATAATAAAAGTTAAGAATAATAATTGAACTAGAGGAGCTTGCCGGGATCACCAGTTATGTAGGCGCCAACTTCTAGTTCTTTCTCTTCTTGCCTTATTTGATCTTCCATGCAATCTTCTTTTGGTTTGCTAACTCCTCAAGCAAGGATTGACAAAAGGCATTTGTCCTAATCCACAAAGCCCAACCCGGGATCTCCTTTACCTAATGTTTTGAAAGCATATGAAAGAGGATATATCTTGCTTTGTACTCCAATCCCCACACAAATTTGGCTTTCTTTGGCTAATTTACTCGTGTGGCATTCTATTCTCCCCTTTGTCTTGTTTTATTTTTTTATCATCCAATGGCTACAGGACGGTATGTGTATTAAATTAATTATGCAGGACCGAAGCAAAACCGCTTTAAGGAAGCGATACCGCCTTGCCCCATAAAAAAAAAGTGATGACACAGCACCAAAACTTGAAGCTAAGGGGCAATAACGTAATATCATCTAAAACAGAAGTGGATAAACAAGCCAGGTAGATGCCAAGTCAGCCATCAGTGTAGCTTTCAAGTTGATCCAACTTCCCCGGCCAGGCTCTTTCCATCTATCACAGTCAAATTAGAAGGAATCCATAAAGCGATGGGTTTGGGGTCCACATGAAGTAAATGTCCAGATAACCCCTTATCAAGATTACAAACTTTGGATATGCTTAACCTTTATGTGAAAAGTTGATCTATCTCTAATGGTTATATTCACTTGTAATTCATTCTCATCGATGAATTAGAGATGATGTGTTCAACAGAATCATTAATTCGGAGTGATACGGATCATATTCTAGATCCTTCACTTGTTCCATTCATGGTCCTTGAACTTATTGTTTATATACAGGAGGCTGCCACCACTACTGTGTTAAAAATATATCTACCAATGACTCAGTGAAGATGGCTAAGAAACCCATTTTGATAGCCAATACGCTATTCAATAAATATCATGTAATACAACCATAGTTCCATGCAAACTGGTTTCAAGTTTCAACTACAACCAATAACAAGATAATGTCGATCGTCCACCCATGCTTTTAGAGCTACAATTGAACTCTTGAGCTCCAAACCTATCTTACATTTACATGCTTTTACAAATTACTCTATGGGTTTTGAGGGCATGTCATTTTCACATACATGATTGCTTTTGTGTCTCTTGAAGATGGACGACTTGAAATTTTATGACACATATATGAATTCTTTTATGGGTATCCCTCATTCCTCCCTTGTGCCACACAAGTATCCACCTCTTTGTATCATTATTTTTATTTATCTAATATTTTTGCATTGTGGGTGAATTTCTAGTGCCTTGAGAGGCAGCCTCTTTATCAGAGCCTAAAGTCTTGGGAGATCTGTGGCTTGATCTTCCGTTCCCTCCATATCCTCTTTTCATCCCCTCCCCAAATGGCCTATGGGCCCTCCAGTCATGATGACTGGTATCCAGTTGATCAAAAAAATATTATTTTTGTGTTTGTATTTGAATCTCCAATCTATTATTGCTTCGTTTACAAAATTTGAATATTCTCACTATCGACAAACAAGGCTATCTATCACCACAACTCCAACGGTTAAAATATGACAAGATATAAGACATAAACATCAACCAATGGAAATGTAACGATCTTTTGTGAAATGACACAAGTGATCTAGCTAGAAGGCAAACCAAACAATATTCAAAATTTCTTCCATAAATTTTTTCAAAATCTATTATTAACTTTTTGAGGATCCATTGCACCAAGTTGGTATGATGAGAAGCCAAGTTGCATCATGTAAGAACACACCCACCCACCCGCCCACCTTCATGGACCCAAAGTAGGTCATGTTGACAGACAAACTTTTCTCAATGATAAAAGGCAACCTGTTGGTAAGGACTATGGAGTACGAACGAGTGGACCCACCAGATTCAAGGAGGGGTAAAAATGGAAGAAGAAAAAGAAGAAAAAGAAGAAGAAAAACTGAGAAGGACAAACTAGCCAGGTGGATAGCAATACCAATTCATCAAATTCAACCTGACCCAACCCAACTTGCGCTTTCCAGATTCTTTCATCTCGCAGTCAAATAAGAAGAAGAAGAAGAAGAAGAAGAACAGGCACAGAGTTGTCTGAAAAGGAAAACAAATGTGTAGGGTCCACACAACCCCACTACAAAATGACCATCCGATCCCTCTTTGATTAAACACATGCCCAGCACCAGATTGGAACGTACGTTGGTGGTCCATGGTCGGTCAGGTCGGCCGGCCGGCCGGCTCATCATGAGACTTTAATGAGTGGGAAATCGGATTTTAATCATTCTAACCAAAATAAAACACAAAAAAAAACAATTTGGATTTGGAAAACAAAAATAATAATAGAATATCTTCCAAAATATATAGATGAAACGATAGGTTTACACAACTGTATCACACTTTTGAGAAACAACTCAACTTGACCCGATAAGTAAAACAGGGAATGCAAGTGGTGAAGATAATTAAAATTATTTTTGAAGTGAAATTAGTGAAACAGAGCTAGCTAGGCTCACATCACATATGATATGGATGATGTCCTAATAACTTTCAACAGCTACTGTCATCTTCTTCCTTTCTTCCTTCCAGAACCAGAACGAACCCAGAAAGTAAAACAAGGAAATCCTAATTCAATTCAGGTTTACTCAATTAAACACTGAAACCGGAATATTCCTTCCAAATACCCAACTTGCTTATTAGAAAAGAAGATTATAGAGACTTATTATTGACTGTAACTAATACCTAATAACTACCCTTGAAAAAGGATAAGGTCATAGTCTTCCTTGTACAAGCGGCACTCTACTGCCCAGAAATGCTGACAAGAAACCCACTTCCCTTTTAATGGTGAGACTTTTCATCATTTACGGAAACACATTCAAGTGTTTAATTATATCTTACATTCTTTTTGATCGATTGGAGATAAGATCAATCGAGGATAGAGCTAGTTACAGTGGATTTAAATTTGAATTCGAATTCAGAGATTTATCCTTTACACAAAGGAACCCAACAGTATTTTTTTCACACCTTTTCACTATATATATCAAGAAGGGGATGCACTGGAATCTAGATTCTCTATTTGTCAGGATAGAGTCCTCTGCTTTCCTCTCACATTTTTTTATCACACAATGTGAGTGAAATCCACTTTTGAATACTGATGCATAAAACTAACCTCAAAAGGGATGAGACTATTGAAGCTTGCTTAATTCAGGAAGTAGGTGGATACATTCACATCCAAACATGCATGCACTGTCATCTCAACGCCTACCACTTTTTTACCTTGAAGAGAACGTGAGCAATTTTTTCGACAAAGTGATGTCCCCACTCCCTAATAAAGACTCTTTGAGAGTGAACATCATAATTAACCTCTGTCTCCACCATGTCTTTTCTTGTTTGGAGTTGAGGTGTTCGAATAAGCTTTACATATAATACATGGAGGGAAGATATACTTTTTACATACAACATCAAAGCTTGGCTCTAAGGATATTTGAATTCTTGACTTTTTACTTACAGGTTGTTGATCTAATCCAACCACGTCTAATTATATACATAGATTATTGTAAAAGATGTAAATCCACCAAACAAATACGTTTTTCCCATAAAATATCTTGGAGACCACTATTTTGGGTCCATTCTCCAGATATGATGTCTGTGCGATCAAGTGATAAGCCAATTTTTGTGGTAAACACGTCCTCTTATGGATCCAAAATTGAATCAAAATTTATCAAATCACGATTTTTATAATGACAAACCAACAAATCTAGATCCTCTCCACCCATCCTACCCGTGCCTCATTTGTCCACTCTCACATACGGCCTAACACAGAGCCCTAGTGGGGGAAGATAGGCGCACAGATTGGGAAAAGCTGTTCTCTACTCCAAGCCAACTTAATGATAAAGACAAATGACACACTCATTTCAAAGAGTTGAATCCAAATTTAAATCATATAATACCAATCACAAATTAATAGAAGAAAAAAATGATATTACACTGACTACCACAAATATCATTTTTTTAATATTAAAAAACTGCATTACCTTTTTAGCACGTTTCTTAATTGAAAAATACATAAATTTCTTTAAGTAATGGTCCTTTGTACCTTAATTTTTTTTTGTCATATTATAAATTTATAATAACATAACATCTCAATGCGATTGCACTACTTAACCAAAAAATTTAACTTAGAGCAAGTGCAAGTGACCTTATAACTGACGACACTCTTAGTCAGCAATAGTGAATCATATTTTATTTTAATTTTGGCTAAGACTATTTTGGTGTCATTCAAATGAGTTTTCATTGCTGACAAATTGTGATGCAATTTTTCTTTATCAGAACAATGCGTGCACTTCTAAAGATGGTAGACTCTCACGTCTTAGATTTTATTAATTTTTCTTGTCTTCTACAATTACGAAAAAAAAAGAAAAAAATCATTCTTCCATACAAGGGCATCCCAAAATTTCTATTTAATAATATACACTTTTTAGGGTTATTGATTTTTTCTATTCAAGCTTTTCTCGAATAAATTGAGTGAGTCATATGATTTCCTTCCTTTCCGAGTAGATATGAGTAGAGGTCAAATGACTCTATCACCACTAACCCTTATAGTTCTTTAGATGTGGTCCACCTCTATTCATGTTTTTCCATTTTTCTTTAATTATATTGTCGGCATTCATGTTGGCGTATAACTTGTTGTGAGTTTTTAATCAAATTGGTAGGTTGGAAAAGGATTTTGTTAGAAGCATATCTCGTGCACCTAACACCTGATGGTGTAACAAAACTTTCCTATCTACATGAAAAGTAGAAATCCCAACATTTTCATGAAAATATACTTTTTTTTTTGGTAGATTTTCATGAAAATATACTTGAATCATTTTTTTTAAAGATTTGATTTGATGAAAACAACGCCAAAGCAATTTGCCGGAAAAAAGTGAACCAGAAAATTTCCAAAAAGAAAATGTGGATCTGAAATATTTAAATAAAATCTTATGGAAGACAAGAAGATACTATTTCTTATGAAAAGTAACCACAAAAAAATAGATAACATTTAAAGTTGAAATCATGGGCAAGAACGTAATTTTACTAAAATAGAAATGGATAAACTTGCCAGCTAGGCGCCAAGTCAGCCGTCACTTTAGCGATCAACATGATCCAACATGGTCCAATTTCCACCTTCCCCATGCTCTTCCATCCATTACACCTAAACGAGAAGGAATAAACCGAGGGGTTTGGGGTCCAAAGACTTCGCACGGAGTAAGAGTGAAATGTCCAAATTGCCCTTCTTCTTTTTTTTGGATGAGGTTCTTCCGGCTAGCTTATGCGCACCACGATTACATCCTCAATGGATATATATATATATATATATATATATATATATATATATATATATACACACATCATTAACTTATGATTTCAGAACAACCATTGAACTCTTGAGCTTCTAAAATTACTCCATAAGTTTTTCGAGTGCAGGTCACTTCACATACATAATTGTTTTTGTGTCTCTCAAAAATGGATGTCTTGAAATTTTCTGTAACTATCGACAATTTAATTCTTCAGTAGGTATACTTTACGCCTCTAAGCCCCACAAGTCTCTGTCCGCTTATACTATTACATGTAAGACTTTCGTGTTTCTTGTTTGCTCTTCAATTTGTAATTTAATGTTTCGTATTCAAAATTAGAATACTTTCACTATCAACACAACAAACAAGCTCATCATCATCAAAACTTCAACGGTTACAATGACACCATAAACATGAACATCAACCAATAAAAATATGATTTTCTTTTCGATCATCACAAGTGATATAAGACAAACCAAACAACATTTTTAATTTCTTCAATAAAATTTTCAAAATCCACTATAGTGAGTTTTTGTGGAACCATTTCTACAAATTGTCTTTACCACCAAGTTGGTACCATGAGAAGCCAAGTCACAGGTAAGGTCACCCTTTCATGACCCTAAATTTATATCATGCACCCCCCCCCCCCCCCCTCTAGTCTATAATTTGTCATTTCATATACAAAATTAGAATACTTTCACTATCAACAAGCAAGATTATCACCTTATAATTCCAACAGTTCGAATGACAACATACACAAAACATCAACCAATTGAAATACGATAATCTTTTCTTACATGACATAGGTGATTCAAAAGAAAAAACAAACAATATTCTTAATTTCTTCCACAAAAATTTCAAAATCCACTCTTATGATTCTTTTTTGGATCCATTGAGACAAGTTGTCTTCACCACCAAGTTGATACGATGAGAAGCCAACTTGTGGATAGAGACACCCGTTAATGGACCCAAATTTTATATCATGCCCACCAATCCATCATATGGAGTATGTGTCAGGTGAACTGTGAGAGGAAATTGAAAGACGTAGGAGTAGAGGATCTGGACTTGACGTAAGGCGCCCTTTTCGAGTTTAAACCCAATTGAATCACACAAAACTTCAGGGATAGAAATGGAATATCACCCAAATCCAGGTAGATTTGATATCATCAATTCAATCCTGAGATTCTCATAAACAGATTCAACCTGACCCAACTTGCACTTTCCATGTTCTTTCAAGTTTCAAGCAGTCAAACCAGATGGAAGAGTTATCTAGAAGGAAAACGAAGGTCGAAGGATGTAGGGTCCACACGAACTTACAAAATGACCACCCAATCCTTACTCAATACACGTGTCCAGATTTGGAAGGTTGGTTAATTGGTCGGTCAGGTCGGCCGGTTCATTAGAGTTGAGTCAAAGGGTTTTAAATTCTATCTCTGAGAAAAAAAAAAAAAAAAAAAAAAAAAGGGATTTTGAAAACAGAAATAATAATAGAGAATAACTTCCAAAATGGATCAAACGGCAGATTTACACAACTAGATGACACTTTCTGATAAAGAACTCAACTTGACCCAAAAGCGACATGGATTTCCTTGTTTCAGTTTTCCAGTTCATACTGTCATGATTCTGTCATGCAAATGGTGAAGAGATTTAAAATTATTTCTGGAGAGACGGTGAAGCAGAAACAGATCGAGCAATTTTAGGTGAAACACAAGGAAACCCTAATTCATACTTAGTCAATTAAACAGAAAGAACCTGGAAAGTAGAACAAGGAAACCCTAATTTAGGTTTAGTTAAATTAAACACTGAAACCAGAATATTCCTTCTAAGTAACCAACCCAACTTGATTATGATAAATGAATACACGAGAAAGAAGATTAAAGTCATATATATCTTTTGGTCAAAGGATTATAGTCTTATCTACTGCAAGTCTGCAACTAATAACTACCCAGAAGAGGATAAGATCATATTCTTGCTTGTACAAAAGAAACCCACCTCTCTTTAATGCTGGACTTTGCATATGGAAACACGTATAATAAGTGTTCTACACATTTAGGGCCAAACAGACATGAAAGTGGATTTTTTTCATGATACGTGAGTATTCTTTTCTGATCAATTTCCTTACATTCATTAGATTCATGATAGTAGAAAATCTCCTTGCAAAATCTTCTTTTTAAGAAAATTTTGAAATAATAGCAAAACATATAAGGGCTCCATCCACACCTCAAAAAAGGAAGAAAGATTGAAACTTGATTAATTCAGAAAGTAGGTGGATACAATGCATTCAAGCATGTCAACACCTAACTCCCTTTTCTCCTTGAAAAGAATGTGAGCAATTGTTCTGGCAAAGTGATGTCCCTACTGCCTAATAAAGACTCATTGTGGTGAAGAGAGGGGGTGGGGTGCGGGTGGGGGTGGGGGTGGGGGGTGGATTTGGATTCTCTACCTTGATGGGTAGAAATCTATATATGCTCATCATCACGTTTCTAACCATATATTAGGAGGACCCACTTTTAACTTTTCTTGTTAGGGTTTAGATTTAGAGGACCCCAACTTGGGGAATAGAGAAGTTAGTTTTTATATAGCATCAAAACCTGGTTCAAAGAAAATTCAAACTCTAGACCTCTTATGAGATCTTGGTCACCAACATGTCATGGTTATGCAAAAAAAGATCAAAATGTAAATAATAAAAATTAGGAAAGATATAGTAGTGAGACTTGAATGCTGCGAATTAAATGGGCTGCAACTGTTGCCAAATGGTGAAGATCGAAATCTCGATCAAGATTTCGATCTCAGCCATCCGTCTTGCAGGTAGTTGAAAGCGAGACAGACGGTCGGGATTGAAATCTCAATCTCGACCATTGGCAGTACAGTGTTACGTATTTAATGTGCAACATTGAAGTTGAACGGAAGATAGAGAAGAACCCTCAAGTTAGGGTCCTCTAACCTTAAACTCTGACAAGAAAATCAAAAGTGAGTCCTCCAATGGCCCCCCTCCTAATATATGACATCGAAACCTCGTCTAAAGGAAATTCAAACTCTAGACTTCTTACGAGATCTTGGTCACCATATCTCACCTAGGGGTGTAAATGGATAACCGAAATCCGCTTTGGGTCCACATCCGTTTAGGGGTATCCGATCCATCCGATTATTAATAGGATGCGGATATGGTATACCCATTTCTTACCGATTATTATCCCGATAAAATTATCTAATTAAGTTACTTATTTAGATTTATTATTCTTATTTTTATAAATTTTACCTATGATATGTGACTATTTTTCTAGATTTTCTACTAAAATAGCTACCAAGGTTGTTAAATTATTAAATTTCAAACCTAGCCCTCACAAATAAAAAGGTAAATATGTAAATAGGTAGTTGAAAACTTATATTCAATCTATATTAATGCCCATTTAGAAGAATCTACTTAAGAAAATAACTATCCGATTATCATCTGAATCGGACAGAATTAGTCCGAAAACCGATAAGATATTATCCAAATCTGTCTGAATATAATAGGATGCGGATATGGATATACCACTATCCAATCCAAATCCGATCCATACACCCCTAATCTCACCACCCTATCATGGTTATCCAAGAAAAGATCAAAACACAAATAATAAAATAATAAAAATTAAGAAAATATAGAAGTTGCCTTCTTATCTAACTTATAACAATGGTAACTACCTAATCTGAAAGGAATTCAAATTTTCCATTTATCCTCTTAACCGCTTGTTCAACCGCTTGACTCTCTCTTAATCTAGATAACTATTCAACACGTAACCTAACTACCACAATGCTAATTCTGTAAATAATCCAAAGTGAAAAAAATCATCTAAGATTCAAATTTCATCTTATCCACAATTAAATCCCTACTTACGAGGCTGTAATTAGCATTTAAACGCGGTTTAATTATCCTCTTAATTAGAATATTTTTAATGTGGGCGTTAAATCTTGACTTTCTCATGGGTGGTTTGTCTTCACCGGCACATTTACTGAGTCACATCCACGTCATTAACAACATTGACTCAGATACACGTCAGAAACGCTAAGCATTGATGTTGCATGGGTCATGGTGCATGATGTACATGTGTTTTGTAAAATAGAAATTAAAAATAAACAAGTGCCCAAACACCCAGGAAAACCAAATCCCTCAAATTGACGGTCGTCAGTTACTAACATTTCCAGCCGTCAAAGCTGGCGAAAACTGTCACTTATCCAAATCTAATCTGACGCTAGAAAATGGTATTCCAACTTTACCCTTACGGCTTCAATAAAAGGACGATGAACCACTAAAACAAAACATAGGCATAGCCATCAATAGTTTTTGTTCACCTTCCCTGCAATTCGGCTTCTGAATCGTTTTCCCAATACGAACGACGCGGTCGACGACAGCTTTATTTAGCGTTAAAGAATCCAGTCTCATTCTCAGATTGCAACTGGCAATCTTATCCCAACTGGGTATTTAAGATTTGGATATCTCAAGCTTTCAAACCAACTCATTAACAGAGACGATTGAACGACCCTAGCAGACAACAATTTGAGTTTTCTTCTCATTGATTTTGGTGATCTACTCACATTTTTGTTCACAAATGGAGGTTGCTGCATTTTCCTCAGCTACTGGACTCTATTCTGGTTCTACTTCAGGTCCCTTCCTCTGTCTTTGATATGTCTCTGTTTTTTTTTTTTAATTTTTTCATTGGGTTTGCTCTGTCTGTAATTTAGAGGGTTTTTAATCTATCCTGCAATGGGCTTGTCCCTAATTTGCGAATGGTTTTTTTTCTCGTTTTTCGTAATGATCTGACCGGTGATTCTAATCTTCCTTCATTACTCTCTGCTGAAATTTCTTGATCGGCATTTTTCACTGCAGATGTTGGGTTCTTTAAGAATGAGAAGCTTTTGCGTCAAAGCTGGGTAGCTATTCCTCGGAACAAACGAATTGGACAATCTTTACGGCATCAAGTTGGATTTGTGACTCAAAAAAAGAGTCGTTTCGTGGTAAAAATTTGTTATGTTCATCTCGAAAACACAGTTTTTCTTTGTTTTTGGGTGCAAGATTCTTAAATTTGGTATATTTTATTTCTCTGGTTAGGTTCTCTCAAGTCAACAACAGCAGAAGGACGTTCCTGTTGTAGAATCCAGGTAGCAAGTCGAATCCTTACGAAATTTTTCTGTAATTTTGCCAGACAACTTTTCCCACCCTTTTCTTTTTAATTTAAAACGTTATGTTTTTATTTAACAATACAAATTGAAATTCTATTTTCCCTTTTGAAGGCAAATTGATGACATTTATGATATTTTAGCTGAACGCATTCTCATTACAGCAAACATGGCATCAGATCCTAACCAAAAGTAAGTTGCAGCCCTCCTCTTTCTCACTTTTCTTTTTAGATGTTCTATTCTGGTATTTCCTGAATTGGAGATTCGTTCTTCACCTTGTTATGGGGCCAAGTCCTAGCTTGAACCAGATAGCATGAGCTTCTGTTCTTCTATTTTCGGAACTTGGCTCAATTTTTGTCATGGACTGGGGTTGTATTGGGTCTGGGTGGAGAAGTTTGATCGCTAAAAACGAATTATTTGCTTCATATGGTAGCAGGTTTTTGGTGGGTTTGGTCGGTTCACCTGGTGCTGGGAAGTCTACGCTTTCAGCTGAAGTAGTTAAACGAGTAAATATGATGTGGCCCCAGAGGTCACCTTCTCTGCTTGAGGAAAGGTCTTCAACTGTGGCTACTGTTCTTCCCATGGATGGTTTCCATCTTTACCGTTCTCAACTTGATCAAATGGAGGTTAGTGCCTTCCTTTAGTTCTTGTATGGTTGAAAGTGAATCTCCAGTGCTAAACTTAAGAGGGTTGGGAAAAAGGTGTAACTCACTGTGGGTACAAAGCCATAATCCTCCTTGCTAAGCCATTAGGTCTTTGGAGGGGATTGTGTTGTGAAGCCAAAAAAAACCCTTTTCTGCAGTTTCAGAAAACCACAGTGAGAACTATACCTTCCTCCAACCCCAATATGTGTCTAAAATTACTGTATTGATTTTGCTTTTTTCTGTTCTTATCAGAATCCAGAGGAGGCTTATGCAAGAAGAGGAGGTGAGGATTTATTATTAATTTGTTTTTGGTTTGGTCGTTCTATTTTGTCATTGATCTTGTAACAAGTTAACTGATATCCTCTATTTGCAAATTCAGCTCCATGGACATTTGATCCTGCAAGACTGCTGAAATGCCTCAAGGAGCTTAAGACTAAGGTAAATTTGTGGTTTGTTTCTTCATCTTGGCTGAATTTTTGAGCTGGTCTAGCACACTGTTTTGAATGTATAACTACAAATTTATTTGAAGGCTGAACTAATAGGTAATTAAATTTGCCAGGGATCAGTCAGTGTTCCATCATTCAACCATGGTGTTGGAGATCCAGTGGAAGATGATATTTTTGTTGGCCCTGAGTGAGTAACCTATCCATTGTGGTTCTTATGGCTTCACTTCAATGAATTATGTCATGATATTTTAACATGTACTAGGTTTCAGTTTTGATTTCTGGTCCCAAAAGCAAGGATATTTAAAGGGATCAGAACCAGACTTACCAGAGTCCACCCAGAAGATAGCCAGTTTTCTTGATGATTGCAGAAAACAGAGTTTAGAGGAGATTACTTACATTTTTCCTGGGCTTTTCTATTTCTTTTCAGGCACAAAATAGTAATAGTAGAAGGAAACTACTTGTTCCATGATGAGGGCGTCTGGAAGGAGATTGCTCCTATGTTTGATGAGAAATGGTAATTCTTAGGTCCATCAATGAAATATTACTTAAAAATTGAGAATGAAATGAATGTAAATCTGGAATTCTTTTTCGTGGGATTAAATTTGATACATTGATGTTTCATTTTCCCCTGAAGGTTTGTTGAACTTGATATCGAAACGTCAATGCAACGAGTCCTAAAGAGGCATATTGCGACTGGTAAATACTAGTCCTGGATTATGAACCATCCCATTTTTCTTCTCCAGCCATGGAAGTCTCTTTTGTGACCTCATCAGTTATCTGAAACTGTCTTTGTTTGATGTGCAGGAAAAGCTCCTCTTGTGGCTCAATGGAGGGTAAGGTCTATCATTCAAACTGTGTATTTGCAACTTCACCAGTTTGAGATTTTGGAGCACTAGCTAAATCATTCTTTCTTGTTCTTTTAACTCTTCAGATTGATTACAACGACCGGCCAAATGCAGAGCTCATCAACAAATCAAAGAAATATGCAGACCTTGTAATCAAGTCAGTAGAGGATAAGAGATTTTGCTGATTCTGTGGGCTTAATAGGAGTGGGAGCAAAAAGAGGGATTCAAGCATAGCCTACCGATGAAAAAATTATTTATCTATATTCTTATTAATTCTATTATTTTTATTTTTGTTCTTTCTCTTCTTTCTGGGTTTTTGGCTTTTGCTTCTTTTAAGGGGTGGGTACTGTTCACTTCCATTGGGAAAGCTGTGGATCTGAGTTCATCCACCTTGTAGTGAGATATACATGTACATAAATAATTCATCCCCTGTATTTTTTTCTGGGGGCAGTTCTATGAAATTTAGAATCGGTCTGATCCGCTTCTGTACTTACCATTCCAGTTTTCAGATTTTGGTTGCTTGTATTCAAATCATAAGAGGTAAAGAAACTGATACCCGTCACTGGCTTGGTGTTCATTGTGCTAATGGCAAGAGAGAGTTACAGAGGCTAACGATTCCTCAAGGCAGTGAATGAGTGACAGTGCCGTGTTGTGGAGGCTTTTGACTCAGGAATCGGTCGTTCTCAGAGACAAACCGGCCAAGGCATTTGATTACGTTTTTTCATATTTGACTAAATCTTTGTTAGTTATAGAAAACCGTGTTGAAAGGCACTCATACTTTTTCTTGACTGGGAAATTCATATATAATTATTCCCTTTCTTTCTCTGCTTAGATTCGTCATTTGTCATCGATATCACAGGTATTTTAGAACTGCAACCCTTGTAGGTAGACAAAGCAAGAATTCCTTTTCTGGAACTTGACGTTTTCATCCAAACCTTCAAGGCTTATAATCATAGTGGGTTTCATCTGTAGGCAACTTAATAGTGGAAGAGAACCTACCACACTATCTTGACTAACCCCTTGACGACATTTCTTGGGCTGTTGGGCAGCTCAATTTTTCCCTGATGTAGCACAAGTCTTACCAATTTCTCCAAAAAAAAATTATTGACATTGACCCTTTGCAAACTCACTTTCTGGGTAGTAGACAACATGAATTTGGTGGCACAAGCTTAACAACCCCAGTGACTTAACCAGAAGTGTAAGCCTCTAGGACCAAAATTGATGAAAACCATGGCCAAACCCTTCTATCCGTCTTCATCTTCTTTATGCCATTCTTCTATTCCATCCATGGCTTCTAGCTCACATCCCAAATGGGTGATTAACTTTGGCAAACAAAGAGAAATCAAGGAAGCAAGAAGCAAGAGAAACTATGGTGATATGTGGTTTCCTTCTTCCACATCCATGTAGCCATTAAATCTTTATTCTAGCAAATCTTTGGAATCTCAATTGGTTGAAATATAATATTTATCAGTCCCGAAGATGAGATTAGCTACAATGAGATACAAGCATGGTGCAAGAAATAATCTTCAGAAAAACTAGACTAGTTAATATTTTGATAAGAAGAGTGTGCTGAAAGATACTCAAAGGAGACTGGTTAACATTTTATAAGAAGAGTGCTAAATAATGACTACATCCTTATTTGGCATGGTTGTTTGGGGGGGGGGGGGGGGGGTGCACATATTTTCATCACTAGTTTTTCATGACCAAAACAATCTTTATTTTCCTTCATCTTCCTCTTCAGGCTGTGCTGTTCATGCCAGGCTTCTACCTCAAACGTTTAGGGCCTTGGTCTTCACTTGACAAATCATTAATAGTACTCACATCATCGCCATTCCGGCTTCTCTTAGACCCTGCAGTAATTACTACTGAACCAATATTATCATCAACAATGCTATCACATGGAGAATCAATATCATGGATAATTTCATCAACATTTGAATAAGAACCATCCTGAGCTGACTGGTATACTAGATGCACCCCACACTTCTTCACCTCGATTGAATGCTCTATTCCAGGAAAAATTCCCAGAAAAAATATCTGGAAAATATCCCCAATATTGCTCTATTCTTACTGAAGCCTCCAATTGATCCCCACATTCGAAACGACTCCTGAACTCAGTATGTGGTATATGGCCAAACCAGATTTGATCTTGGCGTGTTATTCGGGTTTCATGTAGGTTTACAGTGTAGGACCAACGTTGACTGCTGGTTTTATTACTAAAAGTAATTGAAGGACCTGCAAGTACCTCATTACCTTCTACTTCGGCTGCAAAAATTGCACATACAGTCAAGCCTTGAATCTTAGAGACCAAAAGTTGGGGGACCTTAAAAGATAATGAAGATCCGGCACTCTGAAACTCAAACCATTCTGGAACATCACTCCCAGTAAGGTAGATGTCAAACTGTCCAAAAAGTCCCTGTACCATGGAAATCATAAGGTTCAACAATAAATTTAAATCTTTATTCAGCATGATTTAGGAAACCTCCGGGGGGGAGAGAGAGAGAGACCTGGAGAAGGCTTTTCCTAACAATGTCTGGCAACTTTTTGTATGGTGATTCTGAACTCTCCATCTCTGCAACCTCAACTACCTTCTTGCTCTCAGTAAGCAATGCTGATTCTGAACTCTCCATCTCTGCACCCTCAACTACCTTCTTGCTCTCAGTAAGCAACAATGAAGAGCATCCATCAGCAAACAGATTCCTTAAACTTGTTGGAAAGTCTGGAAGTGATTGAAGGCTTGTGCAGTTACGCATATAAAGAGTTTTAAGATGAGAAAGTTGACTTATGCTGGCTGGTAGACAATGGAAATTGTTGTTACAAAGATGTAATTCATGTAATGATGGTAGGTTCTCAAAATTAGGCAAACATTTCAATGATTTGCACGCTTCGATATTCAAAGTAGCCAAACTTGAAGGAAGATCATCTGGGAGAGATTGCAACCTTGCACAGTCATTCAGCAAAACCATATAGAGCTTTGAGAGTAGGCCCATGTTGACTGGCAATCTTTCCATTGATGTGCAACGTTTTACTGTCAACATCACTAAACTGGATGGAAGCTCTGGGAGTTGTTCAAGCCTTGGACAATTATTCAAAGTAAGGGATTCCAGATGAGTCAACTGCTTGATGCTGGTCGGCAGGCTACAGAAATTGTTTCCACTCAATTTCAAGGTTTGCAATGACAATAGGCTTCCAAAATCATTTGGAATTGCACCATCTGACAGATTGCAGTAGCCAAGATCTAGCTGTCTTAGGGAGCATAAACCAGAAAAAGAAGCCAATGGTGGTGAGGTTATGGGATTAGATGGTGGAGTTGTAAGATTAGAACCCTGCTTTGTTGATTTCCACGATGAAAATAGTGAAGGCCATGATCTTGATATGGGTCTTTTAGATCCACGTATAGATAAGGTTTTGAGGTTTCTCAAACTTCTAATAGAAGGAGGCAATCCTGTTATAGCAGTTCCATCCACAAGAAGTTCCACTAAAGATTCCATATTCCCCAAATCTTCGGGCAAATTTTCAAGTTTTGTACAGCCAGAGAGGATAAAATTTTCGAGGGATGTCAACTTCGAAATGCTGCTTGGAAGGTTTATAAGGTTATTGCAATCCTGAAGATTCAGGAAAATCAGTTTACTAAGATGCCCAATGGAGTGGTGAACCTCAACCAATGTCTTGCAATTCTCAAGGATCAACCTCTCAAGATTTGGCAGCCCTAAGAAGTTGGGAGTCTTGATAAGACAACTACAATGGCTGAGGTTAAGGACTTTCAGATTTTGGACCAGCTGCATCAGAGAAGAAGTATTAATTTCCATTAAATATATAACTGAACAAAAGAAAGTAAAGAAAATAAATGCTAAATCATACAATACCTTGAATTCCTTCCAAACAGTTTTAACGCGGCTATGTTGCATGTCGAGATCAACAAGTTTATCAAAGTTAAAACTCGAAGGTATGGATGTCAAAGGAAATCCATGCCAACATAGCCATCTTAGCTCTTTAGGCAGAAGTTCATAACTTCCCATGAGTTGTACATAATTGATTTTGAGCAACCTTAGCCTGTGCATATTTGTAAATGCCTTAGTATTCAAAGGCACTTCAACTAATTGAGAAGAGTTATCTAGGCTAAGGCCTTCAACTGCTTCTGTTCCCTGGTGACATACAGTTTCTTATAATTAAATTGCGATGGCAAGACAACCAAGATTCATCTTATAAATAAAAGAAATTGTGTAATCACAGACCCTACATACCAAGGAAAAAGAGGTGGTTCATTCTCTCTACCATGTGGACAGATATGGCCTTCCTAGAAATAACCAGGTCTGTATTGGCCACCCATCAAATTTCAGGTCCTACTTCAATCAGTTAACTCCCTTATCTTAGCACACCCCATTATGTGTCTACGTGCATCGTTATGTTACCATGACCACTAACTCTTCACACTCCCATAATCTAGAATTTCAAATTTCCATCCTGACATGTGAAGAAGTTCAATAGGACTGAAATTTGATGTATCAGGAACCTATCTTTCCACAAAATCTGAATCCCAAATTATCTGCCATATGGTAATTATTGGCATTTAAAATGGGCTTTTGGGAAGGGGTTCCTACCATAGCCCTATAAGAATCAGGCTCCCTTATTTCTTTTTCTTTTTCCCCAAATTAAGCATGAGGGTGGGTGTACCAAAAAGTTTCAAAACGAAAAATATATAAGATGGGTTCACCCCCCCAAAAGAAAAAAAAAATACACAAGATGTGGACCACAATTACTTTTCAGTAACAAAAAACAAAAAGAGCAATAAAATATTTATAAAATCCATTCTTACCTTATGTTTAGTCAAAACATAATAGACATCCTCAAGAAACCATAATCTGCTGCGCCTTCCAGGCTCTTTTGGTGATTCTTCATGAACAATTTCCCTTCCCATATCACGAAGTAAATCATGCATATGCAGCTTCTTTTGATTATCAACTTTTATGAGAGACCTTTGGACAAGATCTTTAATTCCAATTTCTGGGAAGAAACCGCAACCTTGGAGTATTCTACTGGCATCATCCTCGTTTCTTTCAATAAAGAAGCATGCAACATCAAGAAATGTATCCTTTTGTGTATCATCAAGTGAATCAAAACTTATTCTCAGTATCTTTTGAATCTGATTAGGACGAACACTTCTTAATTTATTTAGGGTATTTTCCCATTCAAGTATGCTTCTTTTGCAAAATAAGGAAGAACCAATGACCTCAAGAGCTAATGGAAGGCCTCCAACATAGTTCACCACACTTTTTGAAAGCTCCATGTAATTTTCTAGTGGACTGTTTCTTCTGAAGGCATGACAGCTGAAAAGCTGAAGAGATTCCATAAAACTCAATTCAGCAGCTTCAAATATTTCATCAACTTCAAGTTGTTTTACCACTTCCTTATCCCTAGAGGTTACAATGATTTTACTTCCAGGGCCAAGCCAATCATTTTTTCTACCTCCACAAAATGCATTAAACTGATACAGTTGATCTACATCATCAAGAACAATAAGAACCCTTCTACATCGAAGTCTTTCTCGGATGATGTTGACTCCTCGAGCAACATTATTTATTTGTAGGGTCTTTTTCTGTAGTATATCAAAAAGAAGTTGTTCTTGCAAACGGACCAGACCACTAGGTTGTTCTGAACATTCCCTAACATTGGCAAGAAAGCTGCTGCCTTCAAATTTGCGAAATTCTACATTGTAAAAGGCCTTGGCAATGGTTGTCTTACCCACTCCACCCATGCCCCAGATCCCAACAATGCGAACATCATTTGACTCAGAATCTAGCAAATCATTTATTTTTTCCACGCGGGAAGCTATCCCAACTGGATACTTGGCAACAAACAATGGTGTTTGATTTACTTTACTTAAGATCTCTTCAACAATTTTCTGAATAAATTTTGACTCATGCCTGCGACCAAATTAACAAAAAAATGCAACAGTGAGACAAAGTTAGTTTGAAATGATACATAAAAGAAAAAGAAAGAGGAGAGTGGAATAAATTTGTTGATAGTATTTATATTCGTAGTTACAATAACATGTAAGGGCATAAGTCAAAAATAACAGGTTATCTTTAGTATGGGGTCTTCCTATTGACACCCCTTAAGGTGTCAAATGACTTGTAGGCTTAATAATTTACCTTCCAAGTATAACTCAACAATTTTTTCAATGCAGGTAAATACTGCCAATATGCACAGACAATGTTTTCTTTTTTTCCTGTTAAATCAAAATGTTCAAGATTAACCTCTCAACCAATTCTTAAAGTTTTACCATGGCATTGGCAGATTTTTCTGCTCTAATACTTACCCAGTAAGCAAATAGTCAAGCAGACATCTGTACGTGACAAAGGAGTTGCTACATGGCCTTTTTAGAAGGCTATGTCAATAACGAAAATTTGTGACTTATATATTAAAAGAGGTTATAAATTCTGCAGTTCACTAGTTCACTTGCATTGAGTTCATCCAAGTTTCGAACAGGATGTGGTAAACATGGATTGACATGGATGTGCCCATTTAAGGGCTTCAGAAATGGTAATTTTCAGCCAAGATGAACAAGGAAGCAGCTTAAAAATTGCTAAAAATTCCATAATAAAGAAACTGTGTTCTTATTGTAATGGAAAATGATGCATTTTTGTCATTTTCTTGTCACCTTATTCTTTTTAAAACCTTTGACAGGCAAGGGGAGGAAGGTAACAGCCAGGAGGTTTGAGTGACTGGGCTTAGCGTACCACAACATCACCAACTGTACTAGGCGGCTGTTGTTATTCTTTTATTACCTTCCACCTGGTTTAGGCACTTCCAATACTTGCTTTCCGCTGATAGCTGACCAGTGCAATGGGTGAGACTTCCTCTATCACATAACCTTTAATAAGAGAGTACCAAGAAAAAAGAAATTTGGAAAAGTTCACCTTAGTGTTGAATCCTACAGAGTTTCTTGTCAATAAAAAGGGATATTAAACATAAATCCCTTTTCACATTTGCCTTCAGTTACTAGAATCTATATGTTCCTATAGAGCCAATGAGGATTCTTCATTTTTGGCCAATATATACTTAGTACGAAGCTGTGAGCTGGTAAGGACCCATACCCATAGTTGTCAGGTCTTGGGATTGAATCCTGCTGTTAACTCAGAGGGATGAGGCCTGATGGTCTGGGGATGTAAGGGGAATGGAAAAGTAGTCAGCAGAAAAGCACAAAAAGAAAAGAGGAAATCTTTTTTTGGTACTGGTGCTTTTTTAATACTGGAAATCAAATGCCATCCGCAAGGGTCGAACCCAAGACCTCTCCACTGAGAAGTATGGATCTTTAGCACTTAACCAACCATGCATTGGCAAAGGAAATTTTTTTCTTAGTCTGGAAGACCTGGAGTTCCTCTAATTAAGCACTGACTTTTTGCTACGTGAAAAGCAGATGTAATTTTGACCATATGTACACACAGGAGATGGTCTAGATTGTCCACTTACCAAATTCAGCCTCATATTCAATGGTAGCAGTCAATTTCCTTTTAAAGAAGTTATGATTCTTTACAATTGATTTGCGGAGTTTAATTTGTCGCTGTTGACTAAATTCATTTTGACAAAAAACTTAACATGTGAGGAGGTCTGGAGATCTATCTATTAACAAAATTTCAGCTCTATACAACCTGCCAAGTTGGAAAATATTGATGCTGGACTACAAAACTTCTCTGTTTTCAAAGGGAAGTGTGTGTATGTAACTAATTCCAGTATTTATATCCTTATGCTATTAGTTTTTACTGGTTAATGTTCAGATGCCTACATCTATCTAATCAATAAAATAGCTGTTTCATTTAAAAACAAAAGGTTCATAAATAGAAGTAGAACGACTAATACTGTTTTGTTGAAATTGTCATGGCCTGCCACATGAAAAAACATGGATTATTTCACTAAAACAGAAGACCCAAAACCTAAAAATTCAGCTATGAACATGACACCTGAATTTATATATAAAAAGCATTGAAATAAAATAAAAGGCCAATAATATTTAAGATCACATGTTGGGGATCACAACAACTCATAACTTGCATAACTTATTACCCATAAGAAATTTACTCAGGTAGTTGTGGGGTCATTTGTTTCATCTACCGTCATGTCAATTGAAAGTCTAACATGAAAAATATTCGCATGAATTGAGGACAGTTCGCTAAAAATCCAGTTAGCAATCTTTACAAAGAAATAACAAATAGATCATATTGAGAAATTCTATCAGAAATTTGAAGATCTTAACAGGATTGGTCAATTCTTAGCTTGTCTAGCCGAGTCTTAAGAACCACAATGGCTCAAGAGAAGCTCAAAACTCTCCACCTAGTTTCCAGATTCAGCTTTTATGTACACAATCAAATAAATCAGAGAAAGTTATCTCAAAGTACATACCCATTTGCAATGCTCCTTAACTCCCAGCCAGACAGATTCGCTGTATCAGTGAGAGCTTTCCTCCACCGTTGCACTTTCTCGATCTCCAACTTGAACTGATTTTCATGCCTAGCAAATGCTTGCGAAAATGTCCCACCCTGTTTCCGAACGTCTGATGGATCCACATCATAAAAAACCGGCAGAACCGTTTGGCCGAGAGTTCTTCTACAGTCGAGGATCTTCGCAAGTTCATCAAGGCACCAAATGGAAGAAGCGTAGTTGGTCGAGAAAACTACAATGGCAATTCTCGATTCTTCAATGGCCTTCAGCACCTCCAAGGAGATATCTTCTCCCCTCCTGAATTCATTCTGATCTCTGAATGTGTGAATTCCGGCCCGGATCAAAGCGGCGTAGAGATGGTCGGTGAAGCCCTTGCGCGTGTCTTCAACGCTGAAGCTAACGAAGACCTCGTGGACCCATGGACGGGGCATGAAGTCCGAAGAAGAGGGTTCTTCTTGGGTACCCATATATTAGAGCTATGATGGATAAGCACAAAATCTGGGTCTGATGAGGTAACTCTGTTTCTTCTCGGCGTAATGGGACAGCTCAAGCTGGAAAAGAGAGAGATTTTCAGGTTCAATACCAAGCGAGGCAACCCAGAAGAAATAGGTAGCGAATGGTGAAGTTCTCTTGGGTGATTCCACATTTTCAAACTCAACAGTGGAAGAAAGGAAGAGTCTTTAGGCACACCCCCAGACAAGACAAGAGCTCGACAAGGAAGCTGATTTTCAACGCATTTGCGTGTTTCTGGATAATGTACAGAGTTGAGATTCTTTGCTTACTATCTTCCACTTGATAGTTGAGATAAGATTATGAATTGTCATTCGATTTTATTTTAGTGTTTTTTTTAGTGGGCATTTAAATAAGGCTAGATCTTCTCATAAACTGCAAAAGGGGGAAGTTTTAATATGCAGCAACAGCCCTCTTCATCATCTAGAAGGAAAGAAGGCATCGATGTGGAAGAGAATTTTAAAATGATGTGACCGTTAGTAAAATTAAAAATTTCTTATGAAAAATATGGGAAGAAACAGGGGTAGCAACGGGGGAAGAGTTGATGAAGTCATGAAACCCTATGGGTAGGTGTAAAGTGTAAACAGATCGGATTCTGATAATATTCTAACGATTTTCGGACGGATTTAATCGAATTCAAATGATAATTGAATAATTATTTTCTTAAATAAATTATTCCAAATAGGTATAAATACAAATTGAATATAAGTTTTCGATTATCCTGTTGACATCTTTACTATTTTATTTGCAAAGGTTAAGTTTGAAATTTAAGAATTTAGTTACTTTGTATTATTTTAATAGAGAATCTAAAAAAATAGTCATATATTTCAAGTAAAAGTTCTATAAAGATAACAAAATCAAGTCAAATCAGTAACTAAATCAAATAATTTTATCGGACGGATAATAACAAATAAGAAAAAGGTGTACCGTATCCTCATTTATTAGTAATCGAACGGAGTTGAATACCACTAAACGGATGCGGATACAAATTCGAAAGTAAATTTCGATTATCCATTTACACCCCTAAATAAAATTGCTGAACATATTCTTCTTGATTGTCAGTATACAAAATTACAAAATCAATTTGGTTTGCATTAATCTAGAATTTCTGATTGTGTGAGGAGTGATACTGATACAATTTTTTTATCTAAAGCTCAGTGAAGAAGAAGAATTACAAGAGCTGAATGTAACCGTCCCATTTAGTTGGAAAAAAATGCTTGTTATTCTATCCAAAAAATTAAAATGCTTCTTACTGTTTTTGTTGGAATTAGAAATGGTAGTAATAAATTATCCAAAAGAAAAATTACGGATCTTGGATAAGATAAAACTTACTTTTCAATTTTCTTTATGAGTTCATTTTTTTTTCTTTTGTTAAAACTTAATGAGGTTATTGAGGCATTCATGAACCCAACCATAAAATTACTAGTTTGATCAACACATAAAAGACTTGAGAGTGGCAGCAGGTAAAGGATCAAGGAGTGCTTATTCCACAGCTGAAGAAATTCTAGTTGATGATGAAATGGCCTTGGTTAAAGCCACTGCCAGCATTGACCAGCTTCTTGAATGCACTCCAGTCCAGATTCAACCCTCCATTATTAATCTCCACATTAACTGAGTCCCAGTTCTAGAGTTGCTCACCTGCAACGGTTTATGCAATCAGAATTGCAGCTTTTTCTTCACTGAAAACAATTACCTACTCTGAAATCTTGCCTTCTTCACTTCTTTCAATTAGCCTCTATTGCTGCTTGAGTTCTTGTTGTTTTTTTGATTGTGAACTGATGCTAAAACTAAATTATCTTGATGCAGGGCATGTGTGTAGACCTTAATTAAATATTCTTGCTTTTTTTTTGGTAAAGAATTTTATATTCTTGCTTGTTAGGGAAAACCAAAAAGAGACATACCCTATATAGTGACTTGGATCATCTTTCATTTACATCTGACCTAAGTGAAGAATCCAGGATAGGTACTTGGAACACCTTAATATATGTATAAGGAGAATCACCTGAGTGGAGACAACCATTCATTAGATGAAACTTATTTCTCAGTTTTATTTATGAAGGACTAGTTCCTCAGTGAAACATACATGAGATGAGAACAGGATCAAACAACAGCCTCTGAAATCAGGGGAAAGACAGTAGTGCTTGTTCCGCAGTTGACGAAGTTGTAGTTGACGGTAAGATGACCCTGGTTGTAGCCATTGCCATCAGTATCCAGCTTCTTGAAAGCACTCCAGTCCAGATCCAACCCACCATTAGAGCACTGGTCAACGATCCTCACCGTCAGCTGAGCCCCAGTTCTAGTATTTTTTACCTGCAACAAATTGTGAATCGCAGTAAATCATTAAAATTGCCCACTACATGTTCGACAAAATTACAAACTGAGTCTTTCTTACCCTCAAGCATTTACCACAGGATGCCTGGCCATGAGCCCCAGAGGGGCCGCAGAAGGCAGTCCAGGGGTAGCGGCTGCGCCAAGAGTAGGGCTTGTTAGCGTCCCAAGTGGCACAATAAGCGCTTGCAGTGTTATAGTTGTAACCGATCTGAGCTGCGTTGTAGTAATGGTATGTTGCTCTCACGTTCGAAGCGCTCTGTGCCATCGCACCTGCTGTTAAACCCAGAAGGAATACAGCAAGAACAAGATGACAATATGAGCTCCTCATCTTGCACTGTGATTTTGGAAGTTCTTGGTTGTGATTCTTTTGAAGAAGATGATGGAAGGGGCATGAAATTTATAGAGTCAGGTCCCGTGAGGCGGCTGCTAGTAAAGATTATTGAATTCAATTTTTTTTTTTTTTGGGTAATGAATTATTGAATTCAATTCATGTATTCAAAGTAGGATCTTTTATCCAAATCAAAAAGGATAACACATTTGAACGTGGCCATTCATTAATTGGTTTGGATTTGAATGGAATCGAGGAGATTTCATAGTAAAGTTCAGGGAATTGTGCCACATCAAAGTCTTGGCGTCTACCTCATTAATGCTGCCTAAACTGGCAGGCTGGCAGCTATAATAAATAAAAGTTAAAAAAGAAAAGGTGAGTTCTTATATTTTAGAGTTTTTTACATTATCCATCCATTTTCATGAAAAACAAACAGCAATTCCTTTAAAATCAAATCCTTCCAAATATCTCCTCCATCATTAATTTCATTATTTAGACTGTTAAATAATTTTAATATGACCATATTACCTTCAAATATGATAACGTTTAAATTTTTTATTTTCAAAAGTTTTTTACATGAATCCCTCCATTTTCATGGGAAACAAGGCACACCCCATCTCAAATAAAAAACTTGCAAATACCCAATCAATCGGAAGAATATTTGAGGAGAAGCAGTGTGTACCTCACTTGCATTTTTTTCTTCTTCTTCTCCTGCAACGTTTCTTGTCCTTAAGATGAGGTACGCACTGCTTCTCCTCAAATGTTCCTCCGATGGTAATCGTGGGCGTTGATTGGCAGTGGTGATGATAGATTACGAGGCATCGTGAGCAACTATGAGTAAATGTGAGGAATGAGGTGGTATGGCTTTGAAAATAAGAAGTTCAAATGTTACCATATTTGAGGGTAATATGGTCATATTAAAATCATTTAACAATCCTAAGTAACGGGGGTTAACGGTGGAGGGGGTATTTGCAAGGTTTTTATTTTATTTTAGAGGGGGTGCGCCTAAGGGTGTCAATTTGGTTAAAAAACTGTTAAACCGTACTGTACCGAACCGTTTCCAAATTCAGTACGGTTTTTACCGTTACCAAATTTGGTAATTCGGTACGGTACGGTTACGGTAAACAAGGTCATACCGTCGGTAAATACCGTTTACCGTACCGTTTTACCGATTACCGATTACCATTTACCGTACCGTATTTTATACCGTATACCGTAAAGATATTAACCCTTTTAAAGTTTAAACCCTAAACTTATCTCAGAGAGTCACGCTTCACTTTGAAGATTCAGAGGACAAGAGTCACAAAGATAGAGAACACTGAGCAGACTCAACAGAGACTCATTCACCATTCTGTCTTTCGTTTTTCACTTCCTCGTTCTCTATTTCTTCGTTCTTCCTTCCTCCTACTTCTTCCTTCTTCCTTCTTCCTTCTTTCTTCCTTAATCGATTGCTCTGTGGCTCTTCATGATTGCTCTGGTCTCCAAATTTTTTACAACAGAAGGTTGAAGCCTTGAAGCCAGCTAGGGGTAAGCAGCAAGTCAGCAACTCTTTTCGACTACAAAACTAGGGCTCCTTGCATCTCTCCTTGCAAACCCTCTTGTTGATGCGGTTGACAAGTTCTCCAGCGCTACAAGTATTCCTTCGTTCTTCATCTCTTTCATAGCCCTGCCGTTGGCTACAAACTCGAGTGAGGCAGTGTCGGCACTTATTTTTGCTAGCCAGAAGAAGCAAAGAACTGCATCTTTAACCTTTTCTGAGGTTTGTTTTTCTCTGTTTAGTTATACTCTTGGAATTTGGAAATATATGGAGTATAGGTTTTGCTCATTGCTGCAGTTTTTCCTCCAAAGGTTGCTGCTGTCTCAACAGTCCTTGAGTGTGTCCAACGTGATTATGTCAAGCAGTTGCCAACACCAGCATCACCAACATCACTTAGGCGGGGAAGGATGTTATGAATTGCTACACTGGGCCATTGGTTGTGGTTGTATAAGACACTGTTGATGTATGCTTATTATAATTCACATTGTGTTTTTTGTGTGTTCCATACTTGAACAATCATAAAAAGAAAAATTGTTCCCATACAATACCGTAAAAAAACCACTGTATACCGAACCGTGCCATTTTTCCATACCGATTTTATACCGTTTTCATACCGTACCGTTTTTAAAAATACCATTTTCATACCGTACATATGGTACGGTTATGGTTTGAGGTTTTCAAATTCAATACCGTACCGAATAGACACCCTTAGGTGCGCCTTGTTTCCCATGAAATTGGAAGGGGCTCATGTAAAAAACTCTTCAAAATGAAGTTCAACGTTACCATATTTGAGGGTAATATGGTTATATTAAAATTATTTAACAGTCCTAAGTAACGGGGTTAATGGTGGAGGGGGTATTTGCAAGGTTTTAATTTTATAGGGCGTGCAGTTTGTTTCCCATGAAAATGGAGGGGATTCATGTAAAAAACTCTATATTTTATCCTCTTCAGATATTTTAAGGTTAATTTATTCTCTATTTTTCAAAGTAATTTTTTTATTAATTTTTTTTAAAATAAAAATCTATTATTTATGCTTAGCAAATTGAGTATATTTTATTTTTCTATTTTTTACTTTCTCCCTCTTTTATAAAATTTTGTATTTTAATTGTCTATTTTTTTTTCATTTTTCTTTTGATAGATTCTTATCAAATAGGAAAAAGTTTATCACCATTTTCAACAATGGGGTGCTAGCCGTAGAGATTTCTTGACTATTAAGGTAGTATTTAAAATGTTTCTATTTTTAATTTAATCTATCTTTTAAATTAAAACTGAAAATCATTCTGGGTTAAAATGCAAAAAGTGTTTGGTAACCAATATATCGAACATAAAATATGTTTAGCATATTTTGGTCAAAATTTTTTGTGTTTAAAACTTGTATTCCAAAAAGAAACCATGTATATTAGTCCTCTTGGACCATTCATAATAATTCTTCATTAAACTCAAAACCAAATAACACATAAAACACTAAACTTTAAAGACTTAAAGAGAGCAACAGAGGGTGGTGGATCTCATGTCTCTCATCACATACCATTGAGTGTTATGAGAATTGATCTCGATAGGGATTGGTCTATAAAGGTACCCGAGACCATGAACCCATAACTTAAATAGTAAATTCTCCCTTACCCCTAAGCTAATCTTCAAACCGCAACCCCCGGCTGTGGGAATCTTGATTCATGGAACTATCATGGTTATCTTCGACAAAAAAAACCTATTCATGGTTATTGTGCTGAATTCACATCGTTTTAAATACTCAAAATTGTCATGTCCCTCCCATACATCAACCATGAATAAACTTATTCGAATTAAGAACTTAGGGATAAAAAAAGAACTTTCATGGACAACTACTTGTTGTAAGGCAAGAAATTTATTAGTTCAACCATCCAAAATTAGTTTCAATAAATGATAAGCTACAAAAAAGCACTGATTGACGTAGCATTGCCACATTCAACGGTAGCCTTTAAATGCTCACAGGCAAAGAAACATTTAATCAAAATTAAAGGAATTAGAAGAACTAACGGTAGACTTATAATATAACCTTAAAGGGGTTGTGGTAAGGAAAGCATTTAAATGCTCACACCAGTAGAAGACCAAACATGTTAGATCCCAAAGATTGAAGGCCAACGTTCAAAGAAGGGCTAACTCAAATAGGGGCGACTAGAAATATACATGCCCAATTGAGATGTGATATGATTGCATCACGATGCCTAAGAACACGATCTAATAGATCATTGTATCGGGTGGCCATTTGTCTTTAAGCTTCAGGCCAGTTAAAAAGAGCTGATAGGCGGATGGAAGCAAGAAAACGCCTACTTATATATAAGCCCAATCCTTGGACAATTGTGCGACTTTCTGGGCAGAGGAAAGGCCAAACTCGAGAAACTCATGAGAAATGACGTATAAGAAGAAAAAGGTTAGTGGGTTATCCAATAAATGAAATTATGCATTTGGGATATGATAGAACTTTTCAATTTTCTCTGAGAGCTCATTGAGGCATTCATTAACACAACCATCAAGTTAATTAATTAATAGGTTGATCAACAAATGAATGACTTGGAGTGGCAGCAGGGAGAGGATCCATGGGTGTTAATTCCACAGCTGAGGAGCTTGTTGTAGTTGACAATGGAATGGCCTTGATAGAGCTTAACTAAGTATTCTTGCTTGTTTGGGAAAAGATCCTGGTTTTTATATATATACCATTGTGAAGTGGTTCCAGGGACAGTTTGATGACCTTTCAATCAATCAACTGACCTAAATGGAAAAACCAAGATATGTATTTGAACGCCTTAATATGTATGAGGAGAATCGGTCACCTGGGTAGAGAGAGACAAGATGAAATTTATTTTTCAGTTTTATTCATGATGATGGACTAGTTCCGTAGTGAAACTGAAACACACATGAGATGTATGAGCACAGCATCAAACAACTGCCTCTGGAAGCAGGGGAAAGACAGTAGTAGTGCTTGTTCCGCAGCTGACGAAGTTGTAGTTGACGGTGAGATGGCCCTGGTTGTAGCCATTGCCATCAGTATCCAGCTTCTGGAAAAGCACTCCAGTCCAGATCCAACCCACCATTAGAGCACTGGTCAACGATCCTCACAGTTAGCTGAGCACCAGTTCTAGTATTTGTCACCTGCAACCATTAATTAATTGTCGATCAATTATTGCAACGTAAAGATTGCCCACTACCTGTTCGACAAAATTACTAATTAATGAAGTCTTTCTTACCAGCAAACATTGACCACATGATGCCTGGCCCTGAGGGCCAGAAGGGCCACAGAAGGCAGTCCAGTCGTAGAGGCTGCGCCAAGAGTAGGGCTTACTAGCATCCCAAGTGGCACAATAAACGCTTGCAGTGTTATAATCGTAACCGATCTGAGCTGCGTTGTAGTAATTGTAGGTTGCTCTCACGTTCGAAGCGCTCTGTGCCATAGCACCTGCTGCTAAACCCAGCAGGAATACAGCAAGAACAAGATGGTAGTATGTGCTTCTCATCTTAATTCTTACAGTGTGGTTTTGGTTGTGATGTGATTCTTTGGAAGAAAGGGCATGGAATTTATAGAATCCACAGAGGCATATGGTGAGGAATATCCTGTTGCTCTCCAGAGTCCAGAACCAGGTGAGGTAAGGCGGCTACTAGTAAAGCTGGAAAGGTTGAGATTTTGGATAGAAGAAGATTTCAAAGTCAGGTGTTTTTTTTTTTTGGTTTTATTGGTCAAAAAGTCAGGTTAGAAATGGTGGCTGATCAATGTTTTGACGTGTATTCCATTAATGGTTTTCAACTTATAAAAGTAAATATTACCCAAAATATAATAATATTGAAAAAAAATTAATAATAATGTTGTTTAACTTTTATAATTCATTTTAGATAATATTCTATTCTATAAAATATTTTTTTTATGTCTTAAATAGATCTAAATATTCAAATCGGAAGTAAAAAAATTATTTCAATTTCTCAAATAGTTAAATGGGAATGTAAACAATAATAAATTGAAAAGCTAAAGGATTATTTTTAACCTCTCAAACTTTTCTTCGGATGCTTTGCGTGTGGTGGAGGATATTCGGCGTTTGCTCGATCGTGAACCGTCGTGGTCGGTTCGATATGTCTCTAGGTGGGCTAATTGTGTACCCGATTCCCTAGCTAGGAAGGCCCAGTCCGTGGCAAGTTTGGTCTAATTCCACTATTTGGCTTCTTGAATTATGTAATCAGGATGTCTTGGGCTTTTCTTGCCCGTCTTTAATTAAATATCTGTTTACCAAAAAAAAAAAGAAAAGGAGTGATTGTGCTTTTAATATGGTGATAATCTTTATGTAGAGATAGTAAGACCAAAAAGGTTTTAGATTCTCCGTCTTTACATATTTTGCTCCTCCCCCAACCTTTGAGCTTCCGGTCATTATGACTAGTTTGATGACGATAAAAAATATATATTCTCTCTCTCTCTCTCTCTCTCTCTATATATATATATATATATATATATATATATATATAATACCCTTATATGATTCATTTATTCAATTTATCAAACACTGCAATAAGTTTCTTGGGTTTGAAATCATTACCTACCCTGTGTCTCACAAGCCCATAATCCTGCCACCCTCCAGCTTCTTGGGCTTACCACTAGAACTATCTGGGCCCAATAGGATTCTTGGGTTTGAAATCTTTACCACCCCTACTCAACCACAAGCCCATAGTCCTGCCACCCTCCAGCTTCTTGGGCTTATTACTAGAACCACCTTTTTGTTCAACTTCTTGGAACCCAATATCTGGGCCCATAAACTGTACCCATACATAGAGTCAATTATTTTTTTACTTGGTTTCTTGAACTGCATTATCAAGTTTGACATATAATAATAGTAAAAAATCTTTAAAAGAATCACAAAATTTCGGTGCCGGATTTTGGGTTGTAAAGAAATGAGATCTGAGAAAATTTTGGGAATATGTCCCTTGTCTCATGTTTCAGAATTGGCCGACCAAATGGACCACTATTCCAGTAACTTAACAAAACAATTTGCTTCCAACCTTGGAGCAAATCCTTCAAACCTCAAAAACACCATATGGAGTTGTTGCTATTGGGTAGGTTTCAGATTCTAATAGAAACAAGCTTATCTCTTTGATTTGGGTAGGTTTAGGTTCTAACAGAAACAAGATTATCTCTTTGATTTGGTTATTAATACCATGGATTTAGTGGTCCCAAATCAAACATTGTTATTACTGTTCCCACAGCATATTAGAATCTCATGGATTTGGTGGTCCTATGGAGGGGCTCTGAACCTAGAAAATCTGTGCTGCAAATTCTTGTATACCAGTTGACATCTTTTCTAAGAATTTTAAAAGGGTTAATGATGAGTAGCTGAATAGTGCTCTCTATGGTGTAAAGATCACTCACCATTTAAAATTTCATTTTTTGTTTTTTTTGGTAACCCATTTAGAATTTCATACACCATAGAACTGTCGAAAGAAAGATAATTATTGACAAAAGTAATGGCTAAGTTGGACCACAGTTATAGTCTAAGGTCAACTTATTGAAACACCATTTCAACAAAAATTGTTATGGGAAAATTGTTCTCCTAAACACTCTTTATGCATAAGCCTATGACACCTAGTTTGCCTTTTGTTCTACTTGTTTCAACTTAACATGGATATGAACAATGCGAAGGTGCCCCATGGTTAGGGGGGCCATGGCCCTCCTTCCTTTCTCACCCCCCCCTAACCCAACACTTCAATTTTTTTTAAAACTTTTTGCTCTTTGATCATCTTTCTTTTGTTTTAGTCAGTTGTGCCTCTTTCCATATGTGAAATATGAGTACTAGACCTCCCTTATTAGAGAAAATTTTTAGAGGTAAACACACGGGTAGAAAGGTCATTGTGATCTCTCCGCCTGATGTTGAATCTTGGCTCCATCCTGAATGTGAAAAAAAAAATAAAAAATTTTAACTTTACTTTTTGGTAAAAAACATTCTATCAACTGAAAAGCGAAGGGAGACATAGATAATGGGTTACCAATTAAGGTCTACTAGTCACATAGCAATGAGAATATTTCTCCACCAAAACTAATAGAAATCCATTTCATGCAAACACTAGTGTTGAATGTAGATGAGAAGGTACCCAAGAGTCTCAATGGATAGGACAAGATACCATGAAAGTCTCAAAAAAATATTAAACCCTATTGAAATTTATAAAACCTTGCCAGCAAAGATGATGTGGTAGATATTGCAATCTAATAGAAAATTTTGTCGCATAAAATATACAACTAAAGAAGCTTCAATGTAATTCTCTTGTGAGATAGTCCTCAATTTAAATTAATTTTCTATTATTGGAAATGTCCTTGGAACTATCATTTTACTTCTATTAGGTAGTTAAATAAGATTAATCCTATTAAGGAAATGAGAAATGTAACATGAGACCCAAACAATGTCAGACCAGAAAATCAGATCCAAGATAACTGTTTTAATTTGATTGATTCTTATATAACTTGGTTGGTGAATTTATTATTCCCTACACAGAAGAGGTCAATTTCCACCGGCCCTTACTGAATCATTGTGTAAGAGAAGGAATCTGCACAACCCATTTATCTATTTTTAAGTTGAAATTCATTTCTCATCTTCATAAATAACTCAAGCATGCAAGCTAAGTTCCAGGCTGCTGTTTCCTCCTCCACCATGGCTCATTATAGAATTCCAACTCATTAAAGAGCATATCTTCAAACCAGAGACAACAGTCACTATTCTATTTAGAATAATAATTGATTCCAAACTATAAACAAAGAGCATAAACTAATGGAGCTGCATTAATGCTCAGCAACATCCACATGGCCATGCTCCCTTCCTCACTGAGGAAAAAGCAAAAGAGTCCCAACAATCTCATGAGATAAGTAACAGTGAAACTGAAAGAAATTGAAGCAGAAAACTACAACAGAAACAAGGCAAGTTACAATAATCTCAACAAGATTAACAAAGTAATTAAACAACAACAACAACAAATTTGGTGATTATTAAGCACACCATTAACAATAAACAAGCTCATCTCTAGATCACATAACCACAGGGTCTTGGACACAAATGTTATTACTTCTTCATATAACAAATTAATATCTATGTTTGTATAATTAAAACACAAAAAGTAGTACAGATACACCATGGCCCCCTGGTTGATCCATCTCGTTAATCCTTCGTCACGAACTAGTCTTCGGGGAAGGAACTCGAGAGATCAAATGACCAGATGGGTCTTGATTGCTTCTTTAGCTTCGGTTCTTACATTTCTCGACGGCTCTTGGTGCTGAAATCCACACCGAATTAAATTAGAAAACAAAAGAGCAATCAGGTACCTAAAAATTTGAATTTGAATTCAGAGGTTTATCCTTTACAAGATAAAATCCATTCTAAAAACAAATTATTTCCTCAATCTCTGCAGATGAAACCTAGCCCCTTAGGTGGTTAAAGTTAAATTTAAGAAAGGTGAGATTACCAGTTGCTAAGATATTTCCTAGGACTCTTCTATTGGATTTATTAAAAAAATTTCAAGTTGTAACAGAAGGCAGCTTTCAAGTGGGCAGATATGAATACAAAAATCCTTGAAACAATGGCAACAAGTGGAATATATTTTTTTTAATGAGAAAAGCTAAACCAAAAGTTTACTTCAAGGGCTAATCCCGAAAGACTAGGGAGTGACCGAAAAGTATTTTATTATAATTTATAGTCGATCACTTGATCATCTACTTAATCTCAGCATATCTTATCGAGTTTTGCATTATTAATCAGCTCAATTACGAATTAACTACGCAAAGTATAGATGAAAATATTGTTTATCGAGATACCAACCTAGTCCAATTGCCTCCGATCCTTTCATTATACGCAATCGCTTGCATGAGTTGACAAACATCCTGTTGAAATTAAGAAGAAGAAGAAGAAACTGAAGTAAGTCGCTTGAATTGTATGTAATCATCTATGAACTCTCCAGGAATTTTAACTGTTCACTGTGTCATGTGAAATTATTACTTTTCCTCTTCCTCATAAAAATGGAGAGACAGCCCATGCATGAAATGCCAGATTTGCAGAGACAGAAGCAGCAGGTACTTGCTTGTAATGTATATTAAAAGCATAAGAACTCAAAAAGGGTTCAAAGGACTTACTCCCAAGGGACATCTCCAACAAGCATCCAATCTCCATCTTTGTCTTCGTACGTAGGCACATACTCAGAGCCATTCAACAGATCCATCAACTTGCTTTCATTCATGAAGTCCTTCATTCCTTGTGGACCATAGTTACCTTCATTCATGAATCAACAATAAAAAGATTAGATCAAAATGCTTCGATAAAAAATACTGTGGCTTTGTTTATTAGATAATGATGAATACGTACCAATGGTGAAGGAACTGAACATCTTTCCTAGGGCATCAGAAAGCTCTTGGTAGCTCTTGTACATCTTCAAATCCACCTTACGAAGGTAAGGTGCACCGTCCATGCTAACCTTCACAAAAGCTGCGCTGCCGTTTACCTTTTCAGATTCTTCAGTATTGTTCTTCTGGACTGATAGGATATTCTTTCGGAACGATCGTACGGGTGGCCATCCCACCACCTGAGCCCTAAAAACCGAAAAAAGTTAGCAAGTTCAACTGATCAGGAAATTCTGATTCAAAATCAAGAAACATGTTTAAGAGATTTTCAGAGAAAGGATTAGAACTAGAAAGGAGAAGAGAAATTTTACTTTGCAGGTGGTTTGGCTGGATCATTCGAGGAAGGAAGAAGATTCTTAGTCTCCTTGTTGATTTGGCTCTTTTTCTCAGTTGAATCCAACAGAGACTCCTCAGACGGAAGATTGAGCTGCAAATCCATAGTTTCCGAGAAGTTTCTCTTTCCGCCGTTCTTGTTGGTGGTTTCAGCATCAGTGGTGGTTCCACCTCCACCTGGCAAACCGAGACGAAGCTCCGTCTCTTCGAAATTCAAGCTGTACTTGTCTTTCTCCGCTGCTCCAGTGAGCATGGTAGTCATTTTCCGGCAGACTTCCATGAAGATTCCGGCAATGGAAGTAGCAGAAGACGATCTCTCAACCTATCCTTTCTCTCTCTCTCTCTCTCTCTCTCTCTCCCTGTTCGTTTGAGTTGCACAGCTTTTTGTTTGGTTGCGTTGTTGGGTCGCGTGGTGTGTGCGATCGATGTGATGGTGTAGAGATGGGAAGGAGACGGAAGAAGGTATCCGTATATTTGGCGCCGCGTGTATTAATACAGAATGGTTCACCGTTTTAACGTGTTTCCACCGCCTTGATCTTGACACGTGTCTCCCTGCTGTGCTTCATCTTCCGTAGGCGTTTTGCCGTGCAAATGTGATGACATGAATGATAGCGTCACCGATATGAATGATTGTGGTGGCATGGACCGAGACATCTCTTCTCCATGGATCGCCGATTCATTCCCGATTTCTCAATTTTCCCATAAAATAATATCCTATACAAGGAAAATGAGAGAATTTTAGCATACATATACATTGCAAGTATACTCATGCATTATACATCACAATGCACCAAACATCATTCAAAAGGAAGATTGATTTTATAGCTTTTGTGACTTGTTATCTTTAATTAAATTTTGAGTTAATTTTTTTTCCTAACAGTTCTCAAAATAAGTAATTCACGTGTACCTAGTGGAGCACTAAAACATTAATCTTCAAAAGATCAAGAAATGACATACCTTATGGTACCAGTTTTTTTCTTTTTAAAGCATGCCTTACAACACAAATGAAGATAAGACAGTTGTATAATAGCATTTCAAAAAGCTTTAGTTCACCGACTAAACAAGTAACTATCGTTGAATGTTGAAGTGCACGGATGTAAATGAAACTGATAAAGTTTTATTCATTTTCTTTTTGGTTGGCATACATTTCATTTTGTTCATCTTTAATTTCATGGGGCTTTTATGTTTAGACATGGTGGTCATGCTACCTAACTCTTTGCCAAAAATAATTTTTAAAAAATTTCATAACACGTGAACAAGGAGAACACAAAAGTATGAAGGTTGCATTACGTAGGACTAACACTTACGATGGAGAAAGCAACTAATAACAACATGGGGAGGAAATAGACCCCATGGTTGTCTACAATACTATTTGAGAACCTTTTGGAATCTCTAGAACAATCAAGTAATCAGCAATAAGGAATTAGAAACCTTAATCAACTCAAACTGCTGAGGTATCATCTCATATTCTCATGACCAAGTGGTAAGCTAGTTATGTCTCCTAGGTTTGCAACCTTAATATGGTATTTGAACTTGTAGCTTATCACTATTAACCCCCTACTTCCTAGTTTCGCATGTCCTATGGCCATGGATGAGCCACATAGCAATATGCTAATTCAACAATCAATAAACCATTCTCTCAGGTAGAGGACTGTGTTTCTATTACAGTCATTCACCGTATATTTCGGAGGAAATTTATTTTTAGTCTTCTTTGTGATTACTTAAAGATAGACCCCATTCTTCAATGTATGATAAAGAAATGTAAAGAGAGGAGTTTGGATTCTCTACCTTGATAGAGAAATGTTTGCACCCCCTTCATATTTTTTTACTACAAAATAAGGTGGGGGTCACGTAAAGCTCACTGGGGGTTCAGTCTCTGAATCGTTTTGTCATGACAGAAGATCCAGATCCAAAGGTGGGGCTCACGTAACGCTCACTGGGGGTTCAGCTTCTGAATCGTTTTGTCATGACAGAGGATCCAGACCCACGAGGAGAGTAACCATCCCCAAAAGTGAGATAGCGATTCTGTTAATAGATCGGGAGGGAATCGTCGGCAGCAGCAGCAGCTTTTGTTTTCTCTCACTAAGTAAGAAATCAAAGACCTCAAAGGGAAGGAGTGGGACCCAGATGTTGATGGTGTGGGACAAGTCAACTGATTGGAAGCATGTGCTGAGATTCATAGGAGATGGGGCCCTCCTTCTCACCATGTGACCTTGTTGGCATGTCTCCTCCCCTCAAACCCTCACCCATGTGCGCCGTTTCAGGGCCTCGCCCTCCGCTTCTCCTCCTCTCCCCTCTCCCCCTCTCCCCTCTCCCCTCTCCCCTTCCTTTCCTTCCCACCCCACCCCACCCCACCCCTACCCTCCCCACCCAAAACGCAAATGAAACCAATGTGAATGAACGCATGAATTCCGGCCCCTCACCCTCCATTAATGGGGTCGGTGGCTTCTCTGAAGGTCTGGAGAGGAGAACAGGAGGCAACAACCCCTAAAGTGAGGAATAAATTATTATTTTTTTGCCACAAAAGAGAATAAATTGTTTAGCCAGTTATAAATGATTACACCCCCATTAATTGATTATATCATGGGGCATAATCTCATTCGAAGGACATGATTATATGTAGATTTCCAAGAACTTTCCAAGATCTCCTTATGAAAAGAATCGAAATCTCTTCTGCTGTTGTTCTTGATCCAAAAACTTTTTCACCAAACTTCTCCTTTCACTTACACGTTTACATGAAAAGGGTTAAAGGTCTTGGGGGGTGTTTGGCCTGATTAACTCTAATTCTGACCCTATGGCAATGAAGGTTCATTAACAACAAACAAATTTTCAGGAGAGTGAATCTTATTTTGAAAGCTATACCTAAATTAAAAGATACTCTTCAGATGCTTGTGATTAACCAAGCTATTTTCATTTGTCATTACTTGACAGACATGCCCAAACCTTTGTACTAGGTGAGAATGGTCCTGCTTCATCTTAAGTTGTGGTTGACCCATGATGTGAGTGGAGTCTGGTTCAAATGTCAAACCAGTGCTATCAAGCTATTCCAATGACAAAGATGTAGAATTATTCCTTGGATTCATGCTAGGTTTCTAGGTTGGCATTCTTGCAAGCTAGGAAGGGTTGTAGTTGATTTTGATCAGAAACTATTTTCCCAGGTTTTGTATTATGATCTTGAAAACTTTTCATCTTGTGGTTCATTTGGTCAGACCGTTCCAGCCATCCCTAGCATTTTATGACATCTGTGATCACAAAACTCTTGCCGATAACATGTTCGATGAAATGCCGCAAAGAAGCAACCTAATGCTTTTCCAGCTACCCAGGTATTGGGAATATGGACACTGAGCATGCTTTAGTTGGGCCGAAAGGCCTTCTGTTGTCAACAAAAGGCTGTGTTAGGAAGGGACCTGGTGCAGTAATTAATGGGGTTCAAGGCATTATTGCATTTAATTAAGATTAGTGGCTATGGATCCAATAGTTGAGAATCTTCTGTTCTTAATCACAACAACAATATTCGAGATGTTTGCTGAAGTAGCGACAAAGTCCCATTCTAATGTCTGATACATTAATAACTTAACATTTTCCGAAGAACTGTAACCACGTTTCCTTAATTAGTAAGGTCAAGGGGAATATTTGAAAAAATGGTTAATTTGCAGTACTGTTAACTTTTGTTTATCTGAGAGTATTACACCATTAAGAGTATATAAGATTAGATTAAGAAGTAAACTTTGATCCAGAGAGTCTCAACGATTGGTCAATTTTGAGTCTATAAGTAACAGCTTTTATTGTTTAAGGAAGACAGAGACAATGGAAGGATCTTCTAATACGGCTAAAATTGTGATTAACAAAAGAAGATTACCGATTACGTGATCGTATTACAGAAAACGATAAGATCTCATGAGCATGTAGGTTCACTGTTATTGGTTTGTTTGGCTGCAAGGAAAGGATTTTGTAATTTCGCGAGTTTTGGCGTATAAGCGTATTGTCGTTTCTGGTCATCGTCCTTGTCTTCATTAATTAATCACAATTTATCATTAATTGAACATGCTAGAGAATTACGATTAATGAGCCATTAGTACCGTTGTACGTTACCTCGAACCGGCTCCGATTCAACCCGATATAAGTGGATGGGTCAACTCACCCCAATATCGGTTGCATCCAAGGTGACACAGGAATTATGCACCGAGGCGCATGAGAGTTTGTATTAGAATGAACACCAAGAAAACACAAATAGAAACATAAACAAAATAAATAAGAATTTAATATGGTTCATAAACTAATGTGACGTTTTGTTCTACGAACCACCAGAACAACGTTAAAAGAGCTTTCATCCAAAACTCTGAGGCGAAAAATCTCAATTGAGATGCGAACATGAGGTACATATATAGACTTCAATCGGATAAATGGGTCAATCCATTCGTTCGGGTCATATTATAGGACTGGGCCATTCTCTCGCACCCCTTTTATCTTCGGAGATCTATGATAGACTTCTATATTTTTATCATAAATCTCCAAAATTAGGTCATTTAGATTACCCATCAAAATATATCAGTAGTGATTCATCTTCCACTCTTCTTTTTTCCTCTCATTGTCAAAAGCAAACTAATAGTTTGGGTTTGACCCATTCCTTAGCCTGAATGACCTTGTTTATTGCATGTTTGACTTTTGGTCACTTTTCATTCCCTGGTTTGGATCGAACCTTGTGTTTTCATGCATTTATCTTTTGTATTTTTTTTTTCTTTGTTGTCTCTGTATTTTCTTTTCAGTTCGTTAATGAAGTTTTTTTAATTTCGTACCAAAAAAAAATATAGATATTTTGTATCATTGATTATGATCATGACGGTTGCAAATTCATGCATGGATGTGGCAAACATATATGGCTTGACCAACAAGCAGCATGGGAGTTGGGATAGAATTATTCTCTTAAAAGCTGACAACGGTGGCAACATGGATGAAGAGGACATGAGACATCGACATCCCCATCCTTTCCATACAAAGCCAATCCTTCCTCGTGTGGGGTGGGCCCCCAATCCAGGCCCAGTCAAGCATCACTCTCTATCACCAATTTATTGTCCATGCATGGCACCACACGTGTACAGTGATAGGTTACTTCCTGCAACCTTTACGGCTTTAATAACTGCACACGTGTCCGTGTCTGAGAGGAGGAGAAACTGGTGCCTTACTAATTGGGCCTGGTTCAATTGAGATCCATTGCTCCCAATATTGCCAAGCCCAATCTCAATCAAACCCAGTTGAGATCCCTAATCAAATTGCAATTAGAAACTGGGGTACGAAATGACCGTCTTGCCCACCAAAAGAGTTATAGAAATTTATGCTTCTTCAAGGCCTCAAGGGCCACTCTGTCTTTTCATCAAACACTGTCCCTTATGGCCTTATCTCACTTTTATTTTTTCTGGGTAAACCCTAATCTCACTTAATTGAGTTGTCATGATGCTAAATGAAGGATCCTCTACCTGGGAATTTCATGGTAGAACGTGAAAACATCTCGAGTTGAGTTCAGATCTTTTATCTGATGGACAAAGGTCTATGCTTTAATTATATATTAGATTTGACCAATTCAATATGGAATAGGTTAAAGGGCTTGACTAAACTCGTTCCATGAGCTTAAGAACTTTTGTCGCATTTTAAGTACCTAACACCATTAAGATCGCCTCCTTTCCAAGCAAACACTGCCGATGCCGACGATTAACTTGGATTATTTGTCATTGTGCACCGATTAACAGCTTGCAGCTTCATTTGGTACAACTAAGCTCTCCTAAACCACAAGTCTAGAACTCAGTGTCTCAAAGACAAAAAACCAGTGGAGACTGTTTTCAACTTTAGAAAGAGAGCTGGTCAGACACTTAAACTCATCATCATTCCGTGTCCAACAGATTTTGAAGGCAAGAGAAGATGACAGGGAAGATAAAATGGTAGGACCATTGTGTCTGTAGTCCAGGCATGATGAGTTGTGTTGAGAAAAGAATGCCCACGGATTTGATAGAAGAAAAGGTGTCTCTTTTGGGCATCTAATTTGTCCTGTACTCTTCTTGCCTTGTAAGAGAGAAAGTGAAGTATTCAATTTCTTTAAACGTGTGTTTGTGGGACATCACAGTCACACAAACCTAACCCTTGCTGGCGGTCGGGCATAAGTCACCGCCAATGAAGCTGCTTGGACTACTTCAACGTTCTTCATTGAGGAATTTAATCGAACACTTACCCTGCAAAGCAACTGGATCCATCCCACTACAATGAAGTGAAACCCAACTGCATTCCTGGTGAGAACATCTCACAGAACCACAAAACAAGAACGGACCCACATCTTATAAATAGGTCTCTGTGGTTTTTTCCACTTATCCCAATCATATCTCTCAGGCTTAGAACAAGAAGTTTCTTGGTTTGTCATGTAGCATCTGCATTTTCTTTATGTCTCAATCCATAATGAAGCACGGCTAGCTGTACAGATCTTGCAGAGTTGATAATACTCAGGCCAACCTTGCACTTGAGGATGAAAATATAGCAAAAACATTGAGTTGGGTCAGCTTTAATTAGGATTTAGGCCAACCATAGCTATCTTCCTTCCTGTTGTCTGATAAGCTAATTATGTCTATAGATGTACATCTACAAGGCTCACCATATGCAGTTATTGCACTAACCACGCAAGAGTGTTCGACTCCTTAGAGTTATCTGTATATCTGGTACACGTTGCCTTAATTTCAAACACATGTGATTAGTGGCTTCCAGGGAATTAAGCATTAATTAGTGAAAAAGTTGGAGAAATTTCATGTTACATTTATATTCCTTGATGCTGGTGGAGATGTATCTCTAGAAAAGGATATATGGTAAGTGTCTTTGCTTGAATATATCTATGTGACAATGTAAATTCTATTTGCATATATACACTAAGGTGTAAAAACATAACCATCCCATGGGGTTTTCCTTCTTTTTGAGTGTTTTTGTGATGGATCCCTATCTCTCATTAGAGAATTTTTCTGAAGAATAATTTCAACTTTGGAGGAGATTTTGGGATTACCATATATTAAGAGTTGAGGTTTCTTGAATAGCTTACATGCATGTCGACTAGAAAGAGTTTATTTACTTAGGGGAGGTCCCGAAGAGATTTGATTGACTCATAATCTCTTGCTCGTGAAGTAAAGGGCATTTGCCAATTGAGGCAACTGCCTTGGGATATTGAATTTTGATGGGCTTGTTGTTGAGTCTAGCAAGAAAGAATACTCCAAGAATACTCTTCATGCTAAGAAGGATGATTACTAGTAGAAGAAAATTTGGGAATGATTTAATGTGTGGTAAGCTAGGAGGTGTTCAAATATTTAGACAAATGTGTGCATACACCTTTAGATGTCTAAATAATATCTATTGGTTTTACCTTGATTATATTTGCATCTACCAGTGGATAAACGTTATGTGCTGACAGGGGTCCATTCTAACGTGTAGATGTTAGATTAGATTATCTTAATATGAGATAGGTTAAAGGGTTTGATTCAACTCGTTATATCAGCTTTAATGCATTTGATATATTGTTCAAGTACCCAACATTTAGTATTAGAATTGACATCACACTTTATTTTCGTTGGCAAAAGGTAAAAAATTTGATCACTTGCGACAGATAACCTTCTCTTCTCTAGATTTCAAAGGTTTTGTGACAGAGATCTAGATTTCATCATTTCAAATTTTGAAAATTAGAAATGTCATAAATAAATTGAATCTTTTACATTGTAATCTTTATATATAGATCCATTATTTAAAAAAATAAAATAAAATAAAATATAACCTCCATTTAAAAAATTAAAAAGAAAAAAAAATCTTATGTTTCACTCTAATCATTGTTTACGCGGTTTGGCTCATGGATATATATATTTTTTTTCAACCATATATATATATATATATTATTTATTTATTTGGGTTGATGACTTGATGGCTCTTGTGTAAATTAATGGTTCACATAGCTTTTGATATTCACATGGGCATCTCACATGTCGCATTTCCATCATCTCATTTAATGCTCTATTATCAACATGGCCCATGCCATCCCCAAGGCCGACATCCATGTGGGGCCCTAACATGGGATGCTAGATACTAAACCCTCGTAATCAGACGATCCCGATTTAATTTCTCGACAAAATAGCATCAAGACCGTCCAACTGGTAAACTCATCGGGTCGGATCTAGCCAATGGTGTGGGGCGGTTGAGCTTTGTCCGTGGCTTGTCCCCTGGCCGACCCGACAACCATCTCGAAGTTGCTGTCATGTGACCCGACACCATCGTTGTCTTTGTCCCCCGAAACACTGGCAGCGTGGGGACATGAGCGATGAGCCTCGTCTCGTGTCCTTGTCTCCATTATCGTTTTCTTCCTCTCTATATCTTCTAGTTTCATCCCTGCAACTCTTCAGCTCTTGTACGCTTCGATTCTATTCACAACGAGTTCAAGAAGAAGAAAACGAAATCGCCGGAATCTCATCGGGAATTGAAGGATTGATTACCTGGAGAAGAGACAAAACAGGTTTTGTCATAGAAAGTGAAGGAAGAGATGGAAAGGAAAGTGACATACGAGACCGATCTCAACCTCAAGGCAACCGAGTTGAGATTAGGGTTACCAGGAACGGATGATTTGGAGCGAGAGAAACCCATCAATCCTGTTCCAGTGAAGAGCAACAAGCGATCTTTGGCTGAGTCGATGGATGAGTCAAAGAGCGCTTCTGATGTCAGAGATTGTCAACAGGAAACTGCTCCGGCTGCCAAGTAAGTCATATTACTAAACCCTAGATCTGGGTTTTTCTAGATGGTTCTGTTTTTCGTTCTTGATTTTCGTTTCAGAGTTTTGAGTCCTGATGGGGTTGTGGATTTATGTGAACAGGGCACAAGTAGTTGGGTGGCCACCAATCCGATCCTACAGGAAGAACAATTTCCAACCCAAGAAGACAGATTCGGAAGCTGCCGGGATTTATGTGAAAGTGAGCATGGATGGAGCTCCTTACCTAAGAAAAATTGACCTCAAAATCTACAAGGGGTACCCTGAACTCCTCAAGGCCTTGGAGGACATGTTCAAATTTACCATAGGTAAGCTTCATTTCTGCAGATGCTTCATTCATGTGATCATGTTCTGTTCTTGACTTGGATTGTTTTGGGATAGTGATCATGTTCTCATGTATCTTTCTTTGGTTTTTGCAGGTGATTACTCTGAGAGGGAAGGATACAATGGTTCAGAATATGCACCTACTTATGAAGACAAAGATGGTGACTGGATGTTGGTTGGAGATGTTCCTTGGGATATGTTCATCTCCTCTTGCAAGAGACTCAGAATCATGAAAGGATCAGAGGCTAGAGGTTTGGGTTGTGCATAGAAGACACAAACCCACAAAAGAAGGGAGGAAGAGAAGACCTTGTATATCTCATATCAACACAACAGGCATATCTTTCTGCTTGGGTTCTCCAAGGGTAACTGGATTTGGTACTTTCTGGAGATGGATTGAGGGTGCCAAGAGGTAAAAGAGGGATTGAAAATCCAAAAAAAAAAAAAAAAAAGGATAAGGGCCATACTAGAGTTTGTTCAGCTTGTTTTCTTGTCCTTTAATAATCCCATTAAAGGAACTGTGGGTGTGGAGATAAAGATGCTTGCTTCCTTTACAATTGTATAGAACAACACAGGGTGTTATATATTTCTTCCAAGTTTTGGTTATTGTATTCAATTTTAGAAAGTTAATTATAAGTTTGAAAAACAGAAGAAAAAGAAATTCTTGTGGATTAGTTTTCTTCTGTTTATGTTACCTGGTTTGTTTCTGACATGTGGAATCATGCTGATATCTGGATTTGAAAACCAAGTCAAGAAGGGAAACTCTCAGGTTGTAGATGAGTTCAAATTTTAATTTTCGAATTCCCTAAATTATCTCATCTGTAACAATCTCTCGTATTTGTTCCCAATTCTCTTCTTCAATTATAGAAGAATTGCTTGCTTACTCAATTAGTAAGCAGACAATCAAATGACTCTCTTTAGTGATTCTATGGTCTCTACCTGAGATCTGATTTTGGTTCCTCAAAAAATGGATACATGAGAAGAATGGTGGGGTTTTACTAATTTAAGGTGTGGTTGGTTACATGAATTCAGGAATTTGAAATTAGATGAGATTTTAATTCTATGGATTCGTGGTTCAAAAAATGAACTGTTTGGTTAGCCTCAAATTTATCAATAGAATTTTGTTGGATTATTCTGTGTTAATCTACAAAGTTCATTAATTTTACACTTAGAAATACTCAAAATGGCTTAATTCAATGTTTTTCGGTAAAAAAAAAGTAGAACTCTTAAATTTCATAGATCTAGGATATTTTACAACCAACAAGTATAAATCTTCCATTTATAAATTTAGAGATTTGAAATCCCTCAATACAGATAAATAAACAGGTTCTTAGAGATTTGGCATGGTTCAGGCCCTTCAGGGTGACTGGTTCTATTTAGAAGAAGAGGTTCAAGTTGGGTTTTGACATAAAAGTCAGAACTCAGAAGCAATCGTCATTCATGCATTTCAACCACTATTTTACTGTTCAATCAATTAATTGTCATTCCTCACCAGTGCATGAACATAAAAAGATGTTTTCTTATTTAGGTAAGAGTTCAAAATCCATCGAACCAATGGGGATGGCTTGCAGCCTTGCAGAGATAAGGATAGGTAAGGAATTGCTGTGGACCAGACAAAGTTGACCTGTCCTGGCTAGCTATGTCTGCGTGTATCCATATCAATAATGTCATTTCAGTTGTATTCTGGCTAGCTGTTTTCATGTCTGGTCAGTAAATATAAGGTGGAAAAGAGCCAATTGTGAGTCTCTGGTGTGAGTGTGAGGTCTCAGAAATCAGATTAACCTCCGGTCATTTTCCCTGAAAAAGAACGAGGTGAATGTTGAAATTCATGCAACACAGACAAAGCTTGACGTGACGCTTGTCATGCTGGGGAGAAAGAGAGAGAAGGATGTGGAAATATCATGATTTTTAAGAAGGAAAGGAATATGAACCATTAAGAGGACCTTGCTTGGGTAATTTGCAAGACCATCATGCTGTACATCTCGCTCTGTTGGATCGTGATCTTAGTTAAAACTTCGACCTTGATTGAAATTTTGAAACTGACCATCTAAAATTTTGCTTGACCATCATGCACATCACAATTTTGAATAAGAGAAGGTACTGTATATATGAATTAAAAAAAAAATTCCGGCAGAAGTTACTGTATATGAATCACTAGTGGAAGGTGATGTAGCCAAGAGTGTCAATCTGTCTGGATCAATTATTAAATCCAATCCAAGAATTGGGTCATTTCTGGAATTAGATTTAATACTTTTAACAGATCTTATAAGCCATACATACTAGCATGTTCTATCAATACTATTTGTTTTTTTGGTAGAAAGCATGTCTCTCATTGTGCTTGTTTAAATAACACTTTTGAAATTTTTTATTAAAAGCGTTGTCATCCCTAAAATCTTTGATGGAGGAACACACTCTGACAACAAATTAGTAGACTGAAAATCTTTACTCCGTGAATGCATGCATAATTATAACAAAACTGTAGCTGCATAGAATGTACAGTTAATAATCAACAGTTATGGAACTTGATGTTGATTCATTGAACTTATGAAAGCCTCAAAACTTCATTCTCCTTTTCCTAGTCTATCTGAAATTGAAGGAAAAATATTCAATATGAAAAGGTCAAAAAGGATGATGTAAGTGCATTATTTCCCATAAGACACCAGTATTAATTGATCTGGTTAAATAAGCTTAGAGCATTCAAAAACAAACAAAATGAAGTTAAAAAGCTTGTCTATTGGAGTTGCAGTGATTATTTTCCCCTTACCCATGCCCTGAGAAAATCTCACATAAATTACTTAACTTTGTGCAGATGAGAAAGAAAGAAAACTTACCCTACCCAGTGGAATCTCTTTTTTCCCTACCTTCCTTCCAAACAAATTTTTATGTCCTCTCACCTCATTTTATATATATCTAACACCCACCACATTTTTCCTTTTAGGTTTTCTCCACAGAACAATCTTTAGGTTGTGTTTGGTTGAAAATGAACTTTCTACTTTATTTTTATTTAATTTACAACTTGTAGGATTCTTTACAATACTCTAGAGTTTAGACAGTCTCACGAAAATCTCACAATAAATCTCATAAGAAAAAGTAAATGGAAAAGCAATACGGTCCAGGATCTACAAGGTAATCATACTACTAAAAAAAAAAATTCTTTTGGTGAATGACTCCAAAAGCATATTTCATATTAGTGCAGTAGACAGCAATTTGATGTAACATGCAAAAAGGAAGCACATATTATCTGTGATGTAAATGGGGAGGTAATTTCAATGCAGCATGCAGAAACGAAACACATTGCAATTCCTGGTCTTTGCCACTTTCTGAAAATACCAAACTACATTGCCATTCCTGATCTTACCATTTTCTAGGTACAAGGTAATCTCCCTAACTACATGATCTACATATCTCAATGGCCATTCTTCCTTCACTGATAGGGCAACTAAATGAAGTTCGTCTTGGCAATCTGTATAATCAAATAGACCTATCATGTCTATATCCTCAAGCTGCCTAAAAATTAATCACATAATAATAAAAAAGAATGTAGACCTACTTGGAGCATGTTTGTCCCTACCCCTCCCAGATTCAAATAACCCCACCCAATCACCCCATCCCTGCCTCAGAAACCTCTTCTCCTAGGAACCAATTAATCATACCTGCCCACAAATTTGTCATTAATAGCGACAAAAAATACACGAAGAGCTCTTGGGCTTTCTTTGGCACCTGTACTGCAACAAAATTGCCACCAAAACTTCAGTCAATCTTCACGCATCTTTCTTTTGTCATGGCCAGTGATTCTGCAGAACAGGAATACCCAGGCGTTCAAAGGTCACTAAATGAGCATTGTTAAATTGAATCACAGATATGTGCCTGCCTTCCTTTCAGCCACTATGTCATCACCAAGATGATTAACTCCTGGAGTTCTCTGGGCTTGACTGATAAACACTTTCGTCATCCCTTCTGGCTTCAGACTAGTCTCTTGCTGGTCTCTAGGCTCCTCTGTCTGAGTTCTACCCATGGCAGCCACAAATGGTATTCCAAGCTTTTGCTCATAAGTTAATCCCTGGCAGACACCCTGCAAATAGAAAATTGAAAACAAACAAAAGAACAATTAAGGTCCAGCTTGGATAATTTGAAGTCATTTTGCACATATAATTTAAGGATGAGAAACAAACCTTGATCAAACCTGAATCATGAGATACTCGGTCCCAGAGAAACCTAGGAGGATCACGAGCTTTTTGGAATTCAATCCCTCCGGTTTCTTGAGAGCCAAATGAGAGACCTGACAAATGTGACTGCGTTCTCATGCTCTCGTTTCTGCAAAATGCTCCAAAGTAAGAACAGTGTTCATTCACTAGGGATATTTCTGGGGTTGCCGGCAATAAGTGGCCTTCAGTGCTGAAGATATATCTGCCAAGGATAAATTCCACAATGAATGGTAAAATAAGAGATACAATTGCTATGCAGGTAATCAGCATCTGGTTCACAACTTCAAACTTGAGTACAGAATGTTAACTACTTTCTACATCAAAGAGCACTTAATCCATAACTTACTTGTACGGCCCATTTTCAACAAGATTGTCTGAGCCCGCAGCCAAATCAAAAAGAAGCCATAGATATTTAACCTGAGATGTGTGTTGTCAGGTAATTAATAAAGTTGGTAAAGAAAGGGAAATGAGAAGAAAGAAACCCCCATAAAATAGGACAACTGTACCAAAATTAATGTCCTAAATTGGTAGCGCTACAGATGGCACACATGAAAGTAGCTCCCAACAGACCAAGTAGGAAATCCTCCAGGTTTATGTCGATCCAATCTATGCCTGGGAAAACCCAAGTAGGTGAACTTCTACATTTTAGTACATGTTAAATTGGACTCACTAAATGGATCGAATTGCCTTCCGTTACACAAAATACATAGTAAAAGGGAGCACACATGCTTGAATATTGGTTGTAACCTGTGCCACTGTTGGAAGGGTCAAAGAACAAGGTAAGGCAATTGGATCGCCAAATATATCTTCAGGGCAATTTGATCAATAAATCCTTATCCATGCATACACTGTTCAGGATATACACCATTTTTCAGTAATTTCAGCCTTCTAGGATGAATCGGGTGAATGCATGGGTAAAAATATCCATGAACAGAATTCCATAAATTTATGGGTGACTCAGAACATTCCCCATATGGAGCAACAATGGATGTTACAAGGTCACATTCATTTTCTTTGAATGCTAATAGGAAGCCACTGAGTTGGAGGATCACACATTTGGCTAGCTTGGTACTAATTATCTAAATGTGATTCTTACCGTTTCTGCAAGGAAGAAGCTTTCCATGTGATCATCCTGCTTGTGAGATTCCACATCTGATATATGGCAATATCCACAAGGGCATCTAGCCCCATACTGCAGGCTAGCAACCATGTCACGTCCAGCATCAAGATATCTGCAATTAACATCTTTACACATGATTCAAGTTGCAGAATACACATAATATACTCCTAGCAAGCTGAAATTGGATTTCCAAAAAGTAAGTATTAGCAACATAAACCTAGCAACAAGTCAGACATGCTGGAGGGAGGGGGGGGGGGGGGAAAGGGTTCAGGATCTCCATCATAAAATTCAAGAGAATCTAGATGATTTTTCCACCAAAGATGCTAATCTAGCAATAGCTATATTCTGCAACATGACGTTCTTCAATCCTAGAATTATAATGCATTAAGAGAAGAATTAAAACATTATAGAAAACAATTTCCCCCAAAAAACAATTGCAAAAAGCTGCAAAGGGGGGCTTACCTTGGATCTCTGGTGGCTTTGTAGAGCCAATAGGTGCTCTCCATCAATTCTGGGCGCAGTGGGTAACTTTTTTGACCTTGCTGAAACACAGAATGAAAGATATTTTACTGAGAAATATATGTATATGCTCACCTCATGCATAACCTGCTAAAAGGTTAATCATTTATTGCAGGGAGATTTCCACAATGGTGCTTATCTTTTTAGGAATTATGTGTAACACACAAGTTGGGAAACCTATTATAATTTACTGAAGTTAAATGATTTTAGATCATACATTCTTGGCAGCCAATTAGGGATATCTTCTTTCCTTATATTTTCTTCTTGGTTTATTCTTTTGTTCCCTTTTCTCCTCTTGAGCAACCATACAAACAGATCATTCTTGATCTGATTTAGTTACATGATACCCAAACAAGTTTAATCTGTATATATTTTATCTATATTGATTCTGGTTTTAGAGTCGTGGTGTGTGCAACTATTGTATTTTGTCTCGAAGGTCTCTTCTTTTGGTGGCCAGAATAAAAGAACAAGAATTGATGCGTTCAAATATTGTATTCTGTGATTTGATATGTTAAGTGGAGCAAATTGAGTGATCGGAATATGCCTGACTCTGAGCTTTATTCATGCATGGCATATTAGTGCTGACTTGTCATGGTGCTTCAAGCAAGATAGCATTTTCAATTCTATTCTCCTGTGATGGTATCTACTCATCTGAAATTCTTCTGCAAGCCTGAATCAAGCAACTTTTCCCAACTAAATGGGGTGAGCTACATGGATCCTTGCCTTCCAATCAACTCTCCATATACAAGGCCTAAGCTATGCATATTCTTTTTCACCACTTCTATTAAGGTTATCTAAGGTCTGCCCCTAGTTTTTTTAATTCCATCAATTTGAATTATATCACTTCTCTGTACAGGGGCATTTAAAGGCCTTCATTGAACGTTGTCATGCCGCTTCAGTCTGCTTTGTTGAGTTGAACTCAGTAGTTATCGCAGAGTCCTAGTATTCTAATTTTTGCAGTGTCCTAGGCCTTCATTGAACGTTGTCATGCCACTTCAGTCTGCTTTGTTAAGTTGAACTCAGTAGTTATCGTGAGTCCTAGTATTCTAATTTTTGCAGTGTCCTAGGCCTTCCTTGAATGTTGTCATGCCGCTTCAGTCTGCTTTGTTGAGTTGAACTCAGTAGTTATCGCAGAGTCCTAGTATTCTAATTTTTGCAGTGTCCTAGGCCTTCATTGAACGTGGCATGTGCCAGACCCATGTTTGGACATTGCTCCCTACAATTCTGAGTTTTGAGGAAGAATCCTTTGAACCCCCCCCCCCACCGGACCTGGGTGGAGTAGTCAATCCACTCGAGGTTGTCACAATCTCGACAAGGATTTCGTTGTGGAGCTCCCCACTCATCGAAGAAGAAGAAAAATAAAAAATGCGAGTTTCTCACTTGGTGCTTGTCTGTCTTTTGGCCTCAAGCTCTTTTTGTTCTTTCTTAATTCCTTGTTTTGCTTTGCTTTGTGCCTTTTTGCGTGGTTGGGCTTAGCCATTGTTCTTTGTATCTCTTCCCCTCCCCCCCCCCCCGCTTCTTTCTCCCTTTGGTTAATGAATTTTTTCACTCATTCGAAAGAAGAAAAAAAAAAAAAGAGTAATAACGAAGAGTCATCCTGGATATCACAGTGAGACAATTAAGCTGCTGCATACCTGAATGTTGAGTGTGGCAAGATTAAAACCTTCAGGGGTGAAGCCAAATTTTTTCCATACGCTAAAGAAGGCAGAATGTGTACGAACAGCAGGATCAATGTCCCCAGCTAAAACCTTTCCAAGTTTAATATATAATCAACTTCCATCTCAATATGCATGATAATTAATTTTTGCCAGGATTAACAGAAAACTTTTTCCAATAGATGATTTGAAGTAGAATAGACTACCTGAAGGCCTGGCCAGAATGCCTGCAGACTGTTAAATAATGGCCAGACAATGGCAGCAGAATTCATATTCACCTCCACATACCTGCAGAAATCTTAGATTTACAATTCTAAGTTGCAAGAAAGTGAGAAAGATGCAAAATCTATATAACCACCTAAATAATTAGTATTGCTTACCAAGGATCATTATAGAGATAGTGCATTGCAGCCTTGTAAGCTTCTTGGAATATATATAGATACTCCTTATCTCCAAATAATAAGTAGGCCTGACATGAAATGAGCAAAATTGAGGACCAAGTTCACCAGGTTTTGCTTACAAATATGTTATGTAGTTCTATTTGTTTGTACAAGCATACAAATTTATTAAGTTTCTAGTTCAGTCAAGTAGTCCGATTCCACTTGGGACTTCTAATTTTAATATGATTTCACTATTTGCAAGGTTCTAAAGCCAACCATAGCATGCTATTATTTACAAGTTTTTAATATCAATAATATTCAGTTTTTCAGCTCAATCTGCATTTTGGTCCATCAAGTATGGTGTTCCAGCATTAATAAGGAATCTTCAAAGTGTATTGCTAGGGTCTCTTGTGAGGATTCCTCTACAGCTGTGGATTTCAGCCTTCAATCAAGTGATTCCATCCTCTCCACAGAATCATCCATGTGACTGGCAGCCAAGGCATGGCCACTCACCTTTTCCTTTTTCTTTTTTAATTTTCATGAATTCTCGTAATTCCTAAAATCCAAAAAACTAGACACCTCATATCTTCAAATTTAGTCATCAAACCCAACCAAACATGGAAAATCATAACCCTATATCATATTTTTTTCCAAGTTTCAGCCAATTCTGACCAGCCAAATCCTAAACATTAGGCCATAAATCCAAAACTAAATTTAAACCTCAAGTTAATGTTGGTTATGATAGCATCTTGGAAGACCTTGCCTTCATTCAATTGAGGCTACATCAATTACAATGAAGACCCCTTGTACCTTGAACGAAATTACCAACATGCAAGTGCATATTTCCACCAAAATAAGAACATGCCTGTAATTTTCCTGCATCAAAATATTACACCTCATTTGGGGAGTATGAAGATCTCTCTTTCTTTTCCCTTTTTTTCTTTTTTTTCTTGAGGGGGGTGGTTGGTGGGTGCCAAAACTCGAGACTGAAGATACATGCTCAGGCAGTCGAAAAGCAAGAACAGCTTTTCAAAACAGGCTTCTGATGCTGACTCCAGTTAGTGAGAATAAGGCTCCCCAAGTTCAAACAAGAAGACTATAAAGATTGTTCAAAAAAAAACTTTGTATGCCATCGAACTGAACTAGAAATTCACCATAATTATAGATGGAGCAACAGCATCAAGATATCTGAGTCCTACATTAATGATGTCAAGAGGGCTTTTTGGGACACTGTCATACATACAACCAATATTTATGCAGGCAGAATTCCCTTTGTGACTACTGACTAGAGCTAACAGTGAACTGGTGAATTTATAACGTTGGCATGATGAACATGTAGCATTGTTACACTGTCTTGCAGTCAAAATAAGGTTTTACCTAATATACAGTAAGTGACATACCTTCAAAAGATACTCATAGAAGGAGTCAATACTTGTCCCTATTCCAGCATCCTGAAAAATATCAACTTAGGATCAAGATTAACTAGAAATTATTACAAAAATAAAACTGAATCTCACTTGGCTATGTAATCCAATCATGTAGAACAATGGAAGCAAACATCAATGAAAATCATTCCTCAATGTCCAAGATGAGATGGTCAAACCGAAAGACACCAGATTTCGACATGTTTTAATTGACTTCGACAGCTGACAAAATTTTGATAGTTCCAACCAACAGGCATCAAGTTTTGACCAATTTAAACTAACCAGTTCAGGTAGTTTCTAAGGTTCCAACCAGTTTTGTTAAGCCCATTGCATTTCAAGTTTTACCTCAAGGAAAAACCTGGTTTCAACCAGGTCTGACCAAATCCCGGTCTCCAGCTGGTCAAAATCTTCGACGGCGCCAAAATCTTCATCCTTGCACAGAACTTTCTATATATGGTAATTGCATTGTCTCAATAAAAAAAAGATATGATTGACACACGTATAGAAGCTGTGATGACTAATACACGACAAGATCGTAGTCATGTGAAGTATCTCTATTGAAAATTTCTCGTAGTAAAGAATCATGTTGAATTCCTAATGCTACGATAAGTAGATAAGCACTTTTAAGTAAACCTGAAGCATATCAAAGGGGTTAACTTAAGGACAAAAAGACTGAAACTGAATCATTCAGTGGGTCACATAGTACAACAACAATTTGGGAGATGAAATTAAAACTTTTGAAATGACCTCAGCAACAGTAAAAAGAATCTGAAAAGCTCTTAATGCTTTCATAACCATGGAAAAAATCATCACAAATTTTTGCTGAAATTTCAGTCAATTTTGGAAATTTTGACCCACCAAAACAAGATGTGGGGTTGAAATGAAATCGGCTGAAGTCTCGACCAAAATCTTGTGAAATTCTGATCTTTAAATCTAGACTCTCAAGATTTTTGAAATCTTAGGAATTTGGAAATTAAGTTTGACTCGCACTCAAAGGGATGTACTAAATCAATTTGTGTGGACGACATCTTCTCCTACCTAATCCAACAGCCGTACATGCTACCACTGGGGCATCATATGACTTACCACAATGGATCAAGGGGTTCTTCACAATTTGGCGATCCATATCCTACGATAGGTACTCAAAGAACAATTGGTAGCACTGATTCACTTCGTTACTTGCTCAAAACTCTAAATTGCTTATTCTTAATGATCTTAAGTACTTAACCAATGTAGAAATGTGTAACTATACATTGTTGTTACTAGGGATCTTTCCTCCCCCCTCCGGTCTCCTTCTTGAAGCCCCCCCCCTTTCATGCCCTGCACATTCTCTCTTTCTTTTGTTTTTAGTAAAGTTATTTATTCACCCAAAAAAAAAAAAGTGTAACCATACATGAGGATTCAACAAAATACTACTAATAAAGGGTGAAATGGTGAATACAAAACACTTATTTAGGTAACTATCTTTGCATGATCATTTAAATGTGTTAACATAGCCTAAAACATGGTCAACGTGAATGTGAATTTATACTTCAAAATGTTTAGGTGTGTGAACATACATTTAGATTTGATCACGTAGAAGCAGGTAAGAGTGTGAACCCAATAGACCAATCTGGGTTAGTTCTTTCACCAAAGTAACCATGGTTGTGTGTTCATATGCCCTAAAATAGATTGTACAAAAAGAAGAATAAGAAGAACAATAATAACAACGAGCTGTGTCCTAGCTAAATGGGGGCAACAACAACAAGAAGCCTTGTCCCACCTAAATGGGGGGAACAACAACAACAAAAAGCCTTGTCCCAACTAAAAGGGGTCAGTAACATGGATCCTTGCCTTCTAATTTGCTCTATTTGAGGCCATACTAGATACAAAGCCTAAGCAATGCATAACCTTCCTCACCACTTCTCCTAAATTTATCTTAGATCTGCCCCTATTTCTTCTAATTCCTTTGGTCTAGATTAAATCACTTCTCCGTACAGGGAGATTTAAAGGCCTCCATCAGACATGGTTGTACCACCCAATCGTTATTCTAGTAGCTTATCATCTCCTAAACCAGCTCTAGTATAGTCATTCCTAACCTTATCCTTCCTAGTTTTGCCATTCATCCATCTTAGCATCCTCACTTTTTCTACACTGAGCTTATTTATATGATGCTTCTTAATAGCCCAACAATATGCACATACATCATAACTAGTCATATGATGGTCCTATAAGATTTTTCCTATGAGCTTTAAAGGAATACAACGATCACACAAAACCCCCACATGCACTCTCCACTTCATCCACCCTATTTTAATTATTTGGGAAACATCATCCTCTACATCACCTTTATGTTTTTTTAAAATATATATTATGATTGGGCCAAGGAACCTAAAAAAATTGCTTTGTGAAACCTCCTTCTCATCAAGTTTCACCACTTCATCATCTGTCCAATTATGACCAAAGTTACACACTAGATATTCCGTGTTCATTCTACTTAGTTTAAATCCTTTTCATTCCAAAGTAGCTTTCCAAGATTTCAACTTTTATTCATCCCTACTTGTGTTGTGTCTCATTTACCAAAACAATACCATCAGCAAAAAGCATACACAAAGGGACCTCATCTTGAATGTCTCTGACTAAATCATCCATTATAAGTAAAAATAAAAAGCTTAAAGATGATCCTTGATGTAGCCCGACTGTAATAGGAAATTTATCACCTTGTCGTAGAAGAACTAGACCCAAAAAACATAGAAAACCCACTGAAACATACCACCAAGAATTAATAGAATTTGTACCAGGTCTTGGTATCTCGTGGTCTCACCCCACCAAGATACCAAGACGAATCAAGATTTCAAACTATGCTCATAACAATGGTTAAACTATTGATGTGTCCTATAATGAGGAAAGTCTACCATGAATAATCTAAGAATTCTTATTATTCATTTATTTATTCAGTCTATCCAGCACCACAAGTTTCTTGATGATTTTAAATCAACCAAGCTGCTGTTCACCTTGCTTTAAAAATATGATAGAGGACAGAATCAACCTGTTATACCACTGGCCTCTCCAACACATGGGAACAAAGCCCTCCCATCCTGTGTATTCATCTAATGTAATATTTCCTTGAACAAAAGGCATTTTTTGCCTTTTTGGAAAAACAGAAACTCACCTATAAATTCTTCAGTTTTATTTAGCAGCACAAAATTAAGCTCCTAAATTGAGAATTATCAAGAAGCCTTTTTCCAAGAATAACTTAAAAAATAAAGAAATATAGTATGGCAATTACATTTGTTGGGGAAACCGGAAATGGCATGTCAGCATTGCCACATCAGCGTCCATTAATTTTGATGATGACAAAGTAACAAACACAAGGTATTGATGTTTATATGAGTAGTATGTACCTAATTCAAGCTGAGAGTAAATGGACAAAGCTCAACTCACAACTGGATGCCCAAGACCAAGCCCAAGTAAAGACCAAGTCAAAGTAGAAATGAAGACTAAGTCTAGTTGAGCATGAAGAATGGAGTACAAGAAGACTCGAGAGCAATAATGAAGATTAAATCAAGCTCAAGATGAAGACTTAGTATATTTAGGGCCTACGACACATATCATGCACACATGAATGTAATTGCACTCATCTTTAATGAAATCATGTGCATCATGACATTAGGTTGACTTAGCGCATATAGGAGAGTGTGAGTGGACTTAGGGTTAGCTAGGAGGACCAAAAACCCCTTCAAATCCACATGTTGTTCCAAACGACACACCACCTGATTGGAACACACACCATTTGGTAACAGTGCCTTGTTTGAACACAAATGGTGCTCCTAAGAAATGCAGTGCATCACTAAATGCCTGATGGACAATCCATTTGGACCAAAGGTGCACCGTGGCCTAGAACGACACACCATATGGACCCAATTGTGCACCGGCTGACTCACTTAAACTCCAATGGCTAGTTCTGACAACTATATTTTTCCAAGGGTGCACTTTTTGCCCAAAAGCCGTTGGGGGGTTAGGCCAAGGACATGAATGCCAACTTTATAAGCCCAACCACCACATTTGAGAGGCTCTACCTTGTGCATTAATTACACTCTCTTAAGCTCTCAAATTATAAGAAATCACTTGTGCTCTAGCCTTTGCCCATTACTAAAACATTGAAGCATATTCCAAGGATTCAAAACAAGCCTATTGGAGCTAGTTTGAGGTAATTATAGGCATTTGGGTGACTTAAAAGTGATGCAAATCATTCATCTTGGGCATTCATTTCACATTGCATCACTCACACGCAAGGGGTAAAGTGTCACACCCCTTATTAGATAATATCTTACCAATCTTGTACTAGTGTTTTTAATTCTAATCTAGGTAGATTAAAATTCTCTAAGGGTGCTCTTCCCTAGGATTAACAAAGATTGTAAGAGAGTGCTCTTGCCTTTAGACCAACAAAAATTGTAAGGGTTTGATTCTCTACCCACCATATTGAAAGAGAATCACTAGTGGAATACTCTCTTGAGGCCAAGAAAGGAGCAGATGTAGACTTGTAAAGTTAAACCACTATAAAATTCATGTGTTGTGTTTGTTTGCAAATTGCTTCATTAAATAATTTCTTAGTTTCATTTAAATTTGCAATAAACCAAAAAATTAGGCTAATCCACTAGTTGAAACCTATTCACACCTCCTTTAGGCTATATTAACAACATTGAATATCATAATCAATCGACGGTAAATAATGATTATCATTAACCAAGTTCTAATGCCCAAAAAGGGAGAGAGAGAGAGAGAGAGAGAGAGAGAAAAGTGACACCCAATGTTTTGAAATATCAATGTCACAAATAGTATTCGACCCCCGATGCAATGATATTACTAGGCATCGTAGTGGGGATATATATTGCATACCACAGATGCATTTGGAACATCAAGGCAAAGAAGCATTTTCAGAACAGGAAAAAAACAACAACGTAAATAAGCAATATTGCAGTTTGTTTGATAGGTTTGATTCATTTTCATAATCAAAGCCTCAAGCTTAAAGTTTGAAGCACAATGTCACAATATTAAAGTTCTAGGTGAAAACTTGTCCGCCTGAATACGTCTTGCTGCTTTTGGTATCTAGAATTATGATTTTAAAATCATGTGCCTATCACAATGTATCACATGTACCATTGTATTGGCTGATACAAAGCAATACAAACTAATACTTAGGGGGGGGGGGGGAAGTCAACCTCTGAAATCAATTGTATTGGGAATTGGGAGTATCAATATGTATCAATCATATCATCCATTATTGGCCGATAGGCAGTGCTATTGGTCGATACTGATTTTTTTTCAAAATAAAACTAGGCATATTGCATCATATGAACATGACCTACGATTCCAATACACATTAGCTAAAATGAAATGACACAGTCAATACTTTAAACTCTGGTGACACCTACAAAAAAAGTGTCTACAGTGGTAAATATGAGATTCTGATGAGGACATCCGTCTTAGGAGACAGTTTTGAGTCTTCCAGCACTGGCATAAAGATCAGCCCACAGAAGCACCTATGTGGGTTGACAACAAGTTCAAAGGCAACCGGACTGCCAAAGTCCTATAGTTCCATGAGGAGCATTGCTTTAGGCAATTTTATGAGTTTAGTTTTTTTTTTTTTTTTTTTTTTTTGAGTCTCTTATGGGTTGGTTTTGTCCAGTTCAATTTTGAGTTATTTTGGTGTAATTGGGTTTTGGGTTGATCCATGGGTCATTTTCACTTACATGTACTTTGGGGTTTCTAGTTTTGCCCCTAAGTATTAGATATGGATAGAGAGTTACTTAGGGTTTTCTTGGGAATTTAAATAGTAGGGTTGGATGAAATTTCTCTAACTTAAAGACCATTTTTTCAGAGGATCGATTATGATTTGGATGAATAAAAAAAAAAATTTGAAATTCCTTGAACAAGAATTTCTCTCTCCCAGCATCTTTTTTGAGCTCCCATGGTAATCCTCTCCTCTCATTTTTTTAATTTTCTCTTATTTAATTCTGATCCCCCCACCCTTCTACTCCTCGGTCCAGAATTTCTTGTGCTTTCTTTTCTTCTTCTTCTTGCAGCAGTTCCTTTTTTCTGCCAATAATTTTTTCTGTTGTTTATTTTCTTTCTTCTTTTCTCTTCGGCATTCTGCTGCCCCTACTAGCTGCATTTTCTCTTTTGTTCTTATAAATTTCATTCTGAATTTTCTTTCAACTCTGCTAGCTGCATTATTTTACTTACCTTTTAGTCTTTATCTTTTAACTTTTGTTTCCTTTGTTCCCACTGCATATACCCTACCCCATATTTCTTTATAACTTTTATCCTAACCTCTGTTGTGCAGCTTCATCAAGAACCGGCAGATATTTTGCTTCCTTTGCTATCTTTCATCAGTAATTCCCTATCCTAGTTTTTCCCTCTTTGCAGTAGGTACACTTACATTATGCTAAGATTCCTTTAAATTATTATTTTCTGTATTTTCATGTTAGAAATAGGATCTTGACAAGGACAGCAACTATTTTCTTGGATACTTAAACAATCTTGCACTCAAATTAGGGTTACAATGCCATGATCCCCAACCCCATGTTTCCTATTTGATCCTTGCTTAGTTATGTTTTTAGATTAGGGCTGAATTTGATCTTACTTTGCTATGATTGTCTAAATTTCTGTGCTCATCAGATTATTAGTTGCTGCACTTTCCCTATTTATTTGTTAGACTCCCATTAATATTTGCCTAACCTAAAGACTTATAAGTTATAACCAGCCCTTGTAGGTATCCTAGTTTCTAGGGTTGCCCCTGCATCAGATTAACATTAGAAATCCTCCATCCAACACTTATACTGCATCAAAGCTACATAATTCTAGCTCATCATGGGGGTCTATGGGGCTGCCTATCTCATAATTCTCGTATTTCTAATGCCAAGCATACTCCCCCCACCAAAAAAAAAAAAAAAAGGAAAAAAGAAAAGAAGCTACACTTTCTATTGACATGAAAGTATCCTGCACTGCACACAATTGATCACAGAAGCAACAAAAAAAAGTGTAGAGGAATTAATTTACCTTTTGTGTCCATTCACCCGTGAAAACATTGATATGAGCACCAACAAGGTTGAGTCTAGAACGACGGGCCCAAATTCCACGAACAGCATTTTTTGTAACTTGCTCAAAAACTGCATAAACCATGGAAGAGGCCAACCCCACTGTCAGCACTTGGTTCCCACCACTCAAAAGTATAAAAAGTTAACTTCTTCAGCGAGTGGGACTGCTAAGGAAATTTTTGAGAAACCAGGTCGAATAAAGTCTCAAACGAAATTTGAGAAAAACCAAAAGATCTCAATTGGCGCTACTAAAAATCACAGATGGTACAAGAGACGACAAAGAAAAAGATCTTAGGGATAATTTAACCGTGTTGGGAAATTTTCTGTACGTTGATTAGTCCCTTTAAACTCAATAAGATAAAAAGATGCCCAATGCACATTTATGAAATCGAGAGATAGAAAGTCAGTCTGGATGGTAAATGAGCACTGGATGAGATTGCCTGGATTTCGGACTCAATTTGGTGTCAGTAGGCCATCTGGAGCAGACAAGCAGGTATACAAAGTGTATGCCTTGGGGTAGGAATCAGTTTTCCAGGCATGTCATTGTATTAAGACCAAGATTTTATAGTGGCAATGAAAAATTAGAATCGAAAGCTATGGCTATGCAGATTTTCTGAGAAGAAAACAAGACACAAGTTGGAAATAACTCTATTACGGAATACAAAAAAGTGGGGGACCCCCCCCCCCCCTCCCCCATCCTTTAACCAAAAAAGGGGGAAAGAACCCATCACTAGTTACAATTCTAGATTTAAGTACTTTAGTTTTAGACAAAAAGAGTAGTTTGCTTTCAAACAACAAATAAAAAGGAAAGAAATTACATAATAGCATGGAATACAAATAAAGGTTCTAGAGTCCTAAATCTAAAAAAAATAGTGGGCTGCAACGGAATTTAGAAGAAATTATACTGTGAGCATATTTTATAGGCAAATGAACAGTACAACACCTGGATTATTCGTTAAATGGCTCAGCACCCCAAATTCTAAAGTTAAAGTGCCACCACCAGCTGTCGACGTTATCTGATAAGAGAGTCAGCATTTGAGGATTTTCTACTAGATAACACTATGATAAGAAAGGAAGAAGATGGTTCTGAAGTAAACTTCGAAGTATGAATTAAATATTCAACATATATCCCAAGCATTGGGTGAACACTCTGACTAGCTCAGTAAGGAAAGTAAACTGTCTAATCTTCGAGTAGTAATTATTGCTTATTCATTCAAAAACATAATTATTACCAAGAACAAGCAGCTACTATAGTTCTGAAGCAATCGCAGACTTGTTTTCTTTTTCTTTTTAAATTGCTTTTTTGGATAAATAACCAAAACAAACTTAGTAGGGAAAAAGACTTATACTGCAAACGTTATCATAATAAAATATTCGTAACTATTTTACCCTCTTCCATTATAAGAGCTTCACAATTTCTGCCAAATAGGTCCTCAATGGTCCTGAGAGGGGAAGACATTTCCACAAACTAATGTAGAGGCACATTTGGAGCTATCTTTAATTTATTAATGGCACACCATCAGGAACAGAATCTGAGATATTCAATACAGTATCATGGTAAACCATATACCATCATCTCAAATACCTTGAATGCAACTTAAGCTTTCACATGTGGGTATATGCTGGTGAAAAATTCATTTAAAGTGTGCAAGTGTGTGGGCACACGTGTGCATGGGTGACATACGATAGAGGCTCGTGCTGCATCTATTGTTTATAAGTCTCTTGGTTTCAGGGAGCCAGGGAGCAACAGTTAACTCCACCCCACCTACCCATCCCCCCCTGCTGGGGCTTGGGAAGGAAGAGTAGCTCTGACAGAGGAAAGTGGGTCCTTTCAACTAATATATTTTTCATTTTACATATAAATTAGATGTAATCAATTAATAAGGGATGAAATATTATTTTCTTTTACTACTTTTAGATCAGGCCTTGCCTTAGCAAGAAGCATTTGTCACAGAAAACCAGGGGATCCACCTCCTATGGCACGTAATGGGTGTATGTGCAAGTATATCCAGGGAGCATACAATGTACTGAAACTATCTGAATGGTGCTCAAGACCTGAAATGAGACCTCTACACCATAAGATCTTCATCAGCATAACAAGCAAGTGGATGTGCCCCAAGTGCTCAAGAATGAAGAAGGAACGAGCAACAAAGACCATGCACGTAGCCAGGACAAGTGGCACGTTGAAATTGCATATTTTTTCATCCGCATATTTTGTAAACAAATTACATGTGCGTGCAGTACTATTTGTTCAGAGTTTAGGGCAAAAGACTGATTTAAAAAATTACTTTTGGTAAGCCCTAAAAGGCACCGATCAATCTGAAAGTTGACTGTTCAGCCACTAAGCCTGAACAACCATCATCATCACATTGACCTCAATGTTTCACCAGTCGCTCAACCACTAGGCTTACGATTGGGGTACCAGTCGACTGACGACTGACCGTGAAGCCAGGCTAGCCTCCAATGGCCATAATTCAGCAGCTAGTTCCAACCAGTCAACCGATAGGGTGTATTGGTCTACCGTCAGTTAAAAAATCTGACTGTTTCTATCCGTTGGAACCCAATTCAAACCCATCTTTTTGGCTATAAATAGGGGTTTCAACGACACCCTTAAGCACAAATTACAGAAGCATTAATTGGCCTACTTTGAGTTTCTTTCATAGCCTTGTCTCCCTAAAACCAAAACCCCCATAGAGTTCCTTCCCTCTTCAATAGAAGGTTGAAGTGTTTAGCTCAAGGAGGAAAAGCTTCTAGGAGACACATTGCACTTTCAATCTCATTGATTCATATTCTCATGCAAGGGTTTGTCCCACACCTAACGTAGTTTTTGTCTTCTTTTATTATTTGTAATTGGGTACTCTCGAAGTAGACTCAGTTGTGTCGAACCTAAATAAATCTTGTGCCTTGTCTCTTATGCAATATGTTGTTTCTATTGCTTTAAATTTTTAATTGCTAGTTGTTTTTTCAATCACAAGTTCAACCTATTCCCCAACCCCCCTCTAGGTTGACTTTTACAAAGATATTTAATTTTGTCAACTCCATGCAGCAATAACTCAGTATCTGACTGTGTGACAGAGAAAATGAGAGATTTGCCTTGCTTTCATTTTCATCAACTCCATGAAGTAGATTGACAGATCCAAATGGTATACCTGCAAAACATCACCAATTAAAAGTTATAGACACTTCAATAGCAGTATTTTGTAACTTGCAATCTGAAAATCCTCAGAAATTATCATGGCCCTCAAATTAAATGGGTATAAATTTACAGAACAAAAAATATATTGGTTTTAACAGTTCATTATAATTCAAATCGGTCTACTTTGGTCATCAATCTAGCTTTGTTGGCATAAGAGAATAATACCAGTAGGGGTGTCAAACGCAGGTATCAGTCTAAGCGCTAGATCCTCAGCTAAGTGAAGTAACTGATTTTCATATGATGGAATTCTCATGCCCTGAACCAAAAGACCCAAATGAGAACTATGGAAACTTGAGGAAAAACAGTCAGCAATATAAGAATATGGGAATCTAGAAGTATAAATGTATTCCATTTAATAAGAGAGAGTAGGAGAGGTACACATGATCCAATGAACTTTACAAAGATTTATCTTACATTAGTAAAAGATACAGATGGTATCTCAGATGAGTATGTGAGTCTAAAGAGGCTTTCTTTTTCATTCTCTTTTTCTTCACTACTTTTTCAGGATGCCATCCTTAAATAACTGTTTGAGATTTATCCTATATTGGTCTGTTCCTTTTTATTTTTATTCTGCTCATAATAAATCTCTGTTCAAAGGATGCAAAAGTCATAAGCACTCATGCCCTAGTTGGCTAGTCACCACTTGGATTTAAGTCCTTTTCAAAATAAATTCAGTCCAGAATCAACTTGCACCATCCACAGGATCACTCCAAACTCATGTGTTCATTAATCATTGGCTCATTGCTACATGTGGAAGAACCACATCAACCAATTTTTACCTCATCTTCGCATATTTTGGCTTTTGGTGCTACTCCTAAATTTGCTCAAATGTGCTCCATTCTTTTTCCCTCTTCTTGCCATTCATTCATCTCAACATTGTTTTATGTATGGACCAAATCCAAATGGTGGGAGTCTCTCTAGAAAGCCTCATACTTTATGGATTCATAATGGGGCCCATCCATCTACTCAAATTAGAACTTGCAAGTCAGAGGGAAAAGCCTATTCCTAAATAATATTCCGAAAGCACCTCTCCCTCCTCACCAACTCAGCTATCGTCATGGTCGAATAAGCTAGACTAAACCAGTTGTTTTCCACATGGAACCAGAACCACCTCCTCTTTATCTTTTATTCGGTCTAGCAACATGGTTGTTTTGCTAAAAACAGGATCAAACATCATGGGTTTGTAGAAACCATTCGTGGGGCTTTTTTCTCTTTTCTATTTTGTGGGGAAGGGGGGAACCACATGGATTGGATTGCAAGCCTCTCAATCAAAAAACTGAATACCGGCTTGTATGTGTGAAGGCTTGAACTCATAACCAACCTGAATAAAATTTGTACTTGTTGCACCAAGAACTGACTGCCAGCTTGGTGCCTTCCTTTTTTCCATTATTTCCAACCATTTAGATTTTTCCAATTTTCAAAATTTCTTCACCAAACATAGATGAACACCAAAACTAGGCCTATTTTGGCCACTGCCTGGTTATTTTCTCCTATTCTTCCCCCTCTTCTTCTGGGCAGTGGGGGGATTTATGGAATTTAGGTGACTTCCCCTCCTGGTCATTTGGCTGAACCACCACCAACCCTTCAATTATCTCATCAATTTCCTCTCCACAAATTATTTCTATACTTTGATTATGTTAAAACCTTTTCATACTAAATTTTCCATCAATTTAACTAGGCATTTTCTCTACTCATTAGTCTTGTCAGAAAACCACATTATCAGCAAACAACAAAAACTAGTTAACACTTAACAAGAATATAAAAAGAGCTGTTTTGTTCTTAAGACCTCTTGTTCTAAATCTTCCATAAATCTAACTAGCATTTCCCTGCTCTTTAGCCTTGTCAATAGAAGTCACATTATCAGCAAACAACAAAATTTTGTTGAGAAGGATAAAAAAGAGAGATGTCAGAATCAATAGGAGAAATCTGAAAAGAAAAAAATCAACAGGTTGTGAAAACCACAGGTGAAAGGCCTACAAGTGACTTGCCATGGTCTCAATTAATAAAAAGGAGGTTAGAGCAATTCTGTTGGTACTCCTAATCTTGAGTGTGTTATCCACAAATGATGAACTAATCTTATTAATGCAGCTAGGTTTCAACTTTCTAACATATCATTAAAGATAAAAGGAACAGGGCACAAGACCAGTAGCCCATGGTTTATGAACATCATGATTGATGATTCGACTAACTGCAAGGTTGGGCCAGTCCATTGGTATGAGCCTTCTGGTCACTCAAACCAGAACCGAAGGGGCCATCATTTTGTTTTATTTTATTTTGTAATGTCTCTTTTATAGTGGAAGTCTGGAACTCACTCTACTTTAACCTTGATTAGTAGTCTAACTACAATCTACTCACTCCTACATGAGGTTCTAATGAGGGATACAACAAAGGGGAAAGTAGGATAAAGAAGATAGAGGAAGACAGAGAAAGCTGAGAAGAATCATAAGAAGAAGAAGAAGAAGAAGAGGAGGATGAGAGAAAAGAGGGAGGTGGGCTGCAAATGCACAAAGCTCAAGCTTTACTTCATTTTTCCTTTTCCATTCTCAATAAGCTGATTACAAGAGTTAAATAATAAAAGAGATATACTTCAATAAGAAAACTATAATAGGACTCTTGACAATTTAATACTAACAAAAGCTGATCCTACAAGGACTCTTAGCAACTCAAAACTAACTAAAACTGATCCTAAATATCCTACCTGAGTTAAATAAAATTGATTACCGTTGTAAAACTAAAGGTATAAGCTAATGTGAATTAGGTGATGGTAAGAAATTTACCCAAAAATCAGTACTTTGAGCGGAATCGTGCTGATAACATGTTGTAAAACGAAAAGACAAGTAGAAGAAATATAGTAAAGATAAGAAAGAAAATTAGGACATGATGAAAGTAATCTCCCGATTGCATTTTGTTGCATTCTTTATTTATAGTGGAAGTGAAGATATTACAATATATATATCAGAATCTACAAGGAAATACAATATATGATATAATCACAATAGAAGGCAAGTATTTAAATTGATTCTTGCACACAATAGGATGCCCTTAGTATGAAAGGCTAGATTGTTGTCCATGATAGAAAGTGCATAGAATGAAAATACTAATTGCCAATATTGTAAGTTGAGGTGACTATGCTCTTCAGTTAATATGGAAACATGGATAGCCAAGATTGTACATTGATGTGGCTAAGATCTTCAGTTAGAAGCCACACCTTGTTGGTATTATTTCTTTGGGGGTTATGGACATTCATAACTAATATTAATTATAAACTCCCCCTTAGATGTCCATGAATAGATTATGTACCTCGTTAAAACCTTGTGGGAGAAAATCTTAATGAAGGAAAAAGAATATACATTTTTAAATAATACAATTGCTAGTTGCCTTGTCAAAAACCTTATCAGAAAACCCAATGGGCCAAAACTTTGGTAAAGGGAAAAAAAATGCAGTATATATTCTATCCCCTGATGATAATATCATTTAATATCTTTGTGTCTGCACATCCCAATTTTATACACCAATTTCTCAAAATTTGGAGAAGACAATGCCTTAGTAAATAAATCAGTCAAATTATCACATAAACGAATTTGTTAAACATCAATTAATTAATATTAATAACTAATATTAATTATAAACTCCCCTTTAGATGTCCATGAATAGATTATGTACCTCGTTAAAACCTTGTGGGAGAAAATCTTAATGAAGGAAAAAGAATATACATTTTTAAATAATACATATTGCTAGTTGCCTTGTCAAAAACCTTATCAGGAAACCCAATGGGCCAAAACTTTGGTAAAGGGAAAAAAAGATGCAGTATATATTCTATCCCCTGATGATAATATCATTTAATATCTTTGTGTCTCAGTACATCCCAATTTTATACACCAATTTCTCAAAATTTGGAGAAGACAATGCCTTAGTAAATAAATCAGTCAAATTATCACATAAACGAATTTGTTAAACATCAATTTCACCATTTTGTTGATATTCATTGAGTGAAGAAGAATTTTGGTCAAATATGTTCTTTTATATCTCCTTTATGCATCCTCCCTTCAATTGAGCTATGCATGTAATATTATCTTCATATAATATCATTGAAACCCCTTTTTCTAATGGAACATTGTATATTTCCCAATTGTATTAAGTCATTAATCTTAACCAAACACATTCTCAACTTTCTTTTTTTAGGATTGTTATCCTTAAAACCGATTGGTCTTCGACGTTTTAAATGTGGCTTAGTTTCATTTGTACATATAAATTGTCTTGCTAGGACATCAACCCGAATTGAACCTGCATAGGCCACGATTCTAACCAAAGATCTCAGCCACCTTAATGTACAATCTTGGCAATCCACATTTCCATATTAATTAAGATCACAAGCCAACTCAACTCACAATCTTGGCAATCAATATTTCTATTATATGCACATTCTATTATGGACAATACTCTATCCTTTCCATACTAAGGGCATCCGATTGTGTGCAAAAATCAATTTGAATACTTGCCCTCTATTGTGATCATATCATATATTGTATTTTCTTGTAGACTCTAATATTTTCATGTCAGAGAATGTACTGTAATATCTTTACTTCCATTATAAATAAAGAATGCACACAACACAATGTAACTGAGATATTACTTTCATCTTATCCTAATTTTCTTCTAGTATCCTTTAGTTTTACAACACGTTATCAACATGACTCCTCTCAAAGTAATTGAATTTTTTAGGCAATTTTTTTTATCATATCCTAATTCACATTAGCTTATACCCAAAGATTATTCATGTTAGATGGTAGAGTATTTTACCTTAAGTATTATTAGAGCATTGTTCATCATTAATTTTCTTGTTTTAATAGTCGTCAAGAAGTTACGTACTTCATTGGTTCAACATTAGAACATGTTGTCATTATATATTATTCATTTAATGTGCACACATTGCCTAATGTTACAAAAAAAATTATTTCAATTTTTATTCTTCTTTTATATTATTAAGCATCATATCAAATCTTAAGAAACTCAAATTTACGACCCTCGATATAATAAGCAAGAATTAATCGTTGTGGGTCTTTGATGTTAAAATCCACATTGATGCTAAAGGTCTTGGGAATAAGGCAAAGACTATGATTTTCCTTCTCGCCATCACCTCCATATGAGGTTGTACGCTGAATATTTAACTATGAAAGATCCACTTGAGTTGTGGAATAATTTAAAAGAAAGGTATGACCATCAAAAGACGGTACTCCTACCTAAAGCTCGCTATGAAGCTTCCTAGGTAGGATTGCCATCTTTTGATAGTCATACCTTCTTTTAAATTATTCCACAACTTAGGTGAATTTTTCATAATTAAATATTCAGCTTTCAATCTTTTAAAGAGGTTATGACAAAGGAAAATCATGACATTTGCCTTATCTTGATCGGATAATTTTAATTCTTTTATAATTGTATTCCCAAGATCTTTAGCATAAAGGTGGATTTCAGCATCAAAGACCCATAACAAACAATTCTTACCCGTTATATCAAGGGCCATAAATTCAAGTTTCGTAAGATTTGACATGATGCAAGCTAATATAAAAGAAGAATAAGAATTAAAATAAATTTGATATGACATTAAGTAATATGTACATGTTTAATGAACAATATATAGCTACAAGTCTACAACATGTTCTAATATTGAAGCAACAAAGCGCATAATTTCTCAATGACTATTAAAACATTGGAAACATGAAATCTAATAATAAACAATGCTCTAGTAATACTTACCATAAAACATGAATAATCTTTGGGTATAAGCTAATGTGAATTAGGTGATGGTAAGAAATTTACCCAAAAACTCAGTACTTTGAGCGGAATCATGTTGATAACATGTTGTAAAATGAAAATATAAGTAGAAGAAATATAGTAAAGATAAAAAGAAAAAATTTAGGACAAGATGAAAGTAATCTCCCAATTGCATTGTGTTATGTGCATTCTTTATTTATAGTGGAAGTAAAGATATTACAATATATTCTCTAACATGAAAATATCATAGTCTATAAGGAAATACAATATATGATATGATCACAATAGAAAGTAAGTATTCAAATTGATTCTTGCACACAATAGGGTGCCCTTGGCATTGAAGGATAGAATGTTGCCCATGATAGAAGGTGCATATAATGAAAATACTGAAAGCCAATATCATGAGTTAAGGTGGCCATGATCTTCAATTAATATGAAAATTTGAATTGCCGAAATTGCATGTTAAGGTGGCTGAGATCTTCAGTTAGGAATTACACCTTATGGTATTATGATTTTTTTGGGAGTTATGGAGATCCATGATCAACATTATTTATAACAATTAGATAATTATCGCAATAAACAAATAACAAAATCCTACATATTTCTATAACTCCCACACAAAACATCATCACCTATTGTATCTCCTTGAAACTAGACTTGGGGCCCACTTAATATGAAGAATTATCTCTAGGTACTGTTCGCATTAATGTATCATGAACAGTAACTTCTGGCTGTACTGCATAAGGTTCTTCCTTTAACTGCTCTCTATTAATTGAATGAGCCTAAGAGCTATTGTGGGAGAATTGACGAATGAAATTTGAGCTTTGCTTCTATAATGCTGTGAGAAATAGAGCTATTGTTGGAGACAGCAGCAACCTCAGTGGATTCTTAGGGTGATCAACTGGGAGATCTGTCCTCCATTCCCTTTCCTTACTCTTCTTCTTACCTGTCATACAAAGTACAGATACTGATGTCACTATCTTCCAGTTTTCTTTGAGATTCAATCACCAATAACCTGCCAAATATGAATCCAAACTCATATTTCATTCTGGAATTGTGTTTATTATTATTATTGTTAAACCATATTTGGTTGTCTCACAGTTTTTTGGGTGTTTTGGATGCAAGTTGATTCCATCATGCGATGGAATCTAACTGTTAGATTAGGCTGGCTGATACTGAAAGGCATTATTCATCCTTCAAACTAGGTTGTTTGACCAAGATATGGTCCCCAATCCCATCAGAGCCACTGATCTGTTGTCCTCATAGTTCCCAGAATTCTGGGATTCTTATTTTTTCTGAGATTGATCGACATTTTACAATCCAATCGGTGGAATCAATAAACTATGTGGTTACTTGATGCTCATATAAAGTCATAATTGACCAGCATTTCACCGGCACACAGTAGTTAGATTGTGATATATCATTACTCTTTAGATCTTGGTTGTTGATCATAACCTTTTAGTTAGTTTGAATTTGATTGTTCAGGGATTCACTCTCTATCCTATCCTCCACATCCTCCATGAGAGAGGCCAGTCATTGTCTAATGGAAGAGTCTGATGATGGTGGACCCCCACTTGGCTCCTATGAGCTGTCAATGCCTTGAATGATAGAACATATAGATCAGGCATTTACTTTAATAAAAGCTTCTATTCCCAACTCTTTGTTTCAGGATCTCGTCAGTTAGAAAAATGAGAAAGATATGACAATGAAATTCAAAGAGCTTCACCATTACATGTACATGATGGAAACATACCGTAGCATAATCACTTGCAATCAGATGAGCAGAAAGTAGGCCTCCAAGTATTCGAATTGTAGTTTCAAAGACAGAAACTGTTTTGTTCTGCAAGTGTAGTAGAACACAGTTTTCAGTTTATAAGCATGAACATAGAATGATCCAAACAACATCTAGTTGCTTACATTTGAATGTGTTTATAGCTAATACATCAGACAAGCAGCATTACAAAACTTCAAGAAAGGATGAATTCCATGAAGTTTACAGATACTTCATGCATAAACTAAGATAAAGGCTTTCTTGACGTATTTCCCTGAAAGAATTAAAATTTAGGACGGGAGCTTGTTAGAACCAGAAAACCAAAGGCACAGTGACAAACCAATAATAGAATCAAGAAGAAACGAATATATAAAGTATACAAAATAATATAACTTATGTTAAAACCACTTACCCGAATGAAGTAGGAAAAGCAGAAACAGAACCAGCACGAGCTCGAACAGGGTGAGTTGAGGCGTACGTATCATACTTTTCCTTAAGGTATTTGAACGCCCCCTTTTATGCAGACTGGGTTTGACCTTGACGTTCTCACCTCCAAGATACAACAACTCCTTAGATCTAAAGGCTTGCACTCCAACAGAGTCTACTTGCTAAGGAGATACGAATGTAGTACACAGCACAGGAATGAAGAAAACAAAACGGAATTTTCTAACTCTAGAATACGAATTTATGTTTTTTTTTTTACAAAATCAGAGTAAGTTCTTTGTTCAGAGCTTCACCGCTATTTATAGGCTCGTATGGACCTTCAGAGAGCTACACATGTACGTAAGGTCACCTTCAAAGAATTGTGATTGTATGATCAGTCACCTCCCTACTGCAAAACCCAAAACCGGGTTTTCTGGATCCACAACCCACGTCCCATCATAGACACTTAATATTATTTGTATAATATTATAGTGCCCCATGGCCTGGTTAGACTAGGGTCTACGGACCACTACCGCAACCATGCCCTACTCGGTCCAACTCGATGCATGCGCGTGATCCACACTTAACTCTCTACCGGCATACACCCCACTTAGGAGCTATATATGTATATATAAATCATATAATCATTAGCTCCATCCAATGTGGGACTAAACACATATGGTAATCCAAATTACCTAATAAATATGCCGAATTGCCAAAACCCTTTGATTGGAATCTATACATCCAGAAGAGTCCTATAGAGTAAGAATAAACAAGAGTCCTAAAACAAAACTAGGGAGATAGGGTTTTAATGTTTTAAAACTTATCTAAATAGTATATTATATTATAATATTGTTTTATATTTTAAAACAAAAATCCAACAATCCCCCACAAGTTTCAAAATATCAGTAAAACGAAGAAAGTGCTATATAAATTTTGACTTAGTAGGACACATCGTTGGAGGTGTCTTCTGGACTTGAACCTACACTAGGTCTGATGAACTACGCTATAGAGTATGGGTGAAGTCAGACTTCTTGAACCCTTCCTCTTCATCATAGCTGACTAGCTCACCATCCATGTCCCACTAGTCGACGTCCGTATCTCCTGAATTATATCAATGGGACATTCTAGGCCCTATCTCCTATCTTGGTCTCATGAATGTTTAAAGAGTTTGCCTTAAAACTCTTATCGAGGGCGGCCACACCCTCTACACTCACTTAGGTTAGCCCGATGTGCACCACAGTTAACACACCCCCACATTTCGTAGGATTTAGCTAATTAAGAGCCCACTGCTCAACCTCTTACATTGTGGTGGTACTACTTTACCATCTAACCAAAATGAGCAAAACAATAGTAGTACTAATCAGGTCCCCTCGTGACTTCGTTTTTACCCTTTAACCTAATTCAGGATTAAAACCTCTTCACATAGGTTGGGTGTCCATCACAAGACCTTCGACACAGGCCTCACGCTCATTCCTTTAGATGCTTCATTAATTAATGAAGTTGGCAATGCCTTTGTGAACATGTCCGCTAAGTTCTTTTCAGACTTTACGAAATCGATAGCTATCGTTCCTTCACTTATGTATTGCCTAACCAAATTGTGTCTCAGTCAAGTATGTCTCCTTTTTCCGTTATATACACGGTTTTTAGCCTTAGCTATTGCTGCCATGTTATCACAGTGAAGTGATATTGAGGCCATTGGTTTGTGCTATAACGGAATATCAGCCATAAAACTCCGAAGCCATTCTACTTCGGTCCCTACCTTCTCTAAGGCAACGAATTCAGCTTCCATTGTGGAGCTTGTTCCACAAGATTGCTTAACAGATTTCTAGGATATTGCTCCACCGCCAAGTGTGAATAAATATCCACTAGTTGCTAATGACTCATTGGTATCGGAGATTCAATTTGCATCGCAATATCCTTCTAACACAGCAGGATTCCCACTGTAACATAGACTATAAGTCATGGTTCCCTTTAGATACCGCAATAATCTATTAATAGCAGTCCAATGTTGTAATCCAGGATTGTGAGTATATTGACTCAACTTCCCAACTGCTAAAGCAATATCCGGTCTAGTACAGTTCATCAAGTACGAAACTGAACCGATAATCTGGGAGTAACGTTTCTGGTTAACCGGATCTCCCAAATTCTTTTGAATATGACAAGCTGTATCAAACGGTGTCTTGACCGCTTTCTCATCCCAGTAATTATACTTCTTGAGCAAATTCTCAACATAGTGTGCTTAAGATTATACTATCTCCTCATTCTTTCGGATGATCTTGATTCCAAGAATAACATCCGCTTCACCCATGTCTTTTGTGTCAAATTTTGAAATTAAAAGTTTCTTAGTTTGTTGCACTATGTCCAAATTTGTTCCCATTATAAGCATGTCATCTACATATACCAAGATAAACACACCTTTACCTTGATGGAACCAACTGTATAAACATCTTTCCACATCGTTTACTAGAAAGCCACTAGCTAGAAGTACCATATCTAGCTTTTCGTACCACTGTTTGGGCGCTTGTTTCAAACCATATAATGATTTTTTGAGCTTGCATACCTTCTGCTCTTGGCCAAGTACTACACAACCTTCAGGTTGTCTTACATAGATTTCTTCCTCTAAGTCACCATTTGGGAAAGTTGTCTTTACATCCATTTGGTGGATAACCAACTTGTAAATGGATGCAAGAGCTATCATTATCCTTACAACAGTGATTCTTGCTACTGGAGCAAAAATGTCAAAGTAATCAATGTTTTGCTTCTGTTTAAAGCCTTTAACTACTAGTCTTGCCTTATACTTATCAAGTGATCCATCCGCCTTTAATTTCTTGCGGAATATCCACTTAGTGTCAAAGATTTTAGAACCTCGAGGGAGATCAACCAACTCCCAAGTGTGATTGAAAATGATGGAGTCCAACTCACTTTTGATGGCTTCTTTCAAGAAAACAACATCTGTTGATGTCACTGCTTCCCTATATGAAAAAGGATCCTTATCTATTAGATAAGCCAGCCATGTTGGATTATCATCTATTGAATAGATTATCCAATCATTTCCAAAGTGTTTAGAGGTCCTTTGTCTTTTACTTCTACGAAGATTGCTCGAACCTTCATCACTTGATAAGCGATCATCATTTTCTATTTGATCACTAGCAACCTCTGTTGCCAATTCCTTTCTTTGACCAGACTCACCACTAACTCCCTTTTCTTGTATCGAAGGTAACTTAAAAGGTAAGATATTCTCAAAAAATTCTGCATCCCTAGATTCTGTTATGTCCCCTTCTTCACATATGCCATCTAAGGTTTTAAGGACCATAAATCTATATGCTGAACTATGTTTTGCATACCCAATAAATACGCAATCGAAAGTCTTTGGTCCTACTTTCCTTTTCTTTGGTTCAGGTATTGCTACCTTAGCCAAACAGTCCCAGATTCTTAAATATTTAAGATTGGGTTTTCTATTAAACCATAGTTCATAGGGAATCATACCAGTACTTTTGTGAGGTATACGATTTAGAATGAAACAAGCTGTTAGCATAGCTTCTCCCCACATATCAAAAGACAAACCCGAACTAATAAGTAATGAATTCATCATTTCCTTTAAAGTTCTGTTTTTTCTTTCAGCTATTCCATTGGATTCTGGTTGATATGGCGCTGTTGTCTCATGTATTATTCCATTACTCTCAAGAAAACTAGACAGATTAAAATACTCTGAACCTCTATCAGTTCTAAGTCTTTTAATCCTCTTTCCTAGTTGATTCTCAACTTCTGTTTTGTATGAAATAAAAGCATTGGATGCTTCATCCTTAGAGTGGATCAAATATACCATAGTATATCGTGAAAAATCATCAATGAAAGTAACCATATATTTTTTTCCACCTCTAGACTCAGAAGATTTAAAATCACATAAATCATTGTGTATCAAAGCAAGTAATTCACTTTTTCTATTTACTAACTTATGAGGCTTCTTTGTAAATTTAGCCTCAACGCATGTCTGACACTTATTTAAAGAAGGTTTTAGATTTCCTTCAATTAAGCCAATCTTACACATTTTCTTAATGTAAGGTGTACTACAATGACCTAATCTAGCATGCAATAAGTCATACAACTCAACAAAGTAAACAGAATCAGGCTTATCATTTATTGAATCATGAATACTGAGTACAAATAGCCCCTCATTCAAATATCCCTTGCCCACAAATATATTATTTCTAGTAATAATTAATTTATCAGAATCAAAAGACAATTTCATCCCAGCCTTGTTTAGAAGAGGCCCTGACACAAAGTTTCTCCTAATCTCTGGCACATAAAGCACGTTGTCCAAAACCAATGTCTTCCCAGATGTAAGCTTCAAAGTCACTTGGCCCTTGCCGACTACAAAAGAGGAATCTGAATTTCCCATGAAGACCTTATCTCCATAAATAATTGGAGTGTACTTTGAGAACATGTTCTGATCATTGCAAATATGTCTCATTACTCCAATATTGTGATGACCCAGTTTCTTGATTTTTCAACTAAATTAATTTCTATGATCATCACTGTAAAGATGTCTTCCTCAATGAGATTAATCTTGGTTTTTTCAACCTTCCTCTTAACGCGACAGTCCTTCTTGTAATGACCCGGTTTACCAAATGTAAAGCAACTCCTATTCTTCTTCTTGAAGTCTTTATCCTTCCTCACTTTAAGACCTCTCTTAAAGTTTGACTGCTTTCCGGTTTCCACAAGATTTGCCTTGACTTTCTGAACTCCACTGCCCTTTTCTTTCTTGTCCCTTGCTCTATTCCTCTCTACAATTTTTATTCGAGCAACAACCTGTTCAAAAGTCCACTCCTTCCTCTTATGTTTCATATTCAACTTAAAAGTATTCCAAGAGTTAGGAAGCTTCTCAATCAGAGAGTGAGTAACAAAAGCATCCGGCATAATCATTCTTTCCTTGGCTAACTTGCCAATCAGAACCTGATATTGGTCAATCTGTGGAGAAATTTCTTCATGGATGGTAAGCTAGCCAGCTATGATGAAGAGGAAGTGTTCAAGAAGTCTGACTTCACCCATACTCTGTAGCGTAGTTCATCAGACCTAGTGTAGGTTCAAGTCCAGAAGACACCTCCAACGATGTGTCCTACTAAGTCAAAATTTATGCAGCACTTTCTTCGTTTTACTGATATTTTGAAACTTGTGAGGGATTGTTGGATTTTTGTTTTAAAATAAAATAATATTATAATATAATATAATATAATATACTATTTAGATAAGTTTCAAAACATTAAAACCCTATCTCCCTAGTTTTGTTTTAGGACTCTTGTTTATTCTTACTCTATAGGACTCTTCTGGATGTATAGATTCCAATCAAAGGGTTTTGGCAATTCGACATATATATTAGGTAATTTGGATTACCATATGTGTTTAGTCCCACATCGGATGGAGCTAATGATTATATGATTTATATATACATATATAGCTCCTAAGTGGGGTGTATGCCGGAAGAGAGTTAAGTGTGGATCACACGCATGCATCGAGCTGGACCGAGTCGGGCATGGTTGCGGTAGTGGTCCGTAGACCCTAGTCTAACCAGGCCATGGGGCACTATAATATTATACAAATAATATTAAGTGTCTATGATGGGACATGGGTCGCGGATCCAGAAAACCCGGTTTTGGGTTTTGCAGTAGGGAGGTGACTGATCATACAGTCACAACTCTCTGAAGGTGTCCATACGAGCCTATAAATAGAGGTGAAGCTCTGAACAAAGAACTTACTATGATTTTGGAAAGAGAAAAAAAAATAAAAAAATTGTATCTAGAGTTAGAAAATTCCGTTTTGTTTTCTTCATTCCTGTGTTGTGTACTACCTTCGTATCTCCTTAGCAATTAGACTCTGTTGGAGTGCAAGCCTTCAGATCTAAGGAGTTGTTGTATCTTGGAGGTGAGAACGTTAAGGTCAAACCCAGTCTGCATAAAAGGGGTGTTCAAATACCTTAAGGAAAAGTACGATACGTACGCCTCAACTCACCCTATTCGAGCTCGTGCTGGTTCTGTTTATGCTCTTCCTACTTCATTCGGTTAAGTGGTTTTAACATAAGGTATATTATTTTGTATACTTTATATATTCGTTTCTCCTTGATTCTGTTATTGGTCTGTCTATACTGTACCTCTGGTCTTCTGGTTCTAACAGAGCTAGAGCAAAACAGTGAGAATTGGAAATTTTTAGATTCATTTTGCAATGGTAGAATAGGTCTACTAAATGCAAAACCATATTAGCATTTATGTATTGGCAATGCAGACCAGTACAAAATTGGTCCTACTTTTAATAATTAAGCGGAATGAGATTTTAAATCTCTAGGGGCTTATTTCAAGGGAATACAATACAGGGCCCAGGAAGGAGCACATTGGTGTAACACTAAGGATGCTTGACCGCAACCTAGTAGCCACAGGTTCAAGTCAAGAAACAGCCTGATAGGCCCCTCATATCTCGTGTGCATCTTGCAAGCACAAGAAGAAAGCTAGATTTGGCGAATAGCATCTAGGGAAAGGCAATCAAATATGGTCCTGAGAAGGAGGTTGTTGAATAGAGAATGATTTGTAGAATATTGCAAAATATTTACTACTGAGTAAGAGGGAATTGGGGACAGGCAGAATATTGTGAATGATTTGCAGAATATTGCAAAATATTTACTATTGAATAAGAGAGATTTGGAGGACAGAGAATATTGCAGAATATTTACTACTGAATGAGAGAGATTTGGAGGAGATTTGGGTTGATTAGGGGTTATAAATAGGGGTAAGATGTGAGTAGTAGAAAAGGATTTTTTATGTGAATGTTTGGGCAGCCGTAGGCTGAGGACCAGCAATGTGCTTTGGGGGTGATTGTCACCATTGTAACCAGTTTATCATTGTTCTTCGTTATTTATCAATTAAATAATATTATTTTTGCATTCTATTCGTGGGTTCTTATCAAATTGGTATCAGAGCAGTGACAATCTGCGGGAATAAATGGACACAGGATTGTCCATGTTTTCCGGCGAAGGCAATGTGCAAGAATGGCTTCTTGAAGTGTTGTTATTCTGTTGGGAACACCAAATTGAGGAGGAGAGAAGGTTGAGTGTGGTTCTCCAACATTTGGAAGGAGATGTGCTAGATTGGGTGTATGATAGATCTTGGTCGGAATTTACTTGGGTGAGTTTCCAAGAAGCCATTAAAATAGATTTTGGTTATAGCAGAGACACAAAACGAATTTTGAGTTCGCACAATCCTGAAATAGCGATCAACGTTAGTGAAAACAACCATGCTATGCAATCACAGGGAAGAGGAAGCGGATCGACGAAGGCGAAAATTGTAGATGAAGCCGTGATTAATTTCAAAACTTGTTCAGGCTTGCGTCGATAATCAAAACAATGGCATGGAAGTTTTATTTGAGTTTTCCACTAAAGAGAGAGAAGAGAAGAAACATAGGAGGGGACCACAACGGCTTTTCTGGATAGAAAGTAAGGTGGATTGGGAAGCAAGAACTCCGGCAAAACCACCATGGCTGATAGTGGTAGCGATGGAAGGGGACTCATCGGCACCATCAGAGATGAAACAACTTGAATTTTGGCAAAATTCTGGTGCGATTGCTGAATAAATTCTTTCCTGGTTTTCACCTTGAGCACAAAGTGAGACTGTTGGAGGGGAGTATTGATAGGCCCCTCATATCTTGTGTGTATCTCGCAAGCACAAGAAGAAAGCTGGATTTGACGAAGAACATCTAGGGAAGGCAATCAGATATGGTCCTGAGAAGGAGGTTGCTAAATAGAGAATGATTTGTAGAATATTGGAGAATATTTACTATTGAATAAGAGGGATTTGGGGACAGGCAGAATATTGTGAATGATTTGCAGAATATTTACTATTGAATAAGAGAGATTAGCAGAACATTTACTACTGAATGAGAAAGATTTGGGGGAGATTTGGGTTGATTAGGGGTTATAAATAGGGGTAAGATGTGAGTAGTAAAAAAGGATTATTTATGTGAGTGTTTGGGCAGCCGTAGGCTGAGGGGCAGCAATGTGCTATGGGGGTGACTGGCACCATTGTAACCAATTTATCATTGTTCATCGTTATTCTATCAATTAAATAATATCAATTTTGCATTCGATTCGTGGGTTCTTATCACAGCCTCTCCACAAGCAAGGTTGAGGCTATGTACATTATGAACCTTCCCAGGCTTGCGGTGTCAGGAGCCTAGGTCAATGTTTACCTTCTCTGTATGCATCATAAGGCTCGAATATGGGGATCTAAAGGGATGCATAAAATTATTTACCTAGTGGTGGATCCCATTAGAGATTAGTTCAGTATTTATCTAATACTAGGAGGATTTTTTTTTTTATCCAAATTAAACCCCCCACCCAAGAAAAAAAAGAAAAAAGAAAGAACGTCAATAGTTAAGAATGAATATACTTTTCAATATAAATTGAGAGTTGTGACTTGTGAGAACTCATCCATACTGTATCTCTCTTTGTGTCAAGAGTTACTGTTCATGGATACTGTTCACAAATACCATTCACAGTCTAAGAATTGTTCCCATCACTTCTGCTGAATCAACAAACAAGAAAGCCTGTTCCCCCCCCCCCCCCCAACTCTCCTCTCTTTTGTTTTATCAGGAAAATGGTTCAGCTCTGGGACTGTGGAGCAGCCAACCAGATCTTCATACCTAATGTGGAATCTAGATTGACTGTCCACATAAATGAACATGAAGGATGCCAGATTCATGGACAGACATCTAACCACTGTTGTTATAGCGCTCGTGCTTACAAAATAAATGTTATGGATAGATTTAAACAGATACAAAGGATCTTATTGTACAAATGACAAAATCTGCTCAAGTCATCTGCTAGAAAACAAGCTTATCTACATCCTAATTATCAAAAACTTGTTAATTCTAAAGAGATCTCAGGATGTATCCAGCTTTCACTGATACATAACCACGTGAAGAATCTTTTGATATTTTAAAAATAAATTTAAAAAAAAAAAAAGGGGAAAATATCTGAATTGTTCGGTACAAAGCAGAGTAACTAGCATTACCTGGAGAAAAGAGGCATTCTCTCGAACATAGTGCACCATATCATCGAATTAAATACTTACCACCATAAATTTTGCTCAGTTATCAGAAAAAATAAGAAGTTAATTGAAAAATATTGTCCCCATTGCAATCAAGTTTGTTATTCCAGCAGTATCTCATTCATATGAACTACAACAGTAAGTACATGTGAATTCTAAAAGGAGAAGCTCAATACCTCAGTAATGAAGATAATCGGATTCAGATTCTTTCAACTTGTCTATTACTACAGAAATCTCCCCATTTTGTTTTTTTTTTTTTTTTATTTCCTAAATGTTCCTAGAAATTCAGCATTGAGGGGCAGCTTAGTCATTACTCATCAGTGATATTTAATACAAATAAGCTTGCAAAGTTTGTACCAACCGATGCTTAAACTAGTTGAACAAGCTGAGGATTGAGTAACAGAAAAATATACAAAGACCTGGTATTTCCTGGATGGTAAAGTAAATGTCTTGGTAGAATACTCACAATGTCAAATTGAAGGTTTTTACCAATCCATTCAACTGAAGCAGCAAATCGTTCTCGATCACCGAGCAAGGCCAATGTGTCTAAAGAATCAATCTGGTTCCGGGAAAACCGAGGGAAGTAATTAAAAAAAATGCTTACCTTAAAGAATCCAATGCAAAAGAAAGTGGAACAACTTACAAGAGTTAAAGCATAACCACCAAGTGAGTCTTCTCCAGTGCAAGTGAGAGGTCTTAATTCATCAAGTGGAAATGCGTGGTCCATATACCCATTAAAGGCATGATAGAACATTCCCCGTACCTATTGGAAAATCAAAATGTGTGAAGCACCATCATACTGAAAAACTGTAGGTCCATTTATGGACTAGAATCCAACAAATAATAATGGCTACTATTCCATCAAGATGTACAATAATTAAAAGAAATTTCTCCCAAATACATTTGAATATTAGAAATTTAGAATTATAAGACTACGGACTACCTTCTAAATAAGACCCAACTCATAATGAGCAATATCATTGTATGTGTGTGTATATCACATAGAAGTATGTTTCTGGTACAGTTGTCAAGGTGACAAGACAAGGCAAGGCGATAGAGGGCAATAAAAACCATGACACCAGGCCGCCTTTACCCAGAAATGGGCCAAGACGCCTAGGGTGACGCCTTGACAACAGGGGTTCTTGGCATACCAATGTTCTTGTTAATACCCCCCCCCCCCCAAAAAAAAAAAAAAACCGGCCACTTGTATCCTTTGTTCACAAGGCTAGAAAAACTCCTTCCACCTCTTCTTTACTTGCCTCTTCAACCAGCAACTCTAGTCCCTTCCCCCCGCCTCCATCTGGTCATGATGTCATCATCCTCAATCTTTTGTTAGAGAATCCAGTTGGTTATCGTTCACCATCAGAGGATTCTCTGTTTGTAATACTATTGGCAAGCTGATCTTCGGGGCAACAATCCCCCACACTTGGTGAAAGCGCAACCTTCAAAGCTTAACCACCAACTCTCAATTCTCCAATCAGATTTGGCAAGCCATCTACAGGAATGTTAGTTCCAAAATCCTTTTGCTTCCCATGAATTCTATAGATGATACCCAAGGAACAAGCAATTGTTGCTATAGGGCTTAGACTCCTATTTTCAACTGCCCAAGCTCTCCCCACCCCCCAACACACACAAAAAAGAAGGGAGGTGGGGAACCTTTTTTTCCCCTCATACAGTCATACTACCCTTCTTTTTTCCCCTTTGCTAAGAGAAAGATGATCCCTAAGCTACTAAAGAGGTACAGTTAAGGAAGAACAAGGCATGCCAATAGAAAGAAAAACATGTAACAAAATTTTCCACATTGAAGAATCAAGGCACTAAAAACTACATCAAATGGAAGATTCCATCAAGTCAAGCATTACGGTTTGTTTATATTGGAACATCTTTGTAATCCTAATTTGTATGATCAACAAGATTTGAAAAGCCCAATGATGCAGCACAACCAGAAGTTACTGTTCACGCTACAGTAACGTGAACAGTAACCTAGATGATATTTTTCATATTTGGTGAACCCCAAGTCTAACTTGCATGGAAATAGATTCAAATTTGGTGGGCCCAAACTCCAGCTTGCAAGGAGATAAAATAGGATCTGTTTTCGTGGGAGTTCTAGAGATAATTTAGAATTTTATTATTTATTATTGGGATAATCATGTAATCGAAGTTTTTTATTTGGGTAAGATATCTAGGATAAGTTTTAGTTAGTTTTAAATTCCTAAGAGTCCTTGTAGGATTAGTCTTTTGTTAGTTTTAAATTACCAAGAGTCCTATTATAGTCTGTTTTCGTATCAAGTATGTTTGTTTTGTTATACAAACACTTGTAATCAACTTATTGAGATGGAATAGAAAAAAATGAATTGAAGCTTGAGCTTTGTGCATTTACATCATAAATGACTTACATGTTTTATTTTGAAAAGCCCAAATAATGACATCATAAATAACTTAATGTTTTATTTTCTTTTCGTTTCTTTCCCTTTTTTTCCATTTTTTCCTTTTATTTTATTTTTTTTTTTTTTTTTTTTTGGGGGGGGGGGGGGGGGAGGTTGGCTGGAACACAAGAAACTAGGTAGTTAGACTTAGAAGAGAGTTTAAGTTTACTGCCCATGGTCTTCTGTGAGCAAAAACGGATGACCAAGCATAAATGGAATATTTTTAATCTAAGTCAACATTCACATATGATCCTGAATTTATTATCCATGGATGACCATCAAAATATCCACTATGATCTTCTGTGCATGACCAAAAGTTAGAGAGATAAAGTAATCTCATAGAGACCATGCCACAGTCCTCCATAACCACCTTCTGTGCATGTCCTAGAGAGACCATCTCAAGCACCTACAGCCACAAAAGATCGTGGCAGTTGCAAAGTCTTTCATGCAATAGATAATTAATGTTGCATGGTCAAGAAGTTGGATAGACATTGACTATGTATTAATGACCACTTGGACTCTAAACTACTTCTGTGGAACTTCTAAACATCTTCACTCATGTTCAGAAGCTCCAAACACTATGGTCAGGAAGTTGGATAGACATTGACTATGTATTAATGACCACTTGGACTCTAAACTACTTCTGTGGAACTTCTAAACATCTTCACTCATGTTCAGAAGCTCCAAACACTAGTTTTATTTGGATATCAGTAGTAGAATATTGGGGACCAAAATCGACTTAATGCTTCTAGCCATTTTATTTTTAGTGATTCCTCAACAACTAGTTTTTTTCTAAAATCAATTTCATATGTTCAAGGGAGACACTAAGCATGATTGAAATAGGGTAGGTGCATCAGGTCCACCACTAGAAAAAATCTAGCCAAACCCTTTTCATTGATTTGACCTTATATGATAAACGCTATGCTAGGGCGTCCCCTGACAAAAGAAGCGAAGCGCTAGACTATGGCCCGGTGTAGATATAAGTGGGCAAGGGTTACTAGGCGTCCCCTGTAAGTGAGGCTCCGGGGGCCAAATGAGGTGATAAGTGGGCAATGGTTCCCGCGTCGTGGACAAGTGCGGGTAAAGAAGCAAATCCAGAAACATAAGATTAGATTGGCATCTTGGAATATAGGGTCTTTAACAAGTAAAAGCTTAGAATTTATAAATGTTATGAGAAAAAAAGGGATTAATATAGCTTGCATTCAAGAGACTAGACGGAAGGGTAAAAAAGCTAAAGAGCTGGATGACTTTAAATTTTGGTATACTGAGGATAAAACTAATAAAAATGGAGTAGGTATAATAGTGGATAACGATTTTAAGAATGATGTGATAGATGCTAAAAGAGTAGGTGATAGGATTATTGCTATCAAGCTTGTAATGGAGAAAGAGATTGTAAATATATTTTGTGCATATGCACCTCAAGTAGGATTGGGTGAAAGTCTAAAGTTAGAATTTTGGGAAAATATGGATGGATTAATGCAAGGAATTCATCAAGGAGAAAAGACTGTCATAGGGGGTTAATCCCATTCTAAGGATTCTTGTGGTTCCGGAGAATCCAACTATAGGAGAACCAGGAACGGAGACTTCCCCCCCCCCTTTCTGCCCGACTCTTTGGTCTTAAGAATGCTGGTTTTAAGAATGAGTGATTGCCCTTCTCCGACCCTTACTGCCCAACCAGAGAGCGGACAGCTAATGCGTTCCACTTATTGAACAGGGTTCTATGGTTGGTCCGTGACCCCTGGATGCCGAAGGCGTCCTTAGGGTGATCTCGTAGTTCCTACGGGGTGGAGACGATGGGGTCGGTCCATGGATTTTCCTTCCTTTTGCCGCATTTCGCTCAAAGGGTTGAAGGGAGATAGTGCATCAAGCTGTTCGCAAGGGCCAACTTGATCCTCTTCCCCAGGGATCCCAGATGAGGGAACCCTAGGAGAGCCGCCGACTCCAACTACCGTCCATGTACGATCCATACTAGATTTGACCAACTGCCCATCCTACCTACTCTACGTTCTTGACAGCCCATCTTTGTCTCAATAGAGTCTTTGAGTGGCATGTTTCGTCAAGGAGAAAAGACTATCATAGGGGGTGATCTAAATAAGTAAATAGACATGTTGGAAAATATCAAAGAGGCTATAAGAGTGTACATGAAGGTTATGGTTTTGGAGAGAAGAATGAGGAAGAGATCTCAATTTTAGATTTTGTTGTTGCTTTTGATCTATCTATTGTAAATACTTACTTCAAAAGAGAGAAGAGCATTTAATTACCTTCAAAAGTGGACATCATAGAAGTCAAATAGATTTCTTCCTAACTAGAAAGACAGATAGATTGTTGTGAAGGATTGCAAGGTGATACAAGGGGAAAACTTAACCGCACAACATAGACTTACAGTCTTGAATATGTGCCTAACCCCAAAAACTCATAAAAGATGCAAAGTTAATTACCCTAGGATAAGACGGTGGAACTTGAAAGGAGAGTGTTAGCAATCATTCGCTAATGAAATAGTCAAACAAGGAAACTGGGATTCTAAGGGGAATACTATGCAATATAGAATGAGATGGCTACGTGTACCAAGAAGGTGGTTAAAAATGTCCTAGGTGAATCAAAAGGAAAGTTCCATTCTTATAGAGAGACTTGGTGGAATAGTGAGGTTCAAGCTACCATTGGAAATAAGAAAGCTACTTTTAAGACATGGCAAAGGACTAAGGATGTTAAAGATCTCCAAAGGTATAGATTGGCTAGAAATGAAGCTAAGTAAATATGAGACAAGAAAAGGAAAAGTATGAAGAGTTATATAATAAGTTGGGCACTAAGGAAGGGGGAAAAAATATATTTATAAGATAGCTAAAATAAGGAATAGGAAGACTACAGATCTTAACCATGTTAGATGTAGTAGAAGTGGAGATGGTAAAATACTAGTATGTGATGAGGAAATTAAGAAGAGATGAAAAATCTAGTTCTCTAGTCTACTAAACAAGCACACTTCAAGTATTTGTGATTCAAACAATTAAAACATATACCAAGGAACCAATTTTCGAACATATATACGGAGAATTTCGATGTCTGAAGTAAAAGAAGCACTAAGAAGGATGAAAATAGGCAAGACACAAGATCTTGATGAAATCCCAATAGAAGTATGGAAGAGCTTAAGAACCCATGGGCTAGCTTGGTTGACCTAGCTATTTAATAAGATTATGAGCACAGGAAAAATGTCAGATAAATGGAGGAGAAGCATCGTAGTTTCAATTTACAAAAATAAATGAGATATTCAAAGTCGTAATAACTATAGAGGTATTAAACTGATGAGACATACTATGAAATTATAAGGGAGAGTAATTGAAACCCATCTGAGATACTTTACCTCAATTACAGAGAACCAATTTTGGTATATGCTGGAAGATCAACAACATAGGCTATTTACCTAATTAGGAGACTCATGGAAAGGTATAGAGAGTGTAGGAAAGACCTTCATATAGTATTTATTGACCTAGAAAAAAGCTTATAATAGAGTTCCTAGAGCGTTAATTTGGCAAGTACTAGAGAAAAAAAGGGTCACAAGTAAATACATGGACATATGGTAAAGGATATGTTTGATGGTTCAATGACAAGAATAAGAATAGTGGGGGGCAAAATAATGAATTCCTAATTACAGTTGGGTTACATTAAGGATCAACTTTAAGCCCATATTTATTTGTACTTATAATGGATGGACATTCAAGACGAGGTTCCTTGGTGTATGCTTTTTGCTGATGATATTGTGTTGATTGATGAAATTCAAGTAGCGATTAATACAAAGTTAGAATCATGTAGAGTAGTTTTGGAATCAAGAAGCTCTAAACTAAGTAGAACGAAAACAGAATGGTTAGTTTGTAACTTTAGCTATGATCGGGCAAACAATGAGGTGATGAAACTTAACAATAAAGAGATTCTTCAGAGTGATTGTTTTAAATACCTTGGTTCAATTATAAATATAAAAAATGATATATAGGATGATGTTTCCCAAAGAATCAAAATAGGATGAATGAAGTGGAAAGATGCATTTGGGATCTTGTGTGATAGACGTATTACATTAAAGCTTAAAGGAAAATTCTATAGGACCGTGTTCAATTAACTATGATTTACGGTGCAAAGTGTTAGGATGTTAAAAAGAATCATATAGATAAACTCAGTATAGCAGAAATGAGGGTGTTAATATGGATGAGTGGCAAAACTAAAAAGGATAAAATAAGCAATAATCATATTAGAGCTAGTCTGAGAGTTATTTTCATAAGTGATAAAGCCATGAAAAAGTCGTTTGAGGCGGCACGGAGACATTCAACAGAGGCCTACAAATTGTATGGAGAAGTGATATAATCCAAATTGAAAAAACTAAAAGACCTAGGGACAGACCTAAACTAACCTTAAAGAGAAGTGGTGAGAAAATGATATGCGCCTTGTATCTAGCATGGTCTTAAACAGAACTGAGTGGAGGGTAAGAATCCATGTAAACCTACGCCATTTAGTTCGGGCAAGGCTTATTGTTGTTGTTGTTGTTAGTAGCCAGTTTGTGTGAAAAGGATGAAAACATTTGATGTCATATAACGATTCAACCAAGTTCATGCAGCTTAAAAGAAGAAGCCAAATCTGAAAACCAAAAGAGAAAGATGGACAGAAAACAATTAAAGCAGAAATAGAGGGATTACCTCGTCTCTGAGCTGTCTAGCTTCATCTGTAGTAACGCCTTCTGCAACTGAGAAATTGATAAAAATGTCGGAGAATACGACGATAAAGAGAAAACTTAATTTCAAAATTTTATTTTTTTGCTCCATGTCGCTTCTCCGACATTAATCGAACTGTGTCGAGCGATCTTCTTGAAGTGAAAGCCGTCACTCTTAAGGCTAAATTCGCCTCTGAGACATGGCATTCAGGATCGCTAACAGCGCGTGTGGAGAACAAAGTACATATCCGGCTCATTCAGATCTAAACCACATGACCATCTCCGATTTCCTCGTTCGTATGCACGGAAATGGCCGCTCGGCGTGGTCGATGCTTTTAAGGTGAAGATTTAGTGGGACCGGTGAAGACGTCATCAAGGGCGTCCGTTGTGCCTGTCACCCGTAAATTGCAACTAAGAGTGCTTGTAATTAAGCCTAAAATCAGGGAGCCGCGGGTAATTTGCAGTGAAAATATAGCGAGGAAAAAAAGTTGAAATTTTTACATTTGATTCTTCTGATAAAATGAATCCTCATGTCCTTACTCAAAAAAAATCTTATACCTTCTACTCTTTATTTTCTGAAGTTGTCAAATAAACCCCTCCTTTTAGATCAACGCTCATGTTTTCACACAAAAAAGAAAAAAAGAAAAAATACTCATGTTCCATACCATATTCCCATTCCAAGGCTTTTCACCAATGGAGAAGAGATGGAAAATGGGTCATGGTGTTCACCCTATTTTGATCTGTGTTGCTTCTACTCAAATTTATTTTTAGAGCAAATTGTATTGGCACCCCAAAATGGAGGCCTTAAAGCACTGATACTTCATTTCATGTTTAAAAAGCACATAGACTCCAAAATCCTTATAATAAACAGTGTATGAAAGGTTTTCAGTGATAAATTGGACAAATATATTCAATAAAAAGTTAATTTTAGAGTCTCTGTGCTTTTTAGACATAAAGTGGAGTGTTATTGCTTTAAGGCCTCCATTTTAGGGTGTCAGTGCAATTTGCTCTTATTTTTATGGTAAACCAAAATTTTTATCACGGCTAAGCTGGTGGAAAATGGGAGTTCTCTAAATCAGAACCTTCTCTTGTGCCTTAAAAATCATGGCGCTGATTTTATAGCCTCTGTCAATCTTAATGTTTCACAATATCCTTGGATCTCTTTGATCTCTTTGATCTTCAATAATGGAGATTTCTTTGTCAATTTAAAAATTTAGACATATTTTTTTCCTATTGATGGTAACTTTAAATTGTTATGGAGTTTTTTTTTTTTTCGTAATGAATGCATTTCCAATATCAGTTTCATTTGTAAGATTGTCGCTCTAAATTGGGATCAAGATAGAAAGTTGTACTTCTCTCACACCTTTACCACTACACATTTAAGAAAAGGATTCACTTATGATCTATGTATTAATGCTCTGAAGTAAACTTCCAAAATGTGAGTAGAAAAATAAGAAGAAAACACAATCCAAACTTGGTGCCCTTAGCGCGACAAGCATCACAATTGTCATTGTACTCAAACCACGCCACCTTTCATGGTGTTTTTAACGTAGCTTTCCTTGCACGCCCCACTCCCAAAGGAGGAAGCAAAAAAAAAAAAAAAAAAAAAACCTCGACTAACATGGTGTGAGTAATTTCTAAAATTGGTTGTTGTAATTAGAAGAAAATAAAATAAAATAAATCTGAAAAATCAGTCCCAGAATTTAGACATTCGGGAACCAGATTAGTTCCATTGCTTTTCTTTTCTGTGTCAAGCAACTTTGCAAGGATTTGACCGAAAAATAATTAACAGAAAGAGAGAAAATAGAACTCTCATAAGTCATTTAAACATGTCTGTTTGGTTACATGAATGAAATCTCTGGATTTATAAATGAGAGATTTATACCTGTTTGATTGTGAAAATCCTTGGATTCATGAAATCTAGAGAATCATTTCTTTACACTAAAAACATGAATCTAAAGATTTATGGGCATAAGGTGAAATCCAGATATTTCATCCCTACTATAAAAATACTAAATATTTTTGTATTCACAAAAATTACTGATGAATCCACAAATTTCATTCCACATGTTTCAATTAACCAAACAATTAGATTTGAAATTTCTAGACTCATGTAACCAAACAAGCCCTAAGGTTAATAATTCCGATCAGAATAATTTTTTTTTAAAATGACGACATATATTTTATAGATTAAACATAGTAAAAGAAAAAATTACATCCAAAGGAATCTCTTCCCGGCTACCTCCTCATAAACCAACTTGTTGAGGGCTTCAGGTAAGCAACAAGGATCCAACAACAAGAATAATTGTTTTTACTAGCTCAATTGGTCATAAATCTTAGAAAAGATGTGTTAAATCTCCCTCCAAAATAAGAGTAATTAGATGGGCAATAAGTAAAAACACTATAGAAGAAAACACATCAATGGGAATCAACTTTTCGATGCCAGCATTCACCTATGCTTACATTCATTTTTCATTCCAACTCTTATTAACGAAACACAAGCTTGATACTGATAAAGCTATAGATTAGACGCGCCAAACCGTATCATACATCATCAAATGGCACAAAAACTTGTTGCATAACAACAAAGAATACAGAAAATTGTATATTTATACTATGTATAGAAATATAATTTTGAACCAGTGCAATGATAGTGATGTCACTATTATAGAAACAAGTAGTTCCAAGCCATCCAATTCTCTAATCATAAAAAGATCTAATGGATGGGAACTGTATGATTGGATATAATACAATCATAAGAGAACTGGTCAAGTCTGTCAAAGTGAGGTTACATGACACCAGGAGTCCCAAAATGTTCATAAACTGTTGCCTTCCACTCTTACCTGCGGATAAAATGACAATAGATGCACAAATTCAGCTACCGCACAGTATGCATAAAAAAGAAATAGTTGCCGCAGATAATAAAACAAGAACACATATACTGTAAACCTCATGCTAGAGAGAAAGTTCACAGCTGGGAAGTAATTGTTAGTGAAGGGAAGAAAGCAAGTTCACAGATTGGCATTAATAGCAAGTTAAGGGAAGAACTCATCTCTTCTCTGGTTAACATTGAATTTGGATTCCCAGTTCAACATGCAACCCACACATAACCCCTTTTAAATCCTATGCAGCTACTAAGTCCTGGAGGGGTTCTTGAGTGGAGGACAAACAAGGGCAACACTCTACCTGAACCTGCAGGGAGAGAAATTGACCTTAAGCCATAATGGCCTTAAACAAAACACAGGCCTGGTTGGGGATCAACCAACCCAACTTCAACATGTGAGCCCCTCACATAACTCCTCCTAAATCCTGTGCTGCTATGAAGTCCTGGAGAGGTTCAGCCGCCGGCTGGGGGGGGGGGAAATCGACCTTAAGCCATAATAGCCTTGGATGAAACGCAAGCCTGATTGAATATCAATCCCAACCAAATTGATGTTGTGGACCCCCCATGAACAGTAGTATCAGGAGTCTATCAATATCCATGTTTAGAATGGCCTTACACCAAGGAACAATGTCAATCCATATGTCAATGATCCGACTTCTTGAGAATCATAGGAAACACAGAACATGGTATGGATTTTGATCCTCTGCTGCCAGAATGCCTGGCTGCCGCTTCTGCCAACCACTGAGATCACACCACATAAGCAGCAAAATACATCCAAGTATCCAACAGTAAAACCAAAAAATGTTGTGATTGGTGAGAGGAAACATAACCATTGGATGTATTCTGCTGTGTATGTGACAAAGTAGTACTTGATATTCGAACTGCAGTACTAGACATACATTCTCAAATGATTTTCTACAAGGCCTCACAATCAGCATGAAAAAGATGTCTAAAGCCTGTGCCTAGTGCACAAGGCTTCGTATTTAACCGGGTTTGGGGAGGGTCACTGTACTGGGCCAAAATCAAGGGCATAGTTTGGGATTATTTAAGAGATTTAATGTTGTCTTTTATTTGGAAAAGTAATCCTAATGGAGATTAACAGTGAATCCTTGCATAATTATACTAATTAAAAAGAAAATTTTGGTCTAAATTTTGAGCCATTGCTTCAAATTTGTGATCCTAATATTCTTGGGAATCCAAATGAAACCTGAATTTCTATTTATTTACTGTCCAGCAGTTGGACCATACACAATTCATATATGTAACAGCTCTAGAGAGCCAGCCATTAATTATTGAATAAGAACTTGCCAGAGCACATTGCTTAGCTTTGAGAGGTGTTCTCCTCCATTGATGGGGACATCACATGCCCACCCATCACTCTTTACTATCAAAGGCGGAGGCAAAGGAACATTTTGATTTGGTTCGGCTACTAGAAGGGTCATCTAGGACAAGATAGATGGGAAGGAGACGGACATAACCAGCCTCTTTATTTATGTACGTACACTTTTGTTTCAGGGATAAAAACCTCCTGCTAATCTGCATGAATGAGCATGAGATTATAAATGGCGAAGTTGATTGTTAACAAGCTTCAATTGATGTCTTTGTTCAATATACAAATCAATCATTTCTCTACAGGATTCAAACTAAATTTATCCATTGATTTCAATTTATTAGTTACCTCACATTCTTCCTCTTACAACTAATCCTTTTTGTTTGGATTGCAACATGAACATATCAACTAAATTTTCCTATTCATGGTGGAATGTTTGTTCTGAGAGGAGAAGGTGAACCGATAGGTCCCTAGTAACACAAGTCTACACTCGACAGGGAAAGTAAATCCCTAAATTCTAGGGAAGGAAACGTTGGCGATGAAAGTCCTATTGTATTCGGTTCCTTTTAGGTTGTTGAAGAGTCTACTTCGGGTACTTTGAGAGTCCTATTCGATCGGTCTTTTGAGGTCCTATTCGGATGGGATGTCCGTTCTGGCGTTTACTTAATAGGGGAGGAGGTAGAGGCTGTTTTGAGATGGTTTTGGGGCCTTGCTCTTGGGTGCCGTGGATCCCTCGCTGTGTGTTTGTTTCTTTTCACTTTTTCGTCCTTTTTCTTCTTGGTTATTCCCCTGTGTGCCTCTTCGGCCTCGAACCAAAGTGTATTTATCAAATCCTTTTTCACTGCCAAGTTATGAATGTGTATATAGATATACAATTTGTAAAAGGAAAGACCAATCTAAACTGGTATATCAACCCAAAATAAACTGAAACTGCATGAGGCCCAAACAAAAACTGACTGAAAACCAAAAATTTTTTTACTGGTTTTTGTTTTGGTCTCACTCACTCCAAGACTGAACCAACCAAAGTGACTACCAAAACCCTATCTTAACCTAATCGAATTCACCAATTCATCTCAGATCGTAGTCAATTCAGAACTAAAGCAGGAAGTGAGTGAAATAGTTTCGGGGGCTGAAAGGGGTGGGATGGCAAAGGGGTGATAGTTGCCTACTAAGAATATTAACAAGGATGCAAGGGCAAGCATTGAAGACAAACCTAGACTATGAAGCATTGACTATCTAAGTATGTACAGGCACAGCAGCAACCATCTCAAAATCACAGTTGTAATAACTCAGAATACAGTCTGCATAGTAAACAGCAGAATCAACGAATAAAAATGAGATACTTACTCATGAGGAGAAAGCAACATTGGAACTTAACACTTGCATGCAGTTTACTAGTCAAACTTGTTTCTTCTTTTTAGGCCTTCTTTTCCTTCGGGGCTTGTGAGCATCAGAATTGGAACTTAGGTTACTACTATGCCCTGTCAGGGAATTGGAGGATCCCCAGCTTTTGGAGGAAGTACCACTCCTACCATGAGATGAGTTGCTTGATGTAGACACTGCAACTTTCTCTATGGATGGTTTCATTCTAGATGAATTTCCAACTTTCTCTATGGAAGGTTTCATGCCTGATGAACTTCCAGCCATTGTTTGAGCATGACTTTTACTTCTAAATGAATTTGCTGATGGCCGAGGAGGTGGCATTAGAGCTCGAGCTGTCATTTGTTTCTGCAAAATTGATAACATGAAAGTAAGAGTGCTCTGCCAGTGACATATAAAAAAACAAGCCAAAGAGCAAATCAGACAGGAGACCAGAACCTGATTCTTTTCATCACTAGACATGCCAGACGTTGCTTTCCCAGAAGCACTTGAAGCTTGCTCTCTGCCCAAAAATAACTTTGTAAGTTATCCTTTATATGCTTCTTTTAATTAAACCATAAAATTTTATGGACACGATGGCAACTCAGGAATTCAAGTCAACTTAGAAGCAAAAGTCACCTCCCTATTCTCAAAATTTGATAATTGAGAAAATCACATCCAAACTTAATAGAGAACTTGCACAAACATCAAGGAGTACGAAATAGACACTACAGCAAAATAAGCAGTCAACTGGGCAGGCAGAGATACACAAAACGGTTCTTGCAGAAAATGAAAAGGTGTGTTACCCCTTCCTCCCCCCCCCAAAAAAAAAAAAAAAAAAAAAAGAAAAGAAAATGTGAAGTAGAGCTGGGATAACCTCTCACTACCATACATTTTCTTTTTTTAAGTCCAAGAAGAATATATACCATCTAGAGAATCATAGAATGTCATCTCAAAGAAAAACCTAGTCATCTTAAAAAGAAATGTAAGGGAAATAAGCAATCAGCATCCATAATAGAGAACTGTCTGCATCTATGATTCTATATAAAGCAACTGACAATCCAAATTCTGAAGCAATAAACTGGATCCTTTGAACTGCCAATTACCAAGAGTGCAATCTGAAGGCTAAATTCAGATCAAATTTAATGTCAAAACCAGTAGCTAGACATAAAGAAAGTAGCTACCAGATTTCAAAGAAAATATCAGCAACAAAACAGAAATTAAATAGCCCATTAATTGGAGATTGATATGGTACAATTGACAGCACAAAGAAAAAGTGGTGATGAATGATGATAGTCAGAGGGAAATTAATAAAATTTCTAGAAAATGAGACCAATAAGAGAAGGGAGAAACAGAGGAAATAGGATAATCTTCGAGTCTACAATTTGAAACTGGTGTTGAGATAAAAAGGAAGAGGATAACAAAGAGAGACCATACCAGATCCAGAAAAACAAGTTGGAAGAGCAAAAGGAGAGAGTAACAGAGCCAGTTAATGAGAAAAGCAAATCAAGAGAGAGGAAGGCAGCAACGGAAGGCAATTACCAAGGAAGCTAATCCTATTCCAGTCAATCTAAGTAATAAAAGAGGGAACGTTACATACCAAAGACACAAAAAACAGAGATATACTCCAGTAACTTAATCTTCCTAAAAAGTTCAAACCAACATAAATTAACAGAACCCACACTCACTTAAAAGGATTCATTCTTGATTTGACCACTTAAATAATTCCATGTAAACTCAAAGTCACAAACACAAATTTTACTCCAGGGCCAAGAAAACCAATCATGGGCAGAATAAAGATTCTGATGCCAAATAGGCCTGAGTGGACGCCCTCATTGCATTATTAATAATGTCCCAAAACACAAGTATATTATATTTAAAAATGTATCACTTGAAAAAAAGATACCTCGTACTCTTATCTGTCCACTCATCATCTGCATCTGCTTCATCGCTTGAGCTTCCAGTCAAAAAGAAATCATCCTCACTCATATCCAGGAGGCCATCATCTTCACTCCCAGTTTCTATTAAGGGAGTTAAAAGGAAAATGAATGAGAATCTCAACAGCCAAGGTACAAACAGAGGATATTATAATCATGATCAAGAAATATTGGATGAATTGCATCTATCACTCAGTGTGAGACCCACAGCTACAAGTGTTGACTTTCATTCTTTGAACTAAATTTCAGATTAGTACTTCTCAATCATATAAGAACTCAGTCTTCCATGTTTCAACTCCCCGAAGTCCACCGATACAACATTATGAGTATGCAACTGCCTAAAAACTCTCTAAATTTCATTCATCCAAAATTGAGCATTTTTGTGTCTCATATGTCATCTCATCCCATAAAGGTCAAGACTTCAAAGATCTATATGTCCTTAAAATAATCTACTATGGAGGTTGAAACTGCTATATTCTACTGATGTATTTCATTCAATAAAGCTTCCATTATTAACCGAAAAGACAAACAAGTCTGGCCTGACCTGCTTGCAGCAACAGATAGACAGATTGAATTTTAGACCGTATTGTGACGCTGCACAGTTACTCTGAGAGCAGTGTAAAGAAACTACCTTCTAGGTCTTTGCCACTAGCTGCTGCAGCCATGATATTGGCTTTAATCTCCTTGCGCAACCTGTTTCTACGATCAACCATGTCTGCATCGTCACCTCCGATGAATAGAGAAACATATTTCTCAGTTTTGGGAAAGAACTGCAGTTAAAGAAAAGGGCGGGGGAGGAGACGACATTAAGAACCATTGTGCAGAGTTTATATTTCTCATGAGGTGTCTTCCCACAAAGGACACAAAGATACTGACTTAGATAACTATAACTATAATGTAGGTGCGACCACACCCAGAAATCATTAAGTAATTGGAACACTCCCCCCCCCCCCCCTTTCTCTCTCTCTCTCTCTCCCTCAATTCAAAAAATAAAAAAGAAAACCCGTAACTCAGGGTTTAATTGTCATATACGTATTAATGTATGCACATCAAATCGTCCAGAATAGAACTTACCCTCACGTATTCAAGATCTTCCTTCAGTTTGGACAGCTGAACAGCGACATCTGCCTCCTGGTTGTGATCAGATGCAGCTCGTTGAAGTTTCTCCAAACGCCTTATTCTCCTCTCGATTTTTCTTCTCTCTAATTGAGAGAAATATTCTCAGGATTCGAGAGAAAAGATAAATATAGACTCAAATAGAAGTTTATTCTAAGTCTGCACATTAACCGTGTCTAAGATATAAAAAATACCAAAAAATTTGATCTTTCTGTCACGAAGAAATACTTTACGCTCCACAGCCAAGCGATTTTGTATCTCTTGTTGCTTCTTGAGCTCTTCTAACTTCTTCTCTAGAGCCTCTCTGATCGCCGGAGGAAGGTCCTGGAACAAATTAATAAAAAGTTTATTTTGCTGATCCCAAAACTGTTACAGTCAAGACCAAAAGTAAAGTACTGGAGCTCTGCATGCATCACACACCAATGCGAAGTAGTTCAATACCAACAGAGAAAACACAATTCAACCAGTCCCACGATTTGGAACTGGCATCCTAGTTCACCCATTGGATAGTAAAGAGCAAAGGCAGAATACTGTTCCCTAGACAACAACTCACTGTTGCCCCCAAAAGCATACCGAGAGAAACGAAAGCCATTCCAGAATTACCGAACTGAACCGAGACATAACCGAAGAAAAATTGTTAGATTACATGAATAAACGGATTTAAGTACCTTGCGTAGCATTCGTTCAGTCGATCGTATCTGGTTCTTGAGAGACACGGATTTATGCTTCTTGTCGACACCTGTCCCCTTCGATTTACGACCAACGGGTCTCCGTTCGGCAACTCTCCGCTTGCCATAGCCACCATGGGCCATTTTTCTGAGAGCAACAGGACTCGCAGGTGCTCCTGTAACTCTTGCTAGGGTTTTTCCTGGAGTGAGTAGCGAGCAGCGAGTGCCGCCCACTAAGTATTGACAGAAATATGGAGGCCTGAAGCTCGCCGAGTTGGAAGAACTACGAACCTCGATAACACAATTTTAAAGTGAGAGGGGATAGATAGCTCTATAATTTATTTCTTATGGATTCTCTTAGGTCGAATCTTTTGAGCCTCAACGCTTCATTAGTAACTTACAACCGTTACGTTCTTGTTTAAAAAATAAGAATCAGTTTTTATGTGAGAGGGTCCATAAGTGTGGTCTCTCCAGTCTCCCTTAAACGGTCAAGCAGAAGAGCCAATAAAAGAATAAATAATCCACTAAGAATATTACAAAACAGCCCTTCTATTGTGTGGGACCTAATGTGTGGTGAAAAGCATTATGAGAACACGTAGGCTGCGTTTGTTTGCAAAGGTGGGGTGAGAAAAAAGGGTGGAAAAAAAGGAGTGAGAAAAAAAAACATGTAGGTCCCATGAATAGTGCGGTGAAGGAGAAAAAAGGAAAATAAAGGGTTTTGTGGAAAAGTGATAATGGTGGGTCCCACTTTTTATTTTTTCCAACTTTTCCACAAAGTCCTCCAAATATGTGGAGTTTTAAAATGACTTGGGGTGGGAAAGTTGAACTATCATATCAGCAGACAAGTTTCCTTGATTTTAAGAAACTTATATCTTATTTTCCACTCCCAATCAACCAAACAATCTACCATTTTAGGATTTAAGGAAAAAGTAAAAAATCTTCACTCTTTTCAAGAATTTTCCCACCCTTTTTTCCCACCCACCTTATTCTAGTAAACAAACGCAGCCGTAGTGCTTCAAATTTCGACCCCAATCAAATGGTTTCGAAATCATATTATCCTTCAGGCTTTGAGATGATGGATGTTCTAAAACCCTATAGCAATTTCGTTTGGGTTTAGGCTTCAACACCCATTTGAAAACTGTCACAAGCTTGCGTCCCAACTTTTATATCCAACTAGAGAATGGAAGAATCCCTAAGCTTGATAAATAACGGTTTTGGGATCAGATGGAGATCCAAGGATTCTTTTTGTAAATTTATAAAAAAAAAAATTACATCTTGAATGTAAAAATATAAAAATATATATTTACACGTATACCCCACCTTTTGATTTTCATTGGTTGGATCATTTTTTTCGATTATATTGCACAATCAGTACAGTTGGCAGCAGCTAGCAGTGGTTGCTGCAAATAAAAATTCATCAATAACCCTTTGGGCTCCCCGAAACCTTCCTGACGACGAGGTACCATTGTGGGTCTCACCCCTCTGAATTTTTTTTTAATATTTTTATTTGTGAGCCCCCTCATTATGAGATTGATAAGTGTAAACGGAGTACTAAATCACTAATTGCTCTTGTTGAATTTTTTTTTAATATTTTTATTTGTGAGCCCCCTCATTATGAGATTGATAAGTGTAAACGGAGTACTAAATCACTAATTGCTCTTGTTAGGGGAGATGATCTGAATTCTAGTGGTCTCTCGACAATAAGGTGGTCCAGCTCTTCTTTAACATTTTTATTTGAAGATCTTCTTGTATTTGGGAAGGAAATTATTAGGCATAGTTGTTTTATTTAAACCATGTTTATGAGTAAGTTTGGAGTTCAAACTACCTAGCTTAGTACCCGTAGCTTTTATCCCAATAAGGAGACGGGGGCCCAAGATATGAGTGTTTGTGGCATTAACAAATCCCCTTTTGTTGAGTCAAAACTGCATCCTAGCATCATATGAGATATTCTTCTTTCTTTCTTCCTTCTTTTTTTTTTTTTTTTTTAAGCCTGAGGATGGGGACATTAATATGCCTTAGCAATAGTCGAACCCATGACCTCTTCACTTAGAAGTGTTGGTTTTACCACTAGAACAGCTTTGCGTTGGCTTGCCCACATGTCTTTATTAGAGCCACATCCCATTACTCTTTCAACTAGTTCTGTTTATGCAAATTTTGCAAATTGAAATATACTTTTAAGGCCCACCAATCTTAGCTCATACACATTTGCTCAACACTCTGAAAACATGAAAGTGCAATTTTTATGTATCTACAACATGCCATACACTTTAGGCTAAATGCATGGTCTTGACATCTTTGTATAATCTTCAGTTTTGCACTATTTAAGTATGTCTTTTCAACACTGGGGTGGTGGTTTAGTGGTCCCTAACTCACTGTTGCTTCGGTTCTCAACCTTGAAAAGAGAAGATAGAGAAGAAGTAGATGGAGATGAAAGCACGACTCTGTCACTGCTGGTTTGGTTTTTAGGCATGAAGAGAGAAGTAGATGGAGATGAAAGCACAACTCTGTCACTGCTGGTTTGGTTTTTAGGCATAAAGAGAGAAGTAGATGGAGATGGAAAGATAGATTTTTCGCTACTGCTTTGGTTCTTAGCCATGAAAAGAGATGACATAGAAGAAGTAGATGGTTTGACTTTCAGCCAGAGAAGGAGATGGAGACGGAAACTGGAAGATGGGTTTTTCGCTGGTGCTTCGGTTCTCAACCATGAGAAGAGAGATAAGAAGTAGTAGATGGAGCCAAAAATATGGGTTCCTTCACTGCTGGGTTTGGTTTTCAGCCATGAGAGATGAAGAGAGAACGAGAGACAAAGAAGAAGAAGCTGAACGAAAAGTTTGCATTTTAATGAGAAACCAAATTAATAAATGGTAAAAAGAAGTTTTTAAATAAGAAAACAAGTGACGTTTTAAAATCGTGAAGGAAACGGAACAAAAAACGGAACGTTAAAACATAATTTATTATTTTTTTCAGAGACACGTGTTAAGCAGGGAGGTGTCCGGGGATCACAAACTGGATTCCAATTTTATGTAATCGTGTTCGTGATCATCAAAACTAATGAAAGGTAAAAAGTTTAGTGGCCAACAAAAAAATTGGGAAAGTGGAGCAGTGAAACCAAGGCTAGCCATTTACCTTCACATATATTTCATGACTCTCTGCAGTAAGAATTTCTTCCAGAATCTCATTCAGATTGCCTCTGCCACTGTCATTTAAAGTGGACTTCATAACTGTTTTTTGAACATAAAAATCCACAATAGTGAGAAAGTGTCAAAACTGAAGACCTTGAGCACTTGTGAGGCTCGATGCTTCCTCTGCAGCAATGTTAGAGATGGCTTGATTCTCGTGATCTGTAAGCATGAAAAGACATTTTTTATTAATTTTTTTTTTTGGGTGATCGACATTTATTATGATGATATCATGCCGGTTATCACCATTGTGATATGTCTATACATGCACAATAAAATTCATTAAGTTATGCATGTAAATATGCACAAACAAAAGCAATCCATAATAATTCACTCTGACAGAAGCATTTGAAACCTTTTTCTTTTCTTCTTTTTTTGGGTGGGGAGGGGGGGGGGTAGAGACAGAAGCATTACTTGCTTGCCCAACTTCCTGTGTACAGTTTCAGTGAAACATTTTAGTTGTAATGAACTTGGAGTCTTGAAGAAGTCATTATATCAATCATAAATAGTTCTTCAAGTACAAAAATTCTAATTTCCCCCAGAACAAAAACAAAGTCATAAGAGCAGCAATATGAACTGCGTGAAAGAAGTATTGAATTCAGTGAACCGACAGATGAGCTGATCATCATTTCCAAATCTAGACATCCAAAAGAGCAACATCAGAAATACAAATACATTTAACTTAGTTCTCAAGGGAAATCAAAGAATATTCCTGTTCCTATATAACTTTCATGTACATAAATGCGAATCCATGTTTGCTTTTCACGATAAACAATCTTTTCATTCACAATCAGTGTCTTTTAGAGCCTCTCTAATGAGAACATGATTGTATGGAAAAAGAAAACATCTTGTAATACTTTTCCATAATGATTATCAAACCACCAAAAGCTTGGGCATCTAAATCTTGATTTTGCTATCGATTCCCAACAATCCTCCAAATGTGACTTCAGAATCTTAGCTTTAGGTTCTGTCTACAAACTTCTAACTTCTGATCACTTATCTACTTTTACTGCTAACAAGAAAAAATAAATAAGAACCAACAGTGAAGATGAATAACTGATATAAGAATTCAAGAAGAATGAGGCAAAATGATCCAAAACATATGGACACTGAGAAGGAATGTGGTAAGGAATAAAGAATATGACAGTGGATCTCTTATGACAGAAAATGGTGGAATGAAGTCATCACCTGAACAGTAAAGAAGCAAATCCTCAAGCCCAACAAAAATGCTGAAACCTTCTTTGTTTCCCTTTGAAAAACCAGTGTTGCAGTCTTTGTCCACAGAGTTGTCAGAATATTGACCACACTCGGCTGAATGAACATCATCCTTCTCAACAACCCAACCCCCCCCCCCCCCCCCAAAAAAAAAAAGAAGGGGGGGTCAAAGACCAAGCGTCACTCAAAGCTTTGCTTTGTCCACAGAGTTGTATTGACCACACTTGGCTGAATGACCACCTCCCCCCCCCCCACCCCAAAAAAAAAAAAAAGGAGGAAGGTCAAAGACCAAAGTGTCACTCAAATCTTTGCTATCCAAGCTCAGCAACCTCACTTTCAGAGTAACAGTGCTGAGAACCATGACTTAAAAAACTCTACAACCCGCAAACAAGAAACAACCCACAGTCCTCTGCTTTGGGCACAGTTCTCCCCTCACCACCTCAGTCTGTATCAATACCTGATGGACAACCTGCACCATACCCACAACTCTGCAGAATTTGAGGAGCTTGGAGTTGATTCGAGGAACACAAGTTTTGGTAGCTTCGTTTCACAAGATTCTGCTTTTCTGCCCTTCTCTTTCTCCACCACACCACAACCTGCAATAGCCCCTTCCTCATTCCTCCCCCGCTCTCTTTCCCCCACTTCCATAGAAGACACCAAGGGCAAGATTGGGATCTAAAAAATAAGAAACCTCAAATTTAATCAGTGAAACATGAGATACTCCAACTGTCATTTACCCATAGAAATAGAAGTTAAACAACAAAAAAGTTATAGGCTTTCAATCAGTATAACCACAATCAATAGCTAACACAGATATATCAGATGACATTGATCCCAACTTTTTTTCCATTCATCAAATGTTAAATGAGACAAATCACTTAAACCCCCGACCCTAATCACCCCATTACCTGCTTGCTTCTGGTATTAGTTTCACACATTCTAACTTCCAATTAAATGTCCACAAATAAGAAACATTCTATAAAATATCATGATCAGTGTTGATATTTTATTTCATGCTAGGTTACTGCACAACATTATAAACATGAATTGGATGAATCTGCAATTTGAATGATAAGAAACTAACCAAAAAACAACCAAGAAAACATAGAAAGTCTTGCACATCTTGGAAAAAGTTCTAGTGCAACTATGCAACTACTTCCAAAATTTTATTAGGATTTTTGTCCCGTATAATGCAAAAAACATATCTAACATAGCCTGCATAAAGTAACACCTTAATAAACTTGGTACTGATGTTACCATGCAACTAAGTTAGTCGTGAAGAATAACAATTCAGTAGATACGACAGAAGATTCTAAATACTAGTGGATTTCAACTCAAGTCCTCAAATTGGAACTTGCAAGCCCCCAAGCTTCCTTATATGTTTTTCCTACTTGCAGAGATATAATTTCAATAAATGAGTATGAGATAGCTATTTCGATCAATTATTTGATGTAGAACCTGGGCGGAACCAAACCCGCCTTCAGATGGATCAAAACTGGACCAGGTCAAACCAGTCCATCAGGTTTTCTAGAAGGACCAAAAGAAGCCAGAAGACTGTTCACGTGAAAGTTTCATAGCCAAAATTTGTCTTGTTTAGAAATGCTTTTTGACATATATGTGGGACCTAAGATCAGATTACATGAAGATTTTATTTTTTGGTGATTTAAAACTTTAGTTAGGTTTTCAATTCATTCATGCAAGTCACTGAACTATAAAGCCTAGTAGTTCCTAAGTAAATTTTTATTTTTGTTAATGCTGAGAAGATTTGCTAAATAATTATATCTATACATATGTATAGACACTATAACCCCCCACAAGTTTATGAAATTGTTGCTGAATCTTTGCTTCAAGTCTCCAATTCTCTTGTCCCCAGTTGTGATATAAGAAGGGTTGAGGAACTTTTCTGTTGAACACTGGACAGTGTTGCTGCAGGAGCTTTGCTAAGAGGGCTAAATCCATCTGTCCATCTCTTCTTCTCTTACTGGAGTTCGATGGAAGCTATTATAGTGGTGCCGATGCTGCTCGTGAAGACCTAAAAAATTGTGTTAACTTCCTTCCCAAACTATTCTTATAAGCCAGCTGCTGATCCTCTGATTCAAACAGCAGTGTGACCGTGTAATTTGTAATTGCTGCACCTTCTTCCTCCTCCTCTATCTCAGAAATACTGCTAGGTATTGACCTTTGAATACGTCTCACCTTCCCCTTCATTCAATCCACCATTCAATCTATCCACCAGCCGCTCCTCCATCAAACCAGAACTTTCTATTTTCAGCGCCCCATAACTAAGAATCCACCACCCTATTCCCCCATAATTAAGAATCCATGACCACAATGATTTCAAAAAGTTGCAGCATAGCAGCTCCTCCCTTAGACCTCCATTTCTTAAGTTTGTGAGCCATCAGCTGGGTGGTTTTGATACTTCCTATTTTCTGAAACTACTTTCTAATTTGGGGTCATTGTCATAACTTCCAATCCAGCCATTAGATTCAAGTGAAACATGCACAGGTGCCTCACCTACAAACAAGCTCCATTAAAACCAGGCCTGATCAGAAAGCATGTGGCTGCTTTGACTCAATACCCTAAACCTCTAGTTTCTGTCCTTCACTTCTGATTTCTGATTGTGAGTTTAGTCATTTCTATATTTGTGAAACTGTTTTCAACACATGAAGTGATTTATCTGTCTGGTTTGTCAAGAAAGTCCATTGTATTCCTTCTTCATTTTCCTTGCAATGAGGATCTAAGCTCAAATTTTCTCTTTTTTGTGGGAAAGGGGGGGGGGGGGGGACATGCATGACAAATGAGCAATTGAAATGGCAACCTTTTTAATACATAGACAAAGCCATTGACAGTACTTATTGGCTATAGAACCCAAGAGGGGCAGGGAACACTGACACAGTGTGCTCCACCTGCATTCTGAACCCACATGAACCACCACCTTGCAAAACCAGAAACTTTAATGAGCACAAAGAGAGATACTGAAAAGAAATTCAAGCAAGATATAGGTCAAAACTTATAAAATTGAGTACAGCATCAGTTTTGTGGCAGTGAATTCAATTCATTTCTTCTATTACACACTACATTTCATGATCAGGAACAATTACACACTTTTGGAGCCATAATTAGCAACAGTGCTTGATCTTTCAGTTAGTAGATTGTCCCTATTGGACAGACAGTCTCTGTCTTAGACACTTTGCAGAAATTAATTTGCCCCACTAAAAGATTCTGACTGGCTTCAAGCTTTGGAAAAGTACTGATGCTTGACAACCTCAATAGCCAAGGTTTTCATGTGTTCCACAGATGCACTTTTCATTAAGCAGAGGAAGAAACTGCAACCCATCTTCCTTCCATTTTCCATCTTTTAACTATTTCTGCACCTCATCTCTGTTTAAAGCAAGGGATTTCCCATTTCAGTACTCCAAGTCTGTCCTTGGATGGTAGCACTGGGCTGCTTGATATTTGAAGGTAGAAGGATGATTGGAGTAAAGGAATTTCCAGTGGGAAATTCTCAGAAAAAGCATCTTGGCTTTCATACCAAACAAGAAATCCCATACCACGCAAGTGAAGATGCACTATGTATTCAAAGGTCCTCATCATAGACCATCAGGAGGTACTTCCAGATTCCTAACTGCTGCCATTTCCATATCCTTCTGAATTGCTTCCTTCCTCAGTTTCAGTTGTTCAGCTCTTTCAAGGCGCCCTTCAGCCAAAAGCTCAGTGAACTTATCTTTAATAACAAGCAAAGGGTCACGATCAACCAGCTCAGATTTCTCATAGGCTTCCCGAAGCATAGCAGTTTTAATTCCACCTTTTAGGGATACGTAGAAGATTCCTGAGTGCCTAGTAAAAATACCAGAAAATGCATTGGAGAGCCGATACTCATGGCAGAACTTGCCCAATATTGGCACAGGCATCCTTTTGAGGATGGACAGCGAAAGCAACTCATGGAGAAGCCCCGTTGTCCTCTTCTCCATCTCTGGCGAAGCCTGATCCAACTGCGAAGCATCAGCATAAGGAGATATATAGGGAAGCTCCATCCAGTCTCTGGTCCATTCCCTCATTTCTTTCCTGAGGAAGAAACCTTTAGGAAGCTTGACATTAAAGGCAGGCCTGACTCGGATGCCTGTTAAGCTGGACTCTTCCTCTGCTCTTTTTTCTATAACTGACTGAGAGAACTCCGGGTTATAAGAGGCCAATTCCAAGAATGATTTTCCCTCACCAGGGCTTCCAACCAGCCTAAAGAACTGTGGGTATTTGGGCACCATACTACACAAGAAATCATCAGGGAACCCAAATTCTCTTTTGACATGAACCAATTTATCAGCACTTACCACCCTATCTCTGGACATCATGAGCAATTTACACAACTTGGCCACCAAGAAATGCTCATTCTCAGCTTTGATATGCTTCTCTTCTTCAAGAAACCGTGAGAGGTGCTCGCTGGCACGGAGGAATGGGACAGGCTCAGTTTTAGGTTTGATACGATCAAGGTAGGTATCAAAGAGTCCAGGGTATCTACTGAGGAATGTCTTGACCTTAACTTGGAGATGCAACCTTTCCCTTCGCTTCTCCAAGTAACGAAGCGGAATAACCTGGCCAGGTTCATTCAAAACCTCCTTCACAACTTTGCTACAAAGCCTCCATTCCTTATCATTTTCAATCGCCTCATCCAAATCATGATCCTTACGCCACACAACCTTAAGGTTTGACATTGAAACAGCAAACTGCTTCCAGACCCTAACTCTGGAACCCACATCAACTAAGACAGATGGTGAGCTTCTCGCAGAAACCCAATTCCACAGACCAGCCCCGCCTCTTGAGCTCATGAGATAACAAGATATAGAAGATCCATTGAGGAAACGCATACCTTCTCACAATGGCCAACCTTAGACGAACTCAAGACCAATTCAAAACTGGTACAATTAAAGAATGCAAAATATCAAACTAAAAGCAATATTTAAAACAAAGACAAATGTATAACATATAACTTGATGAAATAAATCAAAAGCTCGATTCTGCTCATGATCCATGTCTTGTTTTAGAATCTTAACTAGTAACCTTGTTCTCAAATTCACAAACCAACATTGAATACTCTATTAGAAGTTGTTCTTAGCTTGGTTTTCATTTCTGTAAGAATTTCATCCGGATGGATAAAAATTGTGGTGTTTTATTCTTCAATAAGAACAATGGTGTTCATCTGTTAATTAGTAGTAACAGTACTTCTAAAACACGCAAAAAATTCTAGATAACCAGTGAAGTGGAGAGATACTTACAGCTCGACTAGGGACAAAAAGACGAAATGCAGCACGAAGCTCGATAGCGTTGGATGGATAAAGAAAACGCTGGTGCAGTCAACTGTGAATCGACACGGAGAAGTCAAGGATGGAGGCACTCAATAACCTCGGAAATTTGTTGTCAAGTAGAACGGAGATGCATAAGATGCCGTGGCGGGGAACTAGGTTTCAAAACTATATAAATTCGAAGAAAGTATTCTTCTGATGACACTGGCAATGGAGATTCTTTCAACTTTTTGCTTTAGGGGTTGTATGGCAACAATTCTGTGCCAAAATTCTCAATTTGACACAGAATCCACTTTTTATGCTTCCTGTGCTGAAGTGGGCAAATTTGCCACAAAATCTGTACCGAAATCTTGTATGGTTGGTCACTGATGGGCACGTTTCTTTGGCTCATCTTGGCACAGAATCTTGTATGGTATATACAAAGTCAGAGTACAAAATCGGCATGCTTTGTTTTATTTTTTTAATAAAACCAAAAGAAAACTAAGTTAAATACAAATACCACATGAGAACATCAAAACTAAAGGAAAGATCACCAAAGGCTCCATCTATTTATAGAAAAATGGTTTTCATTATTTGTCAAAAACGAAATTAACAACATGAATTCTGATGGAATCGAACCATCACACCCTAGAAACTTTCTAGGTGCTCTTCCATTTGAGCTAAGGATTCTCACCTACAAAAACACATGTTGAATGAATCCAAAAGAGTCCCTATTATGAAAATAGCCATAAAATAAATAGTTTTTCTTCTATGATCCGATATTACTTCTTCAGATATCCAATTCGGGTTTCTGAATTCTTCAAACTTTTTGTCGGCAATTTGCTCATCGCGGATGAAGTTATGAATAGCACAATAAGCAATGACAATTCTAGCTTGAACATCTGACAGTTCGAACAATCAATCATAAGTCCAATAATTAATCGATTAATCGACCATAATAAGAGAGAATAAAAAATTTGTCATGAACTCATAAACATCTTTTAAGGTCAACCTAGATGACATGTTCTCACTCAGGTTATAAACCCAAGGCTGAAATGTGAGAGGTTTGTTGTTGAAGTTGATCCCATGTACAAAATCTGGACTAGGTTAGACTATAACCAACCAATCTACCCCTCTTCTTCTTTGTTCAACAAAGAAATTAATGGTTTTGCTCGAGGAAGAAACTGGGAAATGATTGAATGTGAGACATATTACCCTCTCACATCAATGTTTAGTAACAATAGAATTCAACATTTTATTCTGATTTCTTTTTCTGATGAACATTCAATACTACTGTTGATTCTCAAAAAAATGTCTTGTAGTCTGTAGAGTACTCACATTGTCAGTCTCTGAAACTTTCAGGAATGTGGAGATCAACAAGAAGAGGTAATGAATGATGGATTTCAAAGTCGACAAAACTAATTTATTCTTCTACATCAAACATTTTACAGCCCACAAACTCAATATTACATAAACCTATATTTCTACCCACACCCACAAAATTATCAATCAAGCATTGCAATGATAGTGTTTCATCACTATTTGATTTAGGCATGAAATTGCTACTAGCTTTGAACCGCACCTTCGGATTTCAGTTAGTAAACTTAGTTTGAAACCTCTACCCTTCTAACTCTTCTAACTGTGTAATTAGAAACTGTAGAGGTGCACAATCTTCTTCCCTTGCAGGCAAAGGATGTGGACTCAAACTTACTTTTTTATCAATACAAATATCCCACAAGCCAAGAATTGAAAATAGTTCAAATTACTTTTCTTAGGAAGAGAACTGCTCTGTTCATTTTTATATACTAATTTTCACTTTATGTATTGTTTCTAGTGGAAACCAACTTTGATCTTTAAGAAAGAATGTGGTTTACCAAATAATTAGTTCTACTAACTCTCGGCAACATTTTTCAACTACCGGTCCAATGCCATTCATGTCAATTCCTTCTCCCAATCAATTGACATAGGAGGATCAATTCTGCAGTCCATCTGTCTTGTCTTTTAACAAATATTAGTAGTGAAAAATCTAATGGCACCTCTTTTTAGAAACGAAGATAAGTTCAAGAACAGCAAACCCAAAATCAGAACCCTCACCAAAACTGAAACTCTTTCAATAAATGAGACACAGAGAAACCTGTTAAAGCAAGACAGCATCAAATCATCTAATTGAATCAGAGATTGCATTATTCCCCAAATCACCCAGGTAAATTTCCACATTGAATAATTATATATTCAAGCCAAGAAGAAAATCAATGGGGTTAACAGCAGACCAGCCGAATAAACCCTTACTGTAGTGCAGAGGCATGAAATCGCCTCTAAGAAATCAGAATCAACAATAAAGGGCCAAGACTCTCTCATGGCTGATAACAGCAGCCCCTCCTTATATATTGCTAACTAAAAGCTCACCTTCGAAGACTCATCATGAACACCAAAACTTTATATTTCCATAAATCGAATCGGTGGAGGTCGATTTATTGGAAAACAAACAGAATTAGAGAGAGAGAAAAAAAAAAAAAAAAAAAAAAAAAAACACGCAGCTGATGAGACTTTGATAAAATAAATAGAATTAGTAGAGTGAGAAGAATGCAATTGATGAACAGAGTCACCATTAATAGGCTCCAGATTACCTGAACTGGGAACAAAAAGCACAGTGAAACGAAGATGAAGAAGTGGATTGCAAACGGCTTCGGGTTGAAGAGAGATCAGTTGCAGAAGACAGGGCTTTGCTTGCACAGGAGGGCTTCGGCTTCTGGTAGAGAGATAGGTTGCAGATATGCTTCCAAAACAAAGAGATCGGTTGCAGAGACGCCAAAACAGAGGATCGGTTGCAGTGACGCTTCCAAATAGAGGATCGATTGCAGAGATGCTTCACACAGAGATCGGTTGGAGAGACTCGTTTTGGAGTCGAGAGAGTTGAGAGAAACGAGAGGTATGAGAGACGACAGTGCAGAGAGAGGACACATTAGGGTTTTAATGGAAATGACATCGATAGCGTTGATCACCGTCAACGACAAGCTTCTGCCCGCGCGTTTTAAACAGAAGCACGTTTTTGCAGATAAACCAGAAGAGAAAAGTTAGAACAAATTTACCATACATGTTTTTGCCGCTAAAACCAGAAGCGTCCACAAGAAGACACGCTGCGTTTCAGCTCTGCCTCCATTTCGATCAAATTGGAGGTTTTGCTTTGTAGTATTTTTGGACCGGACTCCAATCCACAGTTCAGGGCCAGCGAAGCACTTGATTGCCGGATCCTGGGCTACCCATGTAAAAATAGGAGTTTGAATCCGGAATGTTTATGCTCTTGTCAACTTTTTTTTTTTTTTTTTTGATCAAACAATGACATTAAATTAACCAAGCTGGGTTAAAGTACCCAGCAGAATAAGATACATTGTTGAACAAGCAAAAAGGTGGTTGCAACCACCAAACTTTAGAAATACCTAATAATCTAGATCCTTTAGCCAATAAATCAGCATTACTATTAGCTGATCTAGGAACAAAACATATTCTACAAGTCAAACGACTAATAAGGATCTAATGCTCTCGGAGATAGAAAGACAAACCCAATCTAATGGTTCTCCTTTCCTAAGAGACTTCGCGCGCTCGTGTACGGTTCTTAATCCCGTGTCCATGCAATTTGATTATATCCCTTATGCCTCTAGTTCAACCCGGTTGCGGATCGCGCCGCTTGATTTTTGCCGCTAGGCGCCATTGGTTGCCATAATCCGCTCTTCCTCCCCCCTTGTCCTCCCATGACCATCCGTATTTTGGCACCTTGGGAGACAGCTGATGTTCGGGACATCGAGCTCCTGGCTGTTCGCTATCTACCGGTTCGGTCACCCTGGCCGTTGCATCCATTCCCTACTTTGGGAGCTTAACTTTGAAGTTAGGAATTTTGGCTGAAATATAATCATTTCTTGCTTCCATATAGCCGCATAGCTCCATTTGTGTGTCGCGTCTTTCTTTCTTGTCACTTTTTCACCACACAATAGTAGAAAGGCTACTCATCCATTGAAAGCAAGTGATTCCTAAGCTAAATAGAAATATTGCAATATCCATGTTTTCGTCGTTCTATATGGAGTTTTGATTGAGGCCCATAATGGCATAGACATAGGTGAGAGGAAAGTGGCGGTAAGGTGTGCAAGAACAGAGGTTTGCCCTCCTCGGACGGTTAGGACTTATATTGTGTATTTTTATGAGTGTCACTATTGTGCTAGAAGTAAATCCACAACGACCTTATTTAGTTAGGAGAAGATTTACTAATGACATATACCAATCCAATGGTTTAACATGAGGGTGTCAATTGGTAAGACTAGATTGCTCTTGTTGGTCATTATCATTGATAGAAGGGTAAATATCACTTACCTCCTCTCTTAGCTGGACAAATAGCACTTACACCCCTTCTTAGTTGGATAATATCACTTACCTCCCCTCTTATCTAAAAATAATTTAGTGTTTAAAATAAAAAAAATATTTTTAGTCAACGGTAAAAGTTAAATATAACCAAGAAAGTTAACAAAGGAGGAGGTGTTTGATATATTTACTAGATAAGAGAGGAGATAATTGATATTATCCAACTAAGAGGAGGATGTAAGTGCTATTTGTCTAGTTAAAAGGGGAGGTAAGTGATATTTACCCTTGATAGAATGAACAAACAGAACTATGTTAAGTACATGATACATCATGCATTATGTAAAACTAATCAACACATGACAGAATAGGGAAAAAGAGTCAAGGTGCGCAGAAGTTGGCTCGGGCAAATTGCAGTCGCTCCCCCTCCCCCGCCCAAACAATAAAAAGAGAAAAGAAAAAGAAAAAGAAAAGAAAGAAAGAAAGAAAAGAAAAGAAAGGAAAGAAGAATAATAATAAGATAATCTTGTGTACATGCCCATTTATAGCAACACAAAGCAATCCAATAACAACAATATGAAAAAGGTGAATCGGGATAGACAATTGTACTCTTCTTCAGGTATTTAAACACCACTTTTACAGAGACCAAATTGACCATCCAAAATATAACTCCTTAAACCTAAAACATAGGAATACAAAAAAGATTCTATTTGCAAAGGGGGTATGGTATTCAGGAATAAATGAGAGAATAAAGAAAATATTTTTTTTGTTTTTAAAAGAGGGATAATTACTATTGCCTCCTGTGCTATAGCTTAATTATGACTTTACTCTTATTTTTCTTGAAATTACTAATTGAACCTTAGAATTTGCATGTAATTACTGATCCTTCATTTGTCGTTAAGTTTCGTTAGTTAAGTAAAAATATGGCATCTTTGATTTATCTAAATATTATAAATAAAATTTAAAATTAACAGAACTATTTACAAAGAGAAGAGGAAAAAAACAAATCTTGTTTTCTTCCAATACCCTGCAAAAAAAAAGGGGTCTTTTTTTTTCTCTCGTACTCTCAGTGATCCTAAACCTAATTCCTTCCCCCTCCTTACACTTAACCCAAAATTGAAAATCCAAAAAATATAAGGTAATAAAAAGATGGTAATTCTTTTCCTTTTTCCCCCTAGCTTTTACTTACTTTCCAATTCGGTGTTTTTTTTTTTTTTTTCCAATTTAACATTAACAATTTAAACAATTCCTACTTCCAATCAGGTGTGACTTTTTGGCGAAGTTTGTTGTTTCACCCTGTGGCGGAACCCAAGAAACAACAACCTTCGCTAAAATTTCAGCTGATATTAGCCCTATAATATCGTTGTAGGTGACGTGAAACTTGAAGGTTATCAAGTTTGCAGAGATAGTTTTTTAAGTCCAGTGACCGAGTAGAAGGAGAAGAGAGGGAGTCAGTTAATCAAGGTATAGGAATCGAGAGAAATGCGTCTACTAGAGACACGATGAGAGAAATGTGAGTGATCGGTGACCGTCATGTGATTTCCAGAGGAAGACCTGGTGTTGTTGCAACAACAACCTCTTTGGTGTCAGAGGAGGAGGTGGAGAATGATGGAGAAGATGAACAGGCAATCAATATGAGAGCGATTGTGAGAAGACTCGAAACCATATTATCTCTCACCAGTGATGGCGACGGCAACGAAGAAGCAACAGCACAACCAACAATGTTTGCACTTCCACCTGCGATAAATGCCGGCAAGGGCTGAGGCAGTGGTAGCTACGCAAAAGATCTCAAGTTTTGCAAAATTTTCAGAATTTTCGCGAGTTCATTTTTCAATGATTTTTGTGAATATTGACTTCGGTGAGTTTTTATTTCAATAATATTCAAACTGGACAAAATTTGTCAAATTTTTGGTGAATTTCGACAACATATTTTACCCTGCTTGCAATAGATTTTTATTTATTTATTTTCTAAATTTGATGTAACCAATTTGAAATTCAAAATCATAACAATACAAGTATAAAATTAATATTTCATATGTTTTTTTTTTAATAATGATAATATATATTTTTTTAATTTTTTAATTCTAGAAGGGCAAATAAACACAAAACATCCAACCTTAAGAATCACTTAACACCGTTAAAACTGAAAACAACAGTACTAAGATCTCTTTAGTAATTAAGCTATAATATTTCTACTAAATAAAAATTAAGCTATAATATGGAAGAACAACAATAATTGTCCCTCAAAGAAAAGATTATGTCAGAAAATCATTGGGATTTAAGTGAATTCCAATAATATATTAGTAATAATAGCATTTTTTAAAGCTGCGTTTGTTTGTAAAGTTAGGGTGGAAAAAAAAAAACATGTTGGTCCCATGTAGTGGGGTGATGTAGTGGGGTGAGAGAAAGAAAAAAAAAGAAAAGAATTTTGTGAAAAAGTGATAGTGATGGGTCCCACTTTTTACTTTTTCCAACTTTCCCACAAAATCCCATCAAAATATGTGAAATTTTAAAATGGCTTGAAGTGAGAAAATTAAACTGCCACATCAACAGACATGTCTTACTTTTCTACCCTTGTCTCACTTTTCTACCCCAAGCAACCAAACAATCTACCATTTTGGATTTAAGGGAAAATTAAAAAATTTGTACACTCTTTTCAAGAATTTTCCCACCCCTTTTTTCTCATCCCACCTTTATTCCAACAAACAAACGCAGCCTTAACCTTTCTCCCCTTCCCTCTATAAATGATTGCTTAGGGGTAAAATCTACCTCACCATTTAAAACCAAAGGAAATGATGTAGATTGGTCCCCTAGAGAAATCAGTGTTAAACACATCCAAAATGGAGGGACAAAAATAATATACAAACGGACATCCAAATCCAACTCCATCACACAAACCAAGCCACTAGTGAAGCACAATGAATTTCTGCCAAGACTAACCATCCAGCAGGATTTTCCAAAGCGACCACAACCATCCTTTTTCCGATTCCTTTATCCAAATACATCATATGTGGGTTCCAACCCTTTCAGAATGTCCCACACAACCACCACACAGGGAAGAATGGAGAAGAAAACAGCTAATAAAGAAGGATAGGTCCCTACCGCAAAGGTCTTTTCTTCTACAAACCACTACTTTACCTTTACACTGATAATAAACTAAAAAAAGGAAAGACAAAAACATAGCTGAGAGATAGGACAGGACAGCCTTGACAATCTCATTTGACTCGAATCCCGCATGCCACCTGTGGCGCCTGCAACTTTTTCCCTTCTAGCATGACATGAGAACCGGGTTGATGATATAGGATGAGAACCCAAAAGTGATCTTATCGTTTCTGACTTTGATTGCAATGTCGCAGGCAAGTGGTGCAGTGGTAACCATCCCCAGCAGAAAATAAAGTTGGTAGGCTTAATAAGACCATTATAAGGGATGAGTGGCCATGGGAGAATGTTGGGAATTGCGTTGAAGGGCACGTGCAGTTGTGTTGCCTTGCCGTTAAACCTATGAAGGGGTGTTGGACTCGGCTGTCATTAGTGATGAGCCGTCTTGTTGATGCATGTGGTAGATGGCTGAAGCAAGTGATAATGGCATGATGCAGAGTGCCTTGGATTGAAGGAGCTGCATTGCTGCCCCAACATCTTCCTCCATAAGCTTTGCTACTTGCCGTTCTGTGCCATCGTTTGACCACTTATCCCACGTTTGTTGGTTGATTCCACCTTCACTGCCTTCCCCCTTCAACCCAAAGAGTCAATAGTCAAGTTACCATGATAACAGAAAAGAAAGGTATCTTGCAGAAGAGGTCAAAGAAACTCAATGACTGCAATAAACATTGATGGAACAAAGCGAAACAATTTACTAATTCATACAGATGTTAAGGGACAAATTAAAGCAAAACTAGTTCTAGGAATGCACGGTTGCAACTTGCAAAGCTACATCAATATAGCTCTTACAACAACATATGGAACCCTATTCATTATTATACCTCAACTGAGTTTTTTTAGACACAATTTGAAAGCCATCTACTTTGATATCTCCTCCAAACTCGAGTAGATCCCCCACACCCCCAGTTGTTGATTCACCAAGGAACAGACTCATTGTTGTTACCTAGGGTCTAGCTCTTCTTTTCAGCCTAGTTCTTAAAGACTGTTTTCTTCAACCCCCCCCCCCCCCTCTTTTTCTTTTTTCCCTTTGTAAATTCTCTCCTTTCTTGCCCTTCGGGTTTTTTTGGTAGTGGTGGTTTATTCATCCAAAAAGAAGAAAGTACCTCGACTGAGTTTAGTGGGATGTCAGCTACAAGCTGTGCTACTGCGCCAGCTCCCCCAAGTCTGCTCATGCTCAAAACCTGTAAATAGGGTCAGAAGGGGGGAAAAAGATTCACCAATTACCAGCACCACAATAAAGTTATTTGATGATGCAAAGATGCATATTCTAAGGAGTGCAAAAGATAGTAATTCTCATCAATCATCGAATCCAATTTCCAATTCAAAGATGATTAGCTCATATTTCAGAACATTAACATGTTAGAGATTCAAATAGCTGAGAATCAGGTTAATAGCTCCTAAAGGTGACCAAAACTTGCATGCATGACTTATGTGGGGGTCCGCCTCCACAGACTAAAGCAAGACAACAACTCCAGGTAGCCACCCATGATAAGGTTTTCCTATAAACTGCATGGCAATAAACAAAAGGCATACAATTTTGGATAAATCCCAAGGGAGTAAAGTTGACAATGACTGAACAAAACATTAACAGCAACTACTTGATGCATTTGCATTATACTGATTGGATCAACATGATCACATATGAGGCCTAGTGCAAGCCCTTTGGGCCCACAAGGTGCTTTCAGCATTCCAATTGGTTGAGCTAAACCTGAGTTTTGGGTAGTTATATCATAGGTCGTGCTTTACACTCATACTGAATGCATATAATGCACATCATGAGCCCATAAGGAGGTTTTGGTTGATGTAAGTTTCATTAGTAGTGAGAAATGTTTCTTACTCTCTGTATTTTCTTTTTACAACCATTTAAGGTTCCAAATCTCTAGTCAAAAACGTCAAGAGGTCTTTGTGTGTAAATGTGTAAAAACAAGTATCAACATTCATGGAGGTTATATCCCACAAATGTTGGAGTTGGAAAAAAGAAAAGTTAATCAATCACCATGACAAATGCATATGGCAAATAATGGACCATTCCCTACTGTTGGTTCCACCTATGCGAGGCCCTGGGAGAGGCAAGTTTAGAGTTGGTGTCGAACCAACCTTTGATACTTTTGTGCTGAGTGGCTACCCTCAACACTCAAACCAGGGCAAGTTCAAACCTTTTACCTCTAAGCAATTGTCCCTGTGAATGGATTTAAATAAATTATAGCTCAACTGTGAAAGTGAAACCTGTTCCTTTCTCTCTCTCTTTCTCTCTCTCCTTTTTTTTTTTTTTTTTTTTTTTTTTAATTTTTTAGGGGGGTAGAAAAGTATGACTTGTTTACCTTTACTTGGAGTCGGAGAAACTTTACATAATCCACAATCTCATCTAGCATGGCTGCCCTGTCTGTCTGCAAAATCAAATCAGACTGTTAACGGGTGGAGATAGTAAAATGGTGAGTTGAATTACAAATAAGCCTATTATTTCCCATCAAGAGCTTGCTGCAAGCTTGGCACTTGGTAATCATATATCTGTCAAATCTCTGAAATATTGCCTTATGCTATCTTCTTACTTATATTCTTATACATGAATATATGATTATAAAAGGGTCGGACATAAGCCATCCGAGGCAATACATGTTGAGGAAGCCTGTTCAAGGCAGAACTGCTGCAATAAGCATTAATTTCTCATGAAAATTGTCCAATCTCAGATTAAGATGTTCATTGTTGGCCTTTAAGCTGTAGGATCACCAAAGGACTACACTAGCCATAGTGTTATGGTGGGCTAGGAGCCTAGGTGACACATTATTAAACAATGCAATTTTAAAGAAAGACATAGATAAACACCTATATATGACATAGAAAACTTATTTTAGTCTGTCATATAGGGAAAGGGCTTACGTGTAAATATAAGAATTGTTTCTATTTGGTTCTAAATACAAAGACTATAAGCGAGTCACTTTTAGACATTTAATGTGGAAACTGTAAGCTAGATGTGTCTAGGACTTCACAGCTTTGGATAGGGAGGATGAGTTGCAGCAACTCAGTCTTCTTCCTCTTGATGCTGTATGGAAGGGATACAAGGTCCTCAGCATTAGAAAATACATAAGCAGGTCTGCCCTCTTCCTCTTACTCAACAGCAGCGGCAGTAGCCCTGCAACCTTCCTTGTCATCGGCTGTTGGTTTTCTGCTACTGCTTCTGCATCCTCTTACTCCTTTTTCTTCTGTAGCATCAAGGCTGCCGCAGCTCCAATCTTCTCTGGCAGAAGCTTCTGCTGCTTAATCCTCTCTTCCTTTTATGTCTTCCATCATTTTAAACCTTTTCCAGTTTTTGGCCCTGTTTCCTGAGCTCATTGTTTTTAAATTATGTTCCCTAGACAGAACAGTGGATTTGATCTTGCCCCTCACAAACTGCCTTGGTGCTGAGGTGATGCCCTGACAACTATGACACCGGCAGTGACTTTTCAAATCGAAACAGAGATGTCAAGTTATCTGATCATAATTCATATATTATTACTAACTAAACAGTTCTATACAGAGAAGTCAAACTATCCGATCATAATTCACATGTTACTGCTAAACAGTTCTGCCGCTATTTGCTTTTGTTTCTTCCTAGTACTTTTTCTTCTGTGGCACCACGGCTGCTGCAGCTTCAATCTTCTTCAGCGGAAGATGATGCTCCTTAACCTCTTCTGTTCCCTTCAGACATTTTTAACACTTTTCTGTTATTAATCCCCATTTGCAGACAGAAAATTGACTATTTGCCTTGCTCCTCAGACACTGCCTTGGCACCAAGACAACAATGACAAGTACCAACTTTCCAAACCAAATCAAAGAAGTCAAAGCATCCAATCCTAATTCAAAGATACTAAGGGAAGTCAAAAGGAAAAACATAAAAAACTATCACTGGCCAACAATCTCACTGAATGGGATGCACCAAAAGTTTTTTGATTCACAAACACATTTATTCTGTTGATATACCAGCATGACTGCATTAAGCTGGAAAAGCCCTCCATAAAATTGGAATAATCTTAACAAATAACATCACAATTTGCATTCTTACATGATTCTTTACACTCAAACCTCTGATTCACAGGATTCTTTTCCCCCCATCTCTTAGCCCTTGTGGACATTGTCTTTGGGATCTTAGACTAGGTACACTTATGAGTAATCTCGCCTATAAACTTCTAACTTGACATCCTTCAGAAAAACCAATTCTGTTTTGTTTATTGCTCATGCTGTTCTTATTTTATGTTTCTTCTTAAAATTCTTATTCTAAATGTAAGGATTCCATTGACTTCATAGGGCCTAAAAGAGGGATCCAAGAAGTTTCAGGACCTAGTTCATCCACTGGGGCCTATAGTTTCTAAATGAAAAATTCCTCAAATTCTTTAAAGGAATTGCTAGTAAAAAAAAATCCATGCACATATGTAGTCAAATGTTGGCTTGACAGTTATGAGAAAGTTTCAGAGGTGAACTTGTGGCTCCAATATTAGCAATTTGTGAGGCCCATCTGATGATAAAAAGGCTATAAGTGTACTCAAAGTTGGAGACAAACAAAGCAAAACATATATCATGAAAAATCCTTGAATGACACATCTGACCCTTTCATTTCCTGCTTTGTCTTCGACCTCCCTCTCTGAGCAACTGATTATTTAAAAGTCATAGAGAAATGTCCACAAACATGGTTCATTAGTCAAAGAAAATTAGGATGTATTGAGACACCTTTATCACTCATTGGATGGTAAACTTTAGTTGTAACCAACTTTTACACGCAAAGCAATTTATTGTAAGAAAGAGAATAAACCAACTGTTCACATAAGAAGCAATAAAAAGGATGAGACAATGACCTTGTTAGAGCTAGGTACAAGTTCCTGCAAAGCCTTCATTCTTTCTGCAATCCTCTCCCTACGCAACTGCATTGAAAGGAAAAACAAAAAGGTGTACAGCATCTCCCACAAAAAAAAAATAATAATAAAATAAAAAACAACAAATTTGAGGGTAGTTCATGGAGTAACCAACTAAAAACTAAATATTTCTAGATAGAATTCTATTTTATGATCCTAGTCAATGCTGAAGGTTTTCCAAAGGGCATCTCTCCTCAACAGAAATCCTTTCAATAGTAAAGAACCAGAGAAACATGAAGAGTGTGTTGATTCCCTTAACCATCAATTATTAACAAGAGCTATGAGATTTCCAAGCAGGAAGAGACAACCGAAAGGTCCAACTCCAACTTACCCACCACATATTGAGTTGATTCATGTTGTACTTACTTGAGTACATTACTGGAATCTATTATTACTATTATTCTTTTTTTCTTTTTTCTTTTTCTTTAGGTTGGGGTTGGGGGTTTGGTTTGCAAATCTAATGGCTTCATTAAATCAAACAGTTTGAAAAAGAAGACAGAGGTTGCCAGTTTTATGATACGTATAAGTTCAGTAGGTTGCTCTCAACAATATTTAATGAGCAGTTGAAATCGGTTGACCTGCTCACTAGAAGCAGTTCATTGCTTGTGCCTTCCTATGGTAGACCATAGTCAAACCTTAAATTTGTACAACTAAGCACCAGATTCAGCAGCTTCTATCCGATAGGTTTCATAAGTATCACATAATGCATGGGATTCAAGATTACCCGCTCGGCAATACTATGGGGATCAGTGGCTTGCCCTCGTCTAGCCCGCACTCTTGGACGGATTCCGGGTGAATGTAAAGGGGGTGCAGCAGGAACCACAGGCTGTGTAGATTGACCGTGGAAGGGCTGCATTAGACAAGAAAGAATATATAAACTTACAGGATTTCATTCGAGCTAGAACTTACTACTGAAAGAAGCAAAAACATGTTCATACTCAAGACACCAGAGCATATGGGCTCCCATGAATCACAGGAAAATGACCATGTTCACAAGGGTTCAGGCAAATTTACAACCTTTGTTCAACGTCAGACCTAGCACTTCACTTGCAACTACTACCAACTACAAGTTCATAAATTGGCCATCACACATTTAGGTCTAATCATTCAAAGGGCAAATGGGTTTACCTAACAATCACTCTGTAACCATTAGGTTAGGTTAAGTCAAATCTCCCGCTTAAGCAACTCCAGGCCACAGTAACCTGACGAGAAGGAAATCCATTCTCCTCTACAAGAAGGTGTACTAAGTCGCAAGCATTTTCAGATTAGTGGAAAAATTTTCATGCCTGCCCCAGAACAAATTTTCAGGACACTTTCCAAGTGAAGTTGCCCATGGGAGATAAGAAAGGTCATGAAGAATTATTATTTTCCAACTGAAAAGGAAAAGGAAATTGGGCTTATAATGAAAATATGAATGAAGCACCTGATGGACCTGAGATGAAGCAGGCCAGAACGAATGTGCCTGTGCATGTCCATACCCCTGAAACAAACTCGTCGTCAACTGCACAGAGTCTCTTTCCTGCAAAAACAACAAACCCAAGCAGTTAAATACCCAACACCACCCTCGTTTACATTATATTCACAGACATGCCCCTCCATCGTTCACGCAGTTGTGTCGCCGCTGTTCTCCCGGAATACCCGGGGGAAAAAAAGAAGAAGAAAAAAAAGATAACTTCTGAAATTCCCACACTTTCCCACACAATTTCCGACAACGAAACTGGAAATGTTAAATGCAATCTAGCATCTTCACATGCACATGCATGAGAATTTCCTGCAACTGCAATCAAAGATTGAGAGGACTTACGTCCTTTCCCGTAGAAATCTTTGCATCAACACCTTCTCTGAACAATTTACCGCTTCCAGTAGCTTCCTCTGGTTTCATAAAACCAGTTTTCCCCTGTTCCAAGCTCAACCCCAAGGGAAAAACTGGAGTTGTCCCCTGATACCCACCACCGGAACTCAACTGCAGAACCATCGAGGATGACCCTGCTGCTGTTCCAGACAGAGCAGACTCGTTTCCTGTGTAATTTGGAAGCCCTAAGATTTGATCGAAGAAATCGTCACCTAAGGCTTCTGGAGGATTGTTTGTCATGACGGAGATGTTCTAGTGTGATGATGAAGTGCAGCAGCAGATATACGAAGACTGGATTCTTCTGCAAGAGCTTGTAATTATAAAGAACATCTACAATCTACATATATATATAGTGAGAGAAAGAACGTGCAAGGGATGGAGACGTCTGAGCTAGTGCGGAGCCTGGACAGTGGAGGAAGGTTTGAGGAACCCAAAAGCGAGGTTGTCGGCGGAAGAGGTTACAGCTACATCGCCCGATAAACCGGAGAGATTTTATGTTTTCGAGGGATTGCTCTACATAATTCCCATCTTGTATATTATAAAAAAAAAATAGCTTATTTTAAGCCTTCTCAATAGCTCAAAAACTCGAATGATGGGATTCAGAGACAGAGGAAGGGAGTGAGACAACAAAAGCGTTGAACCAGAAAGAAAAAGAGGAAGAAACACAAAAGCGTTTGCTGGCGATGGCTCGGTGGCCTTCGAAAGCCTCTCAATTATTCTCTTCTTCGATCGCCTTGTTCTGAAATCGTTACTCGCGCTTCTAGTTGAGTGCAAAGGAAGACACAGAGAGAGATGAAGGGCCAGGGGAAGAATCTAAAAGCGAATCTAATATTTTCAGGAGCTAAAAGAAAATAAAAATAAATGCAAGTTGTATCAAAATTACGAATCTTGCCATTGTTTCCTTCTTAACCAACCGATTATAAAGCAAGCCATCCGACGGTTGAGATGGGGTATCAATATTGCCATTATTCTATGCAAAAGTTATTAATGCATATGTATGAAATAAATCCTGGAATAAAAAATTGAAGTCTAATTTACCAAATGTATTCGTCAATCAAATGATTGGCATGGTTTCCAAATGGTGATCCGAGGCGGATTGCCTGGCTCTGTTAGCTTATTGCGGGGGTTTGTATTGTTTACTTTTCCCGGGAGTTCGCTGATGTTAGTTGGGGCCCGTGTTGTTCGTTTGTGGTGGGCCAAATTGGGTGTTATTGGGAGATTCAAATTGTTATTGTGAGAAAAATAATTAATATGATTTTGACTCTGTTTAATTTATACTTTGATTTTTCTCATATCTTACCAATGCCTCATGCTGATCTTAAGAAGAACCTAGAAGAAAAAATTTCCAAGCTTTCATTAATAACATGTAAGGAACACAAAGGATACAAGAGAACAGTTCAACCCATCTTTTCAAAAAAAAAAAAAAAGAATGTAACAACCACATATATGATTCTAAATGAAATGGGTTTTGGAGTTTTGTGGTTTCTTTTCCTTCTCTCAATTATAAATGCCCCAAACCAAACTTTGGAGCTTATTTCTTCTTATTACTCTATCCATGGCATCCACCACCTACTCTACATTCTCTCTTAATTCGTAAAATAATTCCCCTTCACTCCCCTGCTCCCCATTTTTGGCAGACACTCATCTCAGTACTAACTTTCTCACCTACAATTTTCCATTCTATATCATACAACAACCCTCCACCTCTCTAATCCACTTAGCTTCATTTTGATGATTATCTAAATCGCCTTCTAACCCATATCTCCAACCACTAACTTCTCTATTCAATCATCTCCAATTTTTATACTAGTTGGGGGTGGGGATCTTTAATTTAATTCATCCCATAGCCGACAGGTGTGTGTTTTGTTGTTCATCTGTGATGGAAGCTTGGACTAATAGAACTGAATGGGAATCAGTCTTTGCCTGTCATAATTTACAATGCTTTTCACTGTATGAATTTCTGTATACAGCTGATGAACAGTGTTATTCAACATTAGCAGCTCCAGCAACAATTCCTTAACAGATCATTCAATATTAACAGATGTAACAATGAACCTTCGTGATCTAAATCAAACTGCTCCCCAGTGCATCTGTATTCATCTGCAGAAACAGCCTCAGTAGTACATCCAAGCTTTGTCAATGCAGAATGTTTTATATTTTCTCTATGTTATCATTCTTCACAGTGAAATCCCAAAGTTCACCATATTTCTCATTGAAATCCCATATGTCCATTGTGTTGTAATCAGACATTAATTTATCACGAGCTCCTCTCTCCATATTGTAGATTTGGGGCTCAAAGTTATGGGGTTTATCTGGTTTTCCCATCTCAATGATACAAAATACCACCACAAAAATAGCTGCTCCAATGAAAATGTAGTCTCCCTGCAAAACAGCAGATCAGAATTTTAAAAAATATATAGCAGCAATGTTTCATAAACTTGATTCAGTACTCTTCCATAAAACTAGTTCTTTTGTTACCGGAACATGGTATGCATATCCAAGAGCTACTGCAGGAGGGAAAGTCCATGAAATGAACCCTACCAAAGAAAAGAAGGGATTTAAATGAGCACCATTTGTAATCACTTGCAGGTCAGCCATTAATTTTACTGAGTATTACTACCCTGGAAACCCGTAGGAGGCTCTACAGCTGCAAAATCTTCAGCAACTGCTCCCCAGAAAGTTCCTGCACTCAAAAGAAAGAAAATTGTGTTGGGTTTGGTAAGTCTTGTACTTTGTGTATTTATATAATTCAAATTTATTTTATTTGTAATTAAAACACATCGAGAATTCTTTGGAGATGAAAAGATGTCAAAGGGTTTCTTACTTCCCAAACAAAACCTCTTACATCTATGTATAAACTCTGGTTCATCAATAATAAACAAGAAAAGCACTTCGAATTGTTGATCCTGTGGCCAGAGATGGCGGAGAACCAATAGTTCATTATCTAATGATATTTCCGTTCTAATACTCCAACAGAAAGTTATCAGTATTTATCAAATCTGTTTCTATCTAACGGAAGGCTGTTGGATCAAATGACAAATATATTGTTGAGCAAGAGAAAGCTTTTCCCGGATAAAATTGTAATTATAAGAAGACTAAGTTTTTAGATTTCATAAGTAGAAAAAAAGGACATTTTCAAAGGTAGTATGGTGAGATTTATAGTGAAATCTTTTTATCTCCCGAGTCATGAAATTGAAGAACTGACTTACACAAATTGGAATTTCTTACGCTTTAGGTTACACAAAATGAAAATTTTTCCTTCGCCCTGATGGAAATTCCAACTCAATGAATGCTACAACGAGCTTTCATTGAAATTTTGTAACACTACAAACTCCAGGATACCAGGAAAAGAGTTAAGAGAATTTTCATCAATAAAAACTATTGAGGTCGAAAGTTAAACCTTTTTCATCACTCTCATGATAAGTGTGGTGATCATCGTACTCTCCGTAAATGAAATCTTCCTGAATTTCAGAACATAAAAAACAATCTAAACATTTCCACTCAAAAGAATGCAAAAGAAAAAAATTACAGATGAACCGTTCACTTACAGGACTGACGCCATTTGTTCTCCAACGATCAATTTTGTCTTCATTGAGATCCGGTTCTATCTCCGACAATCCTGCCGCATTCAATCTTGCGGAACCGTTGCTATTTTGCCTGAAATTGAGGTGAAAAGCTCTCAAGGTTTTGAAAGGAACACTGGCCAGAACTTCAGAAGCGGGTTTTGAGAAGACTCTTTGGACTGAATTGTTGGAGAGTACCGAAGGTGTAGAAGAAATCGCCATTATCGCCTTCTGATAAGCGCTTCCACTGCCCGCCATTTTATTTTCAATCTTAGCAACGAAATAGAGCCGTTCTCCTCTTATCCTATAAATGAATGGTGATTGTCCAACAAAAAAAAAAATGGTGATTGTCCAACAAACCGGGTCTAACTCGATTCCGAACCAAAACCGGGCTGACTCCAGTTTAATGTATTGCTGGCCCAAATTCACGGTTCAACACTTAATTATAATTTGAATAAACCTGAACCAAAACAAAATGAATGAGAGATAGGATCTTATTGAACTCCACGTAAGTTACACCCCCATTGTGTGGTAGTACGGGTGTCAATCGGATTTCGGTATGGTACCAACTTTGAATACCGAAAACCAATCCCGTACCGTGCCAAATTTACACGGTACGGTATAGTTTCGGTATTTGTAAAAACGGTTTAGTACGGTTTCAATATTACATTGGTATGGAAAAACAATTTAAACAATGTATCTAATGCGGTACACTTTTGGTTCGAACAAACTCATGCCACTTTTGTTATTAATTCATTATGATCCTAATAAATTGTGACCAAACAATCGATAGAATTTGATATTAACAAAGACAAAACAAGTAAATTTAATTAATAGAGACAATAACAAATAAATATAAGAAAATGAGTGAAGGATGAAACAAAAAAACTGAAATAGGGAATTATGGATAGGATAAAGGTAAAATGTTTTCATTGTAAAATTATATTTATATCTTTTAATTTGGTACGGTACCAATTCTGTACGGTTTCGGTATATACCGACGGTATGAGTACCTAAAACCAGAATTGTACCAAAGAAATTCGGTTTCGATACATAGCGTCTTGAATTTATAATGGTGCGGTATAGTGCGGATTTAGACAGCATGGTTACAGTTTTGGTATGCAGTTGACACCCTTATGCGGTAGAGATGTACACCCTTATGCGGTAGAGATGTACGAGGGAAGTACAAACTTCTATCTGGAAGGCGGAGCCACTAAGGGGCAGGGGCGAGGGGTGCCCCTTGAATTGTTTTAATAGTTTCCAATTTCCTTATTCTTTTCTTAATTTGTTTTCTTCTATAAAAATTGCATAATAAAAGAGTGGGTTTTATACCGATTTTCATATCTTAACAAAACCGAACTATGCTTTTTTTTCGTACCGATTTTCATACCGTCTTGTTTTTTTAAATATCGTTTTCATACCGTACCATACCGAATTACCGATACCGTATCGAATGGACACTCTTATTGGGAATGGGTTAATTGAAAAAATTAACTAAGATAGAAAATAAAGTGTTGAGTTGGTATTGTTATGATTGTTTAGCTCCATGCTTATTTGTTTGTAGGTTTGGTAGATTTCTAGGACTTAGCTTGCTTTTACCATAAATAGAATAAAGACGAGATTTTCCTATTATGGCACTAGCAAGCGGACGTTGCTTGAGTCCTGCGCAAAAAATGCATAGGACCATCAAGCCATTCACTTTAGGGCGGTGGGATCGAAATTTCGATTTCGACCGTCGAAATTCAACGGTCAAGATCAAAATTTCGGCTTGATGATCCTGTCAAGCTAATTCGCTAGCAAGCTACCCCTGCTGTACTCCGTGCGACTGTCCAGAGATTCCACCAGTCCAGCTGGCATGGTCGGTCCATATTTCACGAAGCGTTTTAAATCTGTGGTGTTCATTGTAATTCGTCTATATTAAAAGCCCTTCATTTTTAAAACAAGAACCCTGCCTAAGCCCTTCGCTGACGTAAACCCAAAACAAGAACCCATTTTTCCCTTCGCGCATTAACAAAAATTTCTTTGGGAGAAGTGTAATGGCTGTTGCTCTGAGAACAACCTCTTTTCTGCAAATCAGGCAATCTCAGAGCGACTGTTTTCGGTTTTCAGCTCCACGATTCACCGTCTCTTACAAGTCTCGACCTGTAATAATGGCAACTCTTAGTGTTGCTCCGTCTGTTGGACTTTCTGAGACGTTCTCCAGACTGAAAAAGCAGGGCAAAGTAAGAACTGCAATCTCTTAGTTTCGTTTTCCTTTTCAAATCCTTATTCTTCTATGTGTTTTTCATATTTTCCCGTCTCCATTTCTCGGGAAATTGTTTGTTTTTGTATCAACTTGCGTGATTAATCTTCGTGTTTAGAACCCTTTTCCAGGAGAATATAAATACGATGTCTTTCAGAAAATGACATTTTCTATCTGTGTGTCTGCTATTTCATACACAGAATGTATATAATTATAAAATAGAAGATTGAATTAGCCGGTTGATACTTATCTCATTGCCTCTTTGTTGTAATCAGTTTGCCTGCCAACATCTGCAAATTCTTTTCTGGATAGGTTTTCATCCACTTGTCATATCCAATAATAGATCGCTATGAAACGAGCTGATCCCAAGTTGTCTACATTGTCTAATGCAATCTGAAGATACTTTTAAAAAATCTTGCGTCCTTTTTCATAATGCTTTAAATAACAGAGATGTGTGTTTTATTCAAAGGTGGCTTTTATCCCATTCATCACGGCTGGGGATCCCGATTTATCAACAACAGCTGAAGCACTGAAAGTGCTTGATTCCTGTGGATCAGACATAATCGAATTGGGCGTACCATACTCTGATCCTTTGGCGGATGGCCCAGTTATCCAGGTTTAATGAAACGATAGACCTTTTTTTTTTGTTCATTTCTTATTTACATCACAGTTTTCTTTCTCATAGCATTGCCTTCTGTTTGATATTATAGGCTGCTGCTACGCGTGCTTTAGCGAAAGGGACTGATTTTGATTCAGTCATCTCTATGTTAAAGGAGGTAAGTCACCCATATTACTGCATTTCTCCCCCTTATTCTTTCTTTTACCCACTGCTTCAATATAACATGACATGCACCGACATAAACCTGTCAATTCATGTACTTCAAAGTGGTTGACTAGCCTGACTTAAACTTCAAAATTACGTTTCTATTCCTCATCTGGTTAACAGCATTGGATGTACTACTAGTATAGTAGTATATCATGATTAGTAGGGTAGGGATTTTTCTAGAATGTTGATTACTACATAGTTTATTCTATGAGTGGAGTAAGCATATAGTACATGCTTAAGTTCATGTATGTGGGTCTATGCATGAACATATGTGGGGATGCAATTTTTCTTTAGATACAATTGCATGTATTAGAATTGCTAGGGTTATGGTTTGTCCAAAAGTAAAGGTTATATTATGGTGTTCTTTTTATTTATTTATTGATTGTTATATATTATATTGAATTTGTGATCTACAAAGTTATTATGGTGTTTGGAAAGAAACATTATTAGAAATTTTCCCTTTTTTCTTACAAATTTTTAGGTGGCCCCACAATTATCTTGTCCAGTTGCATTATTTACATATTACAATCCAATACTCAAACGTGGCACTGCGAAGTTCATGTCCATTATAAGAGATGCCGGAGCACATGGTAATGCTTTTCTTCTTTCCTGTCTGAGATGCTAATGCTTTGTTGAATGTTTGAGTACATTTTACATCTGTTTATATACATATAAGATGGACCTTGACAGATATATGCAGTTTCTCTCCTATAGGCCTGGATATTTTAATAGCAGAATTGATGGTAGGTGTAGTTGTTGCGTTGCCTAGGCAAACCAAGTTGTAATGCTAGTTGCACACCTAGGTTACCAAATTGAAGCAAAGCACATGGATGCCAAGGTGCTGCATAGACAACTATGATGTTAAGTTGCTTGGTCTAGTGGTTGAAACCAACACCTCTTAGTGAAGAGGTCGTGGGTTCGACTCTCACTGAGGCATATTAATATCTCATCCCCCGGTTTAATAAAGCCCCTTCGAACCCCAAAAAAAAAAGTTGCTTGGTCTAGAGCATTCAATGATTTGTGCTGATACTCTATTATGCAGTATGTTATCGGGTATTTTATCCACAATCTAACCAGTGAATGGTGAATGCCCTACCTGAGCACTTCAAAATGGGAGCTAAACCATATCCATTACGTTGTTTATTGCTACGTGAATATTATCCTTCCTGTACATGTTTAACAAAAGTATAACTCAAGGAATGAATAACTACTTATGGTCTCCTCTTTGATTGACAAAGTGTTGTTCAATTTCTTCCATCAGATTTGAATTTTTATTTAGGAGACTTGCTGATTGTAGCATATGGGAATGCAGCTATATGTGTTCCAAATATAGTAGTTTTTAGTGCAATGATGCTCCTTCACAATTTCCTTGGTGTTTTCCTTGCTTATGTTACAGGAAACAAGAAAAAGGGGAAGAACTAAATTTTCTTCTTTCTGCTAACTATAGCTTGTAGAGGCTACAGTTTTTAAATATTGTCATACTTGTTTCTTCCAACATATGAATTACTTAAAACTCTGAAACTAGGTGTCATCCCTCCCTGTACTTTGTTTTCTTTTTCACCTGATTGAAAATCTAATTTTGTTTATCCATTCTTTTTCTTCAGGGCTTGTAGTTCCAGATGTTCCTCTGGAGGAGACTGAACAATTGAGGAAAGAGGCAGCTAAGAACAATATTGAATTAGTAGGTCCTCCAATTTTCATTTATTTTAAGGTTCTCAGATTTTTTCTATGCAGTAGGAAGAATTATTTAACACTAATCTTTGGCTTATAAGGTTGCTAATTTTTTAAATACATGCTTAGAAAATTAAAATTGCTAATTATCTTGCAATATTACTGAATTAAGCAACTCATATTTATTCCTAGTTTTCTTAATCTTACATTGCAAACAAGTGGGTAACACAACCAATCAGTTCGTCTTCCATGTTGGCTGTATGTGCGATTATCAATATGGCATAACTGTTTAGATGATACTTGAATATTTTTGGTAGTTAACTTCATATTTTTGTTCTTTTAAAGCAGTGAAATTATACATAGGTGTTGGGAAAAGAAACCCTTTTCCGTTTTTTGTGCAGGTTAATGGAGAAACAAGATGCCAAACAAATGCACAATTTTAACACATATAAATCAAGTCACTGAAAAAGAACATACCAAGTTTAAGCTGCAAAATCCTTCTCAAGGCAAGAGGGAAAAGCCCTTCATGAGAACAACCCTATGATAAATAATGGGATCACAGGTATCTTGTATGGTCAAAATAAAGGCTGCCAAGCTTCAAGAATGGTTACCCCTTTTAGACACTTAAAGACCAAGATGGCACACCTTACCAAATGCGCAAAGCGCAAAGTAGTGGCACCTTCATTTCTTCCCTTTTCAGAATGCACATCGTCATGCCAATCATGCCATAATACTTGTATGAGGAACCCAAGAGATCACCTTCTCTTGTTCTATTTTGTTCTCTCACTTATCTACTCACTCAGGCAAACACATGAAGGAAAACAAAAATCTCATGTGCACCTGACTGATTTGTGCATGGATACAATATGAGGGAAGAGTAAGGAAGAGTTTACACCCTTGTATTTTCTCTCCCTTCATATACATATAGAAGACCACATCGTACAAACTACAAAGAGAAGTGGGTGCATGATCGGTGAGAAGTTGAAAAAAAGTGAGAAAAATGAGTTCGTCAAGGATGCCTTTTTCTTTCTTTGGTCAGAGAAATTGAAAGGGCTAAACTCATCTGATGTATTAAGTTAGTGAGTGAGACATGGACAATGATGTTGCGAAGGGGTTGCTTGTACATATAGCTAATATATCTAAGGTTACTTATGAATTGTTTCTCTGTATAGGTTATATGTCAGCAGTTATTATGTCATGATTTATATGGTTGATTTTTGGCAAATTAGAATAGGATGCTGGCTTTCTTTTTTCATAGTTATTTTCCAAGATTTGTCACTATGACTACACCGTCTATGGTCAGCTGTTTCACTTACTTTTTTTCTTGTCTTGTTGAGGTTCTGCTCACAACGCCTACTACTCCAAGGGACCGAATGAAATCCATTGTTGAAGCTTCAGGAGGATATGTATACCTCGTAAGATGCCTTCTCCCTCAGATAAACTTTATGTGCTAATTCCTCAATTAGCTAGTGGTTTTGGCTGCATCTTAGTTATGATGCGTTCACTTTTTGTAATTTAACCATTCCCTGATATATTCTTATGGAATTTATTAGCCAGGCTTTGACTTTCCTGATATCTCCGTTTGCAGTGGGTAGTATGATTCACTGTTCTTTCATGAACTAATTATGTAGAGCCATATTAACAACATGTCCCTTCTTTGTTGTCCCTTGTTACTGGCTGTGGAGTTCAGTTCAAATTTGTGGATCTCATTTATGGTGACGGTTACCATCTTCCCTATTATGACTAGATATTTGACTCTCAAAAGGTGGGCTGTGATCCACAATTCTATGTGTGGGACTCTTACAGGCCTTCATTATTGAATCTCATTTTTCCTTGCCATGTGAATTATGACATCTTAGATGATTTATAGCTTGAACAATGTCCAGAATTGCCTAATGGTAGATAAAACTTAAAAGAATCCTCTGAGGAGGGAGGACATTATACCTGGAGAACATCAATACTCAGAATGCTGTATGAATAATCTTGAGCTTTTAAGGGAGAGTTTTAGTGCTTCAGGGTGAATTTTTCCCATCCCTTAATGTTTTTTTTTTTGCATCCCTTAATGTTGTTCTTTAATGTGGTTGATAATACAACCAAACTGAGGTGGGAAACTGAACTTCAAAGTGTATCAAGATAGTAATATCATCCACTGAATTGTTATGACTAAATATCAAGATTTGTCTGAAGCTGAAACATTGATTTCTCTATTTCCATGTGTTGGTAAAACTGGATTGAGGAAATTCCATAAGATGAGAAATTGGTACAGGTTAACTGTCTGTGTTTTCACTTCACACCATTGGATATCAAAATTCAGTAGTGCTGTTGTGGAGCCAGGTGTGGCTGAGTGTAGATACGAAGGTGCTGATGGATGTATAGACACTTTATAATTGGGCATATGCCCAAAAACCTTTGTAAGTAGTCCCTTTAGTATTTTCACCTAATAGCCTTTTCACCTCAGATGGTTGAAATTGACGAAAGGAATGAAACAACCAGAAATCCTGAAATCTCTGACAGTGTGTTGCAGTTGGTTAATTCATTTTCACCATTCAGGGATCCAGTATACTGGATGTTTAGGGATGTCATGAAGCCAAGCTGAAAGCTTTGCATGGGCTAGGAAACTTGGTTTGGGCTCTAGGCTTGGTAGCTTATTGGTTTCAGTATCTGTTGCTTTTCCTTTTTCCCCTCTTAGGTTTTCTATTTCCATTTCAAACGAATGATGCAGACTTTGTGAAGTATGCACAAAGGACTACTGAATTCCCACCCTGTCTGATACTGTTACCAAATTCTACTTTAAAGGAAAATGGGGATCCCTGACATGCTAAACAGGATTAGGAAAGGAGCATAAATTGAATTGTAGCGTTGGCGTTAGACTCTTGGGCTCTTTTTTGTATCAATTCTCATTCTCTATTATGCTTATTTAAAAGAAATAAGTACAATGATTTATTATTGGTCAAGAATGAAAAATGATCTGGTGAATTTTGTCAAAAATAAATTATGGAATGAAAAATAAGTTTGGTGTCAAAATAAAAATTGTTAGGAAATGATAGTGAGCAAGTGAGAAAAGAAGGAAAAAATATGGTTTTTATAAAAAAATGTGTATTGATTATTTTACCCTCATCTTAATTATAAAATTTTAAGTAAACCTGCGCATAAATGTAGATAATGAAATTCTCACCATAATCCATAATAGACAAAAAGTCTATTATGGATTTTGGAGGTTTTCTATTATTTTAAATAAAAATAAAACTGATAATGGATGCCAAACAATTTAAAATAATTAAAAATTCTCATAATTGAGAATGATAATTGATACGAAAAAGACCCTTGGTATCTTGCTGATGGAATAATTCTTTTACTTGAATACCATACTAAATGCATACTCTCATGCAGGTGAGCACCGTTGGAGTCACTGGAGCCCGTGCTTCTGTAAGCGGTCGGGTGGAATCTCTTCTACAAGAAATTAAGGAGGTTTGTCTTTAACACATCATTTTTGCCATCAAGTGAAAAAATTTCACTCATCTTTGGCCCAAAGCTATACAACTTTCCATCACCCTGACTGGTTGCATGATTTTTGAAAATATGCAACTTGGAGTTACTCGGTGGTACACATATTGTTTACCTTAGCTAAAACCTCGTAAAGCTGGTAGATACACTAGTATACGATTTGCAAAATTGGTTTTTGAACCTTGGATGCACAATTGGGTGATTGCAATAGGAATTAGGGTTCATTGAGGCTATGTTTGAAAACCAATAAAAGAACAGGGGAAAAAAAAGAGACAAAAATTATGGTAACAGATTGATTGATTTATTTGTGTATTCTCCTCAAATTGCATTTTTTTTCTTTTTTTCCCTTCTTTCTCTTAGGCTCTTAGCTTCCAAACATAGCCTTAGTTTGTCCAGCATTGGGAGATAAGCAACAGTCCAGAAAGATGTTTTTTGTCCAGTATCAATAACAACAGACCACAATATAATATATCACAGTCAATTGACCACAATATATCATGGTTTGGATGATTCCGTTGATGATATTTTGGGTTTATCAGTAAACTGTTATTTGCATCTGTTTGTTGGCTATCAGTAGAATTCATCATTAACTGTGATATATGGAGTCTATCATTGATATCTAATCTACCCCTGTTCTGATAACAGAGTAGTGATAAACCAGTGGCAGTTGGATTTGGCATATCAACTCCGGAGCAGGTGAAACAGGTAAGCCATAACATACATGACAATCACTCACGCGTGGCATTTGGAATATTTATGCTTCCTTTTCAAACACTATTCTGTGCAAGAACCTTATATCATGTCAACTTTCTTTTGGTTCAGATAGCAGGATGGGGAGCTGATGGTGTGATTGTTGGTAGTGCCCTGGTAAAGTTGCTGGGTGAAGCAAAATCTCCGGAGGATGGATTGAAAGAGCTAGAAACAGTGACCAAGACTCTGAAGGCTGCACTTGCTTAAGAACATAATTGTTGAAATATTTTTATATCATTCCAACTTCAACATTATCTCCATTTTTTGTAGTATAGAATGAATTTCGGTTTGCATTCGATGTGAATTGTCGCCAACAAGAAATTCATGAACTGTGCCGTTCACCTCTATTAAGCTGCACCCAGGTGCTTTCCTCATGCCACTCTCTTTCATTTCTTTCCTTAGTCTCATCACTGCATCCCATCTAGAGGCTTCTGCATACATGCTAGACAGCATGACATGAGCCCAAGGATCAGATGGGTCTAAATCAAGTAGCCTCTTGGATGCGATCTCTCCAAACTCCACATTGTTGTGGACTTTACAACCACTTAATAAAGCCCCCCAAATGACTGCATTAGGCTTCATGGGCATTTCAATTGTGAGCTTATATGCCTCTTGCAGACATCCCAGTCGACCTAGAAGGTCAATCATACAACCGTAGTGTTCGATCTTTGGTGTCAAATTATGTAGTTGCTCCATTGAATGGAAAAACTTCCAGCCTTCCTCTACAAGTCCTGCATGTGCACAGGCATTAAGGACTCCCACCATAGTGACTTCATCTGGTTGCACCTTAGCCTCTTGCATCCGATGGAAATGATCCAAGGCCTGCTTGGAATGTCCATGCATTGCTAGTCCACATATGATGGATGTCCATGAGAAAAGATCTCTCCTTGGGATTTTCTCAAACACTTGAAGTGCTTTATCTATGCTGCCACACTTGGAATACATGTCAATCAAACCAGCATCTAAAGTCGAATCCAAGTTCAACTGGTTCTTCTCCAAGTATGCATGAATCCAAGTACCCGTGTCCAAAGCCCCAAGACTAGCACATGCAGAGAGGGCAATCAACAAGGTTAATTGGTTAGGTTGGACTCCTGATGACTCCATCTGGTGGAAAAGAGTCAATGCCTCTTTGCAACGGCCTACACGAGATAGGCCCCCAACCATAGTGTTCCATGATACTATATCTGGGTTTGGCATTGTTCTGAACAATTGGTATGCAAGGTTGATGTTGTCATGTTTCATGCATTGATGAATCATGGTGTTCCAAACCACAACATTCTTCAAGGGCATCTCACAAAATAAACGATGTGCACAATCTAAACTCCCACTCTCACCATACAAAGTTAAAAATCCGCTACATATGAAAGCATCCATATCTATACCACTCTTGATTATGAAGCCATGCATTCCCCTTGCTACATCCAAGTTCGCCAGCTGACTACAAGCTGAGACAGTAGTTGCCAGCGCCACTGCATCGGGCATCAGGTTCAATCCCCTCATCTTGCCAAAGAGTCTCAGCGCTTCTTGTGGGTTTTTATCACAAACATAGGCACGCATGATTGCAGTCCACAACACTAATCCTGGTTGAGGCACTTCGTCGAACACTTTATGCCCATTATCCACGAATCCGCAAGAGGAATAGTATCCTATTAATGAACTAGAAACAAACTGATTTGTCCCACAGCCCATTTTAACAATACTTGAATGGATCTGTTGTCCCTGTTGGAGATCCGATTGAGCATCCAAAGCTCTGATAAGGTATAAAAAAGTGTGGCCACCCGGTCTGGCGCCGGTTCCAAGCATTTCCTTGTAGAGCTGAAGAGTTGTGTTTATAGAACCTGCCTTATTGTCAGCAAGCTTCTTCATCATGGTATTCCATGCAAAGAGATTGGGTGAAGGAATTTGGATAAAAATTGAACGAGCATAATTGTATTCAGTAAGTGCAGGAGAAGAGAGCAACTGAGTGGCGACGGAAGGGTCTTTTATGATACCAGAAATTATCATGTGGGCATGAATCTGACGAAGTTTTCGGGCATCACTGATGATGTCCAGTAGAGAAAGGAAAGTTGATGTTCTTGTAGTCTGCATGGTAGGTGTACTGAGATCACGTAGAATACAGTGGAGACCTTCCATGCAGTAATTTCTTCCAGTCATGTTTATGAGGTTTAGGGCTTCGTGTTTTCATTGACAAGAGAAAATTTGATTTTCCAAAGATTTAAAGGAAGGAAAATTTTATTATCACCTCAGTTGAATAACTCATTAACCAGTCCCAATGGTCCATGTCGGGGAGTCCAGGCTCCGAAGACTGAGATTCTTCTCACTGTTGCAGCGAGGGCAGCTGCTCATAAACCAACTAAAACAAATTCACGCGCAACTGATCATTAATAATTGTTGTCGAGCACCAGCAATCGTGGGCAAGTTGATCGATTGTTATAGTGTAATTTCAGCTCCAGAGGGAATGGACCATGCTCGTCTCATCTTCAGGTACGCTGATGAGCCGAACGTCTTCATATATAATGTGATGATTAGATGTATGCCGCCCAAGGAGGCAACTCAGATCTTCGCTCATGGGATTGTTATGGGTGGGATGGCGTTTGATAGTTTCTCGTATAAATATGCGCTCGGAGCATGTGCTAGGTTGCCATCATTGATGGGATTATCGGAAGGGAAGCAGATACATGCCAGGGTAATCAAGGTGGGCTTCACATCAGATGTCACCGTGCAAACGACCAGTGTACATTTTTATGCAAGTAGAGATGACCTTCTCTCAGCCAGACAAGTGTTCGACGAAATGCCTGAGAGAACTAGTGCTTCTTGGAATTCAATGATAACGAGTTATTGTTCACAGAGAAGAGGAACCAAGGACCATGCTAAAGAGGCAATGGTTGTCTTCCGTGCCATGCTGCTTGACTGCAGTGTAAAGCCCAATGACACAACAATGGTTGGTGTGATCTCTGCGTGTTCTCATTTGGGAGTATTAGAGACTGCAAACTGTGTTAATGGGTATGTACATAAAGTGATACAGGAACCAGATGATGATGTTTTCATAGGCACTAGCCTAGTGGATATGTATTCGAAATGTGGGTGTTTGAGTAGTGCTTTGAAAGTGTTCACGCGAATGAAGCAGAAGAACGTATTGACTTGGAGTGCTATGATATCAGGCTTAGCCATCCATGGAAAAGGCAGAGAGGCCTTGGAGCTATTTGCTGCAATGCAAGCTGATAATGTAAAACCAAACACAGTCACCTTCACCTGTTTATTATTCGCATGTTGTCATGGAGGACTTTTGAATGAAGGGCTCTGTCTCTTCAATAAAATGAGCAGCAAATTTGGCATTGACCCTCAAATCCAACACTATGGCTGCATTGTTGACCTCCTCGGTCGCTCGGGGCGTCTAGAGGAAGCCTTTGAATTCATAATTCAAATGCCACTTGAACCTGATCCTGTACTGTGGAGGAGTCTGTTAGGAGCATGCAAAATTCATGGGGATGTTGTAATGGGTGAGAAAGTGGGGAAGCTACTGCTACAAATGCAGCAAAAACAGGGCTCTTTAGATTCTTTGTCTACATGTGAAGACTATATAGCTTTATCAAATATGTATGCTATGGCACAGAGGTGGGAAGATGTGGAGATGGTGAGAGATACCATGAAGTGTAAGGGAATACAAACTAAACCTGGTTGTAGTGTAGTTCAATCGGCAAATCGCCTCTTGGCTGAGCAGTAGCAGTTCACTGTTCATACCAAACTCTATCTTGGTAGTCTCTAAATATATTGGCATTGGAATTTACCAAATTTATGAGTTCCCTACTCGATAACTATCGATACAATTTGGAGCCATGTAAGCGACTTGGAATTACTCTACTCGATACCAAGAGATAATGCTGGGCATGTCAAATGTGCACAAGAAATCATGGACATTGTACCAAAGCTCCAAAACATCAAGATCACATCATTCAAGCATAATATTTTCTCAATCTGGTTTACAAACTTACTCAATTGACCATTAAATGGTAACTATGGAATATGGGAAAATCTAGGTATTAGGGATCTCTATAATTGTGATGGTTAAGTAATAATACTTCTTTGATCATCAAAAAAGGAAAAAATCTGATGACGGAGTCTGGCCATATGCGACCTACGTCGCTAAAGCTCAGGTAGAGCTCAATGCACTCTAATGCGAAAGTTTAAACATTACAATACATGTACAATAGCAACAATCAAAACCTAGTCTTACAACTGAGACCTCAAATCACCATGAACTACTTGATTACAACCATTATACATCAATAAACACAAGAACCTTTCTACCAAAAAACCTGTTGCAGTCATGGGAGAGGAAGAAGAAAACCCCAAAACCCTAATTTTTTCAACCTAAAAAATAAACCTAAGTGACAACTTATAAATCAGTAACCCAACCAATGTCCTGTTCAATGTGGATTAAGACCAATGAATTTAAGTGAATTCCAACGGTCCATATTGGGAGATATACGAGATAGCAGTTACAGTTAGCTCCTCTAAATTCTCCTCTCTAATCTGTAATGCAAGACTCTCTAGTCTCTACCATAATGCAAAAACCTTCTTCCATAATCACTCGTATACTTGCAAAACAAAACAAAAGAAAAACAACACTAACTAGACATAAATATGCAAATCTAACAACAACCAAGTACCAAAACACAACCATTTTAGATGGCTAAATATGCATAGAGATAGAACCAATCTGGACAACAAAACATGCACAAACTTGGCATTGCAGAAAATTGGGTAGCATCTTCTGTATAAATGCAACAAATTCACAATAAGAGGACAAAATCACCACAAATAATACAACATAAACAAATCAATAAATAGCATCGATAGAAGATATATGAGGCGGCAATTACAGATTAGCCCCACTCAGATTGCTATTTCATTCCCAATTTTCAGTTTTGTTTGCTTACTAGAGTCACAAAGAAAGATTTGGAGAATGGAACAGATACGACAACAGCACAAGCGAGCTTAGGTCGATTCTTCAGGAAATTTTGGTGCTTCTCAGAGTCAATGGCATTGTTAGGCGGATAAGGATTGGAAAGCTGAGGAAGAGCAGGATAAAGGGTCATTGATTTCGATAACGTCGTCATCAAGTTGACGGCCGCCTTCGCTTGCTCTTTTCGTTGAAGATGAAGGGTGGGAAATGGGTATGGAGTAATTACAGCCGATGGAGACGGGTGGGGACGGCGGTGGCTGTTAAGGTGGCGATGGCAGTGACGCCGGCTTATGCCTGAGGTGACGAATTCTCTGATGCCGACGCTTCCTGAAGGAATCTCTGAAAAGCCCATTCGGAAGAGCTACGAATCATCATCCTGTTCTTCGTGTTCATCAACTGTTCTCGTTGAAGGGTGAGATGGCGGCACTGTCTTCCACACTGTATCCATTACTCGATCAAGAATTTCCTTCCGGATCTCCAATAGAGACAGACGCATGCGGAATCACACAAGCACGCCCCTTTACACAATTTCTTGTCTGTTCATGGACTCCATTTCCATTGAAGTTGACATGAAAATAAAAAAAATTAGAAGAAAGCAGCTCAAAACAAGTGTTACATTTTTCCTTTTACTGGTTCTCCATATTAAGCAAGATCCCCATAAGCTCCATTCTTAAAAACTGTAAGTAACTAAAAGCATCTTGGATAGCAAATAATTACAAATTCTGATATGTTTTTGAGAACTCTCCTATTGTTGGGAGCTCTTTAACCAGAGACCATGACTTGCCCATTGAAATTCTAGCAACTTATCAGGTGATAATGGAGTCCACAACAAGGAATAACCACATTTGTAATCGTTTAAGAATGGAGCATATGGGTCTAGAGTTAAAATTTCATTTAATTTAAGATAAATGTATTATGATCATTTAAGGTTTGGCATTAATGTTTAATCATCCAAAAAATAAATTAATTAATACAACCCCTTTTACTCCAAACTTGAATCTCTGAACTGACTTGATAAAAATAAATTTAAGCACTATCCCATGAGGCACCTCGTAAAATTAATGCAACCCCTTTTCCACCATAATTCTATTTCTTATCAAATAAGTCCCATGTTTACAAATATTTATGATCAAAATTATGAAACATTTTATACAAATAGAAAAGAATCACACTATTTTATCCATAACATCCATACGAAAGGGAGGAAAAATTGAAATCCGTTCGATATATTAAACAAAAAATGCCATCAAATTTTTCTAAACAGATTCTATAAGGTAAAGAAAATAATAAAAAAAAACCATGGGAGTATGTATGTGAGGTTTTGCTAGTAAAAATAAAAAAATAAAGTTTATCAAACTACTCCCTCACAAAAACAAAATTAAAGTAGTGCAGTTTGAAAATGAGGCAGAAGGTGAAGAGTCTGTTTTAAATCCATTGATTTGATTTCTCATTTTTTGATATCAAATCCTAGTTTTTAACCCTTGATCAGAGGTTTTGATTCTTTTTCTGGATCATTTGTTCAAATTTCAAGCTCATTTGGGAGCAATAGCATCAACAAGTTTTTGATCACTATAAAAGAGAATATTATTTGAGAAGTGGTTGAGGTGCAAATCATTACTGAGATTCCAATACTAGATTCTTAGCAAACGTTGAGCACAATATGATTGTTTCTAATCATGTTAACGGCTAATTATCGGAGCACTTGTTGCCACCGTTGCCCCCAAATCAAACTTCAAAACTAAACAAGAGATTTAGAGCAGAATCAAAAATCTCCTATGGAAGGTCAAAAAATCCAAGACTTAAAATTTAAGAGCCAAATCAATGGATTTGAAGAACTAAAATGCCTTTGGTTTAGAAATTGGCCTTTTTTTGCATTAATTGAGTGTTATTAAGCGGTCCTTTTTTGGATGCCTCAAAGGAGTTAAATGCAATTGATCACTTTTTGTGGATGAAAACTAACATGGATCAATCCTCAGGGATCCAAGTGAAAATTACCCATTGTTTTTTAAATCCTAAGATTCCAATATGATTGATTTTGGATCTTCCATGATTCCATCCACATGAAAAGGACAAAAATCTATTCCACATGCTTCGATATTGACATGTGTCAAATCTAAATATAAAATACTCTATTTTATAATTTTTTTGAAAATACAGTAATCTAAATCTTCTCTTTATTTTCTCAAGAAAAACAAGATTTTGTGTTAACAACAAATGAATTTAGATCCCCTATTCACATGGATAGAAATTAATTTCAATCTACAAATGCCTTTTTCTTTAAATCATGATATTACCAAAAAAAAAATAATAATAATAATCTTATTTCGTAGGAAACTAACAAAATATATTATAACCCCATCAACAATCATGGATGCTTGACTACATTGGTTAATGAGGGTTACGCTTGGGCCTGTTTGGTTATATAAATCTGAAGATTTCAAATCTATGTAGTCATAATTCATAAAATTAATTGTTTAGTACTGAATCCATGGAATGAAATATGTGGATTCATCATGAAAGAACTGTTTGGTCGACGCAATTTATGTGAATGCGCAAATGTTTAGCGCTTTTAGAGCCTGTTTTTTGTTACATGAATCCAAAGATTTAAAATATTTGGATTCATAAATGATAAATTTATACTTGTTTGGTTGTGTGAATCCCTGTATTTATGAAATATAGTGATTCATTTTTTTACACTAAAAACGTGAATCTCTAGATTTATGGGTATGAGGTGAAATCCAAAGATTTCAACCCTACTATAAAAGTGTTAAACATTTGAATAATGACTCCATAGATTTTTTTTTTCTTTTAGGATTAATCTGCAAATTTCATTCCAAAGATTCAGGCTAACCAAACTTGAAATTTTATTAATCATGACTCCATAAATTTGAAATCTACAGGCTCAAGTAAACAAACAGGCCCTTACCCATAAATCGACAAATTCACATTTTTTTTTGGTTGGCCAACCCCGGTTTCCAAGGCTTTCCCCTGACTAATCCGGTGTTTGACCCGGGTCGCATACCTAGTTGTGGTGGGCGAGTCTCTCAAGAGAGAATTTTTGCATCCACAAGGTTTCAACACCGAAACCTTGCTTAAGCGGATCAAGCTGCTTACCACTTGGACCAACCCCTGTTGGTCAAATTCACATTTTTAGTGTAAAAAGATGAATATCTATATTTCATGAATCTATTGATTTTCAACTAAACAAGTATAAATCTTGCATTTATGAATCTAGAGACTTGAAATATCTAGATTCATGTAACCAAACAGCCCTAAAAAACAAGATCATATTTAAGAAAAAAACACTTATCAAACATTCACCCAATATAGATCAATCCTCAAGGTTAGTAGAATGGTAGAGATCCATGATTCTCAGTGGAGAGATCATGGGTTTGATCCTTCCAGACAACATCTTTTATGAGGATATAATCAAAATGAGCGCAAGCGTTTTAAGCCCTATGAATCTCAGCTTAAAAAAATCGCAGACATTATTTTCTCGAGGATGTAATCAAGGTGCGCCCTGATGAACCTCAGTTAAAAAAAAAAATAAAAAAATATCCTGTGGGTGGAGGATCCAGACACTGGATCAAGTATCCAACCTTGTGGATTGAAATCTTTGTTCTCCCTGTAGTGGGAGGATCCTGAGTCATGTTTCATTGGTAAATTGTGGCTTCGCGGCGTCTCTCTCGTTGCTGTCTCAATCGAACGGGTCCAATGAATGAGTCTTCTGCTCACTGGGGCGGCGTAAGAAAAGTGACCCAAAGCAGCGAAAAGACTCGAAGACCCAAAATCACCAAACAACGTGAGAAGGTTTTGTTAATTAATTAATGAGTGCTTTTTGGATCGGAGACGAGAGAAGCCAAAATCAGCCAGCGGAACATCGCATGCGCATACCCCCCATACCATAGTAGTTGATTAGCAGTACCTCCCCTAGATTTGGAAAAAGAAAAAGAAAAAAAAAAAAGGTAGTCTTTGCGGTTTAATTTGCGTGTTCGCTTTAATGGACATGAAACCCAGAAGCAAACAAGTGATTGCGTAACGAGAAGAGTTTTATCAGAAAAGGGTGTGCTTTTGTGATTCTGTATGAGTCTGTCTCTTTAGGAGAGCGGAAGAAAATTTTGATCTGGGTGATGGATAGAGTGTTCTCAGTGGAGGAGCTTTCCGACCAGTTTTGGCCAGAGCCGACAGCGCCGCCATCTCACCCTTCAGTGATATCAGATGAAGAACGCAAAAACAGGATGAATCGTAGCTATTCCGAATGGGCTTTCCAGAGATTCCTTCAGGAAGCGACAGCATCAGAGAATTCGCCATCTCAGGCATCATCCACCGCTACTGCCAACGCCACCGACCCTTCCCTATCTCCATCGGCTGTAATTTCCTCCAGACCCGTTTCTCGCTCTTCGTCTTCAACGAAGAGAGCAAGCGAAGGCGGACGTCAACTTGATGACGATGTTATCGAGATCAAGGACCAACCTCCTGCTCTACCTCAGCTTTCCAATCCTTATCCGCCCAACGTTCCCAATGATTCCGAAGAGTACCAAATTTTCCTGAAGAATCAACTGAAGCTCACCTGTGCTGCTGTCGCCTTGTCTAGGGTATCTGTTCTATTTTCTGAATCTTTCTTTGACTTGGGTATTTTCTTATGTTTGTGATGCATCAATTTTCCAATTTCGTTGGTTTTTCTCAAGTTTCGTTATAAGCTATCGTTAAGGTTTGGATTTGCTGCTTAGAATGTAAGTTTCTGGTTTCACAACCGTGATTCCTGTGTTTCGCTCTGATCCAGTTCATTTTGTTTTCTGACTTTACCAGCAAATTTTTATTTAAAAAAATAAATAAATTATTCATGTACTTGGGCATTGGTATATTACAAATATAACATCAGAGTTGGGAATATATGCAGGATAACTTTCCCACTCTTGTGAATCTGGTAAGCAAATAAAACTGAAAATTGGGAACGAGACAGCAATCACAGACCAAGACGAATGGAGAACCCTTCAATGTGAAGGGAAAAACCATGGAGAGTAACTACTAAAACAGATAAAGGATTACAATTTGATGCAGCCCCAATTTAATGAGGGCCACTTCTTCCAAGATCTCCTTTTAAGAGAACCAATTCATATGGGACTAAGAAAGGGTTTCTTGAAAGTGTAGTTGTGGGATATAGGGGTTCTTTGTGATATGGGCTGTGATGGGATGATTTTTTAGGGGAAAAGGTTAAGTTAGGGTTCTGTGATTAACAAACATAATTTCTAAAATGATATTTAGGATCTCAAGGATACGTATCCCCATGGGAGATTTGGGATAAATATCTTGAGATACCACTAAGGGATTGACTTAGTTGGCGTTGACCAGCGCCTGTTAGGAAGAGCTCACAATTTCAACTCTCCTTGGGATATATGTAATACCCTCCCCCCAACCCCAAGTAGTATGTGTAAAAGCACCCTTAAAAAAAATTCATTCAAGACTTGGGAGGGAATATTAGAAGTAATATATGGAGATGATTTGCCAAGTTGTGGTGGGCTTGGATGGCTAAATTAGAAGATGTATATAAATATACTCTTGAATTTTCGTACTTCCTATAATCCCATTATGAAGAACCCTTATATCTTCCAATTTAGCCATCTAAACCCCACCTTGGCAGGTTATTTATCCTCCCATCACTCCTTTTCCCCTTGAGTCTGTGGCACCTTGTCCCTTATAACCTGGCCCTTGCTTTGCATGATGTTGTCAAGTCCCAGGACACTCCCACAGCTGAAACCTCCTCTCCTTCATTTGCCTCAAATGATGATGGTGATGGTGGTTGTTATAGTAGAAGCAACCATACCTCTAAGGCGCATTACCAAGTAGATGGTTACTTCATTGTGAATTTCAAATCTCCAAGAAAGAAGAAGAAAAAGAAAAATAGACAGAAAAAACTAAGTTTTTTTTGTTTCTTTTCCCCTTCTATTTTTTAGTCCTTTGTCTTCTAGGTCTGGTGTTGTTTGTCAGCTTTGTTGTCTCCTTTGCTTTGGTTGGGCTCTGCCCCTTTGTTCGCTTGTTTCGTTCCCCTTCCCCCTTCTTTCGCTTTGGTAATGAATTCTTTATTCACCCCCCCTAAAAAAAAAGAGGGGATCTTATGTCACTAGGGTTGGAGGGATGGTGTACCTAAAGTTTTGGATAGATCTAATGGTTAGATTGGTCTAGATTTAACCTTGAATTTTGAGTTTCTCAAAAAATCCACAAATTCAAGAATATTAAAGAAAGATAGTAAAGGTTGCAATAGGAGAAGGGGGTTGATGTAGGTTGCCAGATGGAGCCTTGAGGCTGAACTCTGATCTTCAACCAGTAGCAGGCGTGTAGACTTGATTTCACCCAGAACCTTCCTAGGATTTGGATCTTCAAAGGGATTGATAGAGCCAGAACTCCTAATGCTTGGATGTTCATGTGAGTTGACAGAACTGATAACACACACACAGAGTGCTCGAAGGGAAGTCAATATTCAACTGTGTTTTAATCTGATTGACAGGGCCTTATTTATAATCTTACATAAGAAATTCTATTGAATAGGACCTAGAAATCGGTTTAAACTAGGAAAATAAAACAAACTAGCCTAGACTGACTGAAATAAAACATAAGAGAAGACTATTCTGCCCTTATAACATAAGTTAGGCAGATACGCTAACTAAAGCATTTAATTAAATTATTTTCATACTTAGCCTAGGCACTGAGCTTCTGAGGGCTCATGACCACACAAACATATTAAATATGGGCCGAACACCCATATATCTATCAGCCCTAGGTTGATTTTCAAGGGAACATAGACCAATTTGGTTTTGGATCTACATCACAATAATTCACCTCTCAAGTTTATATCCAAACTTGAGATCCACTTTAAGATTGAGAAAGAAATAACAAGGGCTTCAAGGAATTATGAGGTTATCACACATTTTAATGAAAATGCTTCCAAGCCACTCTTGAAAGCCACAAGCAATTTCTCCAAAAGCTTGGAGAACCCGAACCAAACAGGGCATACTGCAACTTCAGTTTTCTGGATGATGCAGAATGAGATGTAGCACAACAGTCTCTAGAATTACTCAAGTGTGAGGGCAAAACCTCCACACAAAAAATGCACTTCTTTTCCAATAGCTCCAAGAGCAGACCTCTTTCTTTTCTTTTTCTCTTAATACTGGATCACAAAAGTCTAGTTCTGTCTAGGTTTTTTGACATCTGTAGATTCTATACCTGAAACTTATGGATGCGTTGGCAACGATTGCTTGAAGCAAGAAAATTGCATACAGTTTGTCTCATGAGGAAAGAGTGCTTTATTCATTAAAGAAGAATGCTTTTGCCATTAATGTTACTCAACTGTTAGATTCTCTTAGTCTATCCCTGAAAGATATGGATTGGTTTAGAATGGAACAGAAAACTGGATTGCTTTCTTGTAAATGTTAAAATCTCAAATGTATGCGAAAGAGAAAAGTGATGCTTCTTTTATGAGTTGCATTGTGCCTATCATGTTCTAGTCCCATAGTTTCTTGTGTTGTTGGATGTTTTAGTCTGAATATATGGCTGAAAAATAAACTATCAGCCAGATTCTATCATGTAATTCAGTTTTGGCCAACTAGGCAACTACTTCTAAATTATAACTATTGTCAGTAATTAAGTCCTACTGTACATCATCCAAAACAAATTCACTTGTAATTCCTGTCAGCAATCTTCAGTTCTGTGTTGTCTTTCTTCCCTCTAGCTTTGTGGTGTCCAACTCAAATTTTTTTTGACATATCTTAATGATGTCGAATTTCATAATTATAGTACAAGTTTGCATTAACCTGCTGCTGTACTTTTACCATAAAATGCTATATGTTGCTACACTCGACAATTTTCATTAGCCTGCTTTGTATTTTACTGACATTTCATTCATATGCATGAATTATGCATTAAGATGTTGTCATTGTCTTCAATTTGGGAATGGGTAGCAGTTGGAGTTTTGTTATACCCTGCATTAGTGCTGCATATCTTTGGATGCCTCATAGATTTTACTTATTCTCGTCAGGCATCTTCTGTGAAACCTCGTGAGTCTACTCCGTCAGCTGATGGTGGATTACAGGCTTCCAATACTTCACAATTGGGGTCTCAGGCTCCTGCTAAAGGTGTGTAACTCCATTTCTTTAACTTTACCTTCCATCTTCAACTGTTGTGTGGTAGCCTGTCTTTTGTTTTTGGACCTTTATGTATTTGATTTGCTACTACATTGCTTATAAAGGTTCCCAGAAGAGATTATCTATTTATTTGAAAATGGAAGTACTGTCTCTCTCTCTCTCTCCAGTCAGCATGTTTACTTCCTTCTAGCAGTCTCTCTCCACATTAATTATGTCTTCCCTCTTCTCTTTCCTTTTTATATACTTGGTAGATGCTACCCATATTTGATTTGGCATGTGAGGTGCCAATACAGTTGGGCAGCTCATATATCCTTCTGATGGAAATTGGCAGTCTAGATTCAGCCACAGGTGTAGGGTTTCTTCCCTACTCAGGACTAGAGTAGGCATAGGTGTAGGTGTTGTCATTCCCCTACTCCAGTATTACTTAGTCTGTTATTCATTCATAGTTGGAGTTTAATCCTAATTGGGATTTAGTTGAGTCCTAGTTGGGACTCTTTATTGATTCATGGTTAAGTCTCTACTCCTAATTGGGATTTAGTTTTGGATCCTAGTTGAAGTCCTATTTCTATTTTGAATTTTGAGTTCTATGTAAGTTTTCAGCCATTGTGGCACTAGATATAATTGTAATCACTCAATTAAGCTCATAATTTAGTGAATAAGGGTTTGCTTATAGGATTATTGAATGTTAAGATATTAGTCTGTCACCCACCTCCCTTCTATTGGGTTCATCAACAAACCACAGTTTTTCCCTATTCAATCTCCTCAAGACATGACCTTATTGCTGAAACTACTCTACCATTTCATGAGTGTTAATCTTACCATCAAGTTCTAGCTCTTACTAAGTCCTAACCCTAATTTGACTTAAAACCTCATTCTTGGCCTAGCCAAACTTGCCAGTTCATATTCGATCCCGTTTATTGGCTTCTAGTTGGATCCCTTCTATTCTAGAACTACATTACTTATTGTTGTTTTCATTAAAAGAAAAGTTAAGTTTTCCTTCACCCACAAATCTAAATTGTTGTTACTTCCTGCCATATATTTTTGAGTTTGAAAATTCTTCTTATGCTTACTTAAGCACAATGATGGTCATCAGTGAAGGATGAAGTAAAAATTTTTTTTGCCGTACTTCAGGAAGGGTTTTCAGGAGAGATATAATACAATAAAGAAGTTGCACCTGGGGGAATATCAAGATCTTTTCCCTCTAAGGCTCTTACCATGATCTTATGCTTGAATTTCCTCTTGATGCTACGTTAAATTTGTTCCATAACAGAGACTGGATCAATATCCTAATTAAAAAAAAAAAGAAAAAAAAAAGAAAAGAAAAGAAAAAAGAAAAAGGAATACAACTTGCTTCATTGCTGAGAAGTAGGCAGTGGTTAATTGAGGCAATTTATGTAACAGGTTTAGAGAATCTTTTTTTTGGATGAATAAAGAATATCATTAATAAAAGCTCTAGAAGGGGAGGGAGAATGTACAAGAGGAGGAGAGGGGGGGGAGGGGAAGAGAGCCTAGGCCCCAGGAACAGTGGACACCTGAACCTAGGGGCAACCAAACCTGGGGGGTGGGGAGAGATAACTACAACCGACTAGTCAACAATAAGGGAGAATCAAGACCCCCATGCAATAGCAATCAATCTGTTCATTGGGGTATCCAAGAACGCAGGGTGGGGGAGCACCTGGAGTCTTGTTTTAAACAGTAACAGAAAATTTGAGTGGTTTCTTTCATTTTATTGTGGTTTTCAATAAGTTGTCCAGTGCCCCTTTTCTTTTTAGCCTTGTGTACTGATATTTTATTCCTGCAAAAAATTATAGACAGGAATAAATTTTTTAATGATCGATAGGCTGGCACCAAATATACTCCCGCGTACTCATCACAGATAAGGTTTGTGAGCTGATTTTATCTATTACAAGATATCCAAGGTAAATTGTTTGCGAATGTTATTTAATTCTATGCTGTTCAAGTAGTGTGCCCTCAAGTTTTTTTTTTATTGTGCTTTTGTATTTCAAATTTCAATAGCAGTCATGGAATTTGCAATTGGTTGGGTAAAGAGGATCAACAAGAGAAAGGGCAAGAAAAAAACAAATGCTCAATGTCCTCAGTACTAGTCCAGCAAAGGATACAGTTGGGGTTCACATGTGGCGGGTGATAAAGAAAGCCTGGGTTGCGAGGGCTAGGTTTAGGGCTTGCCAAAGGGTAAGAGAGTGACGGGGAATGTGACCTTTGAACCAAACTGGGGGGCCAAGAGGGGGGAGGGGGATTGAACCAAGTTCCAAGCAGAAGACGTGGTGAGGGATTTGGTGGTGGAAGGGAGCCAAACTAGTGTATCATTGGTGGAGGGAATGATGGTGGGGAGAGAGTTCTAGACTTATATGAGACTAGGGTGGGGGAGAGAGATCCAGGAGCCATCAGAGATAAAGTCCGATAAATGGGTGGATTTGGGGATACCTGTTACATAGACAGTGCGGGGGGGGGGGGGAAGGGTGAGGAGAATACCCATTGGATACCACGGATCTAGCTAGAAGTTAGTGGAGAGGCCCGAAGAAATTTGGGTGGTAATGGCAGGGAGGGCAGGGGGTTTGAGGAGAAGAAGCTTCCTCCAGATCCAGGAAGGGCTGGAATGGATAGGGGTAGTCCAAAAAGGGTTAGATTTGAGAAGGTAAGAGTAAACCCAATTGACCCAAATGGAGTTCTGTTTGGAAACAATTTTCCAGATTGGTAAGCTTGTCTTTGGTGCTATGGTCCACCATTTGTGGTGGGATGACTTCCAAATCCCGCTCACTCGACTCAATTTGGAATGCGATTTACTTTGATGTGTCAGTTAGGCTTATTTGTATTCCCCATCCCCGGGTTGTTGATTCCCCAAGGAACAAACTCATTGTTGTTTCCTGGGGACTCAACTCCCAATTCCATCATTCTCTTTGATCCTTCCTAGTTTGGATCTTTCTTGTAGTCCGGTGTTTTGTTCCTTTAATATATTTATTTATTCATCCAAAAAAAACACCAATACACTTAATTCAGATCAAAAGAAGGATCTGCTGGTGGTGGGAAGAGAAAGTCCTGAGGAGAGAAGAGAGATCACAAAATGGAAAGAGAAAAGGGGGGGGGATGGGGGTGGAAGGGGAACAGAATTGTATACTTTTTTTTTCAGGGTAGGGTGGTGGGCATGGACTTTTTATTCCCAAAACCAGCAAAATTTTCCATTCAATCAAATCTGAGTGAGGTCTAGCCTTATATATTTTTATAGAACTTAAAATTAAAAAACATAATTCTTTTGACCTCAGGTCTTTAGTCATTGTCTGCTGACTGCTTTAGGAGACTTCCTAGTAACTAATGAAAGTAATACTTAACTAGTTATGAAACTTCGTTCTATAAGCAGTATGCTTGGAAGTAGCCTATTGTAACCAAAAAACCACAGCAGCAGCAGGAACAACAACAACAACAGCATAATCTTATCCCCACTAAATGAGGCAGGCTAAATGGATCCTTTGAATATGATTTATTATGATGTCACATGATAGGGGAACGATAGGGGGAGTGTCCTTATGATGGTTCCCTTGTTGCTTTAGGTCTTTACTTATCGGTGTCCTTGTCTAAGTGAGTTTCTTGTTAATCTTTAGGCTTAATTAGATAAGTATTAGGAGTTATATTCCTTATGTAATTCTACTTTGATTTATTCCAAATATATGTGTTGGCTGCTATGATAGAATATAGATTCTATTGCCCCATCCAATTCCTCAACTGTTCTCTCTTTTTCTCCCTCAATTGCTCTTTCTCCTTCTCTCTACCTGGTACTGGCTACAGATTCTGGGCTTGTCTACATGGTATCAGAGCCATTATAGGAGTTTGAAAGTCAATTTTAGTTTTGCTTTTGATGTGTTTCATACAGTGCTAGTTCTATCAATGATGTTTGAATATCTCTTGGATATTTGTCTGATTCTTCAGCTGAGGATGAACTTAGTCACATCAGTCTCATGCTGTTTTTTCATGGTCAATCGAGTTTGGGGTAGAAAACATTTCTGTTTCAGGCTTTTGGTCTTTTCTGCTTCTGTCGCTGCTATAGTTTCTTGTATTTGGTGATAAGATTTCCTCGGTCGAAGATGGTCCAAATCTTCTCCAAAGCATACATTAAGCTAATTCCTTTTGTTCATAATGTTTCCCTCAAGAAGCCCCATCAAATAGAGATTTTTTCTTTCGACCATATTTCGATTGTTAATGCGATATAGAAGGACCGCTACTACAAGCAGTACTACACCTTTGATCGTGAAATATCGATTGCTTGTTGAACCCTGTGAATCGCGTGAAAGTAGGATACTCCAAATTCGGGGGTCAAAGAGTTTCATAAAACGTTCTTGGTGGAAAAAAATGTGAGTGAAAGATCCCACTGAATCAAATTTGGTCCATGAATCTAAGAAATAGTGAGAATTCCTGATCTCTCTCAATTCGAAGATCCAGGATTTGAATTGATGTCCTTTCATTGATTCCTGTTTCATTGATTCCTCCTAAAGATTTCATTTCAATTGGGATTTGGTTATTCACGATGTACGATGATCCCTGTTAAGCATCCATGGCTGAATGGTTAAAGCGCCCAACTCATAATTGGTAAATTCGTAGGTTTAATTCCTTCTGGTTGCACGCCAATTGGAACGTTCAATAAGTCTATTGGAAATGGCTCTGTATCAATGGAATCTCATCATCCATACATAACGAATTGGTATGGTATATTCATACCATAACATATAAACAGTAAGAACTAGAATTCTTATCGATCTTTGGAACTCATAGGGAAGAAAATGGATTTATGGATGGAATCAAATATGCAGTATTTACAGACAATGGTATTCGGTTATTGGGGAACAATCAATATACTTCTAATGTCGAATCAGGATCAACTAGGACAGAAAGTAAAGCATTGGGTCGAACTCTTCTTTGGTGTCAAGGTAATAGCTATGAATAGTCATCGACTCCCGGGAAAGGGTAGAAGAATGGGACCTATTATGGGACATACAATGCATTACAGAGGTATGATCATTACGCTTCAACCGGGTTATTCTATTCCACCTCTTAGAAAGAAAAGAACTTAAATCAAAATACTTAATAACACAACGATACATTTATACAAAACTTCTACCCCGAGCACACGCAATGGAGCCGTCGACGGTCAAGTGAAATCCAATCCATGAAATAATTTGATCTATGGACAGCATCGTTGTGGTAAAGGTCGTAATGCCAGAGGAATCATTACTGCAGGGCATAGAGGGGGAGGTCATAAGCGTCTATACCGTAAAATAGATTTTCGACGGAATACTTCGGTGTAGATCCGTGATAATCCTTTGTTCCATAGCCTTGGGGCTATTTACAACTAGCCAATTAAGAATTCTCCGATGTACTAGTACTAGCAGTGCATCAAAGATGCAATCATCGATTCTCCCGAGAGGCCACAATTACCGCGAGCAAACATATTAATGACGAGGAGCTCATTTTTGCTATGCTACTAATACTTCTACTGGCTCTGCTATTCTGCCCCAGCCCGGTTGAGGAAGAGTTATGGGGAGTAAAACACAAAAATATGCTGATTCGGGCCGGGCATACTATATTTAATGATTCCAAAATAAAAATAATAAATAATAAGGCCATCCCATTTCGACAAAAGACCCACACCCAAGTTCCATAGCTTTGGGTTCGCTATCCCGATCATGATTTTCCTACCCCCATAGGGAAAGGAAAGGTCCTTCCCCTTCCCTTTTGAGCCGGTTGTGGGCGAGGAGGGATTTGAACCCCCGACACCGTGGTTCGTAGCCACGTGCTCTAATCCTCTAGCTACAGGCCCCACCCCGTCTCCACTGGATTTGTTCCCGGGAGTACCCTAAAAAAGGAACCTTTCCTCTCTTCAGCCATTTCGGGTTAAGAAGATGTGAACGTGCTGTTCGTTTATCAACTCACCTCATATCTCATATCTCATATCACAGTTCAAGCCTTAAAAATGGTGGTCTCTGATGAGCACATTTATGTGTGAAATCTTAGGGCATAAAGCATGCATTTTATACACTTAGAGTGGAGTTACCTTGGGTTTTATGTTGTTTTTGCAGATTTTAGGACTTTTCAAGATTTAAGAAAATATTTGGAGTTTTGGGCTTGAATCATGCTATTTTACACGTCAAGAAGTCCATTCAAATTCTCAAATGCGAAAATGGGTCTGATCTGGAGCATGATGGGCTAGAGATGTGTGATTATGGGCCAACTCCGAAATATTGAAGAGATAAAGAAGGCAAATTTGATCTACGGCTGAGATTTTGAATCAAATCTACAGAGATATTATTGAGAGAGTCCAAATGGAAAAGAGTCCTTGCATACCTCAATATCTTATTTCCTATCTTGGATTTAATTAAAGAAAGAAAAAGAGGAAAAAGAATTATATTCAGAAAGAAAAAGAGGAAAAATCCCGTTTTTGAATGCCTCTGTCCAGTTTCGATCAAACCCTTCATCGAACGGTCATCCGATGTCCGATCGTGCTGATTTTTGGAGGAGAGCTTCACGACTACTTAAACCTCAAATCCAACGGTGGAATTATGCATATGATCTCTCTAAGTTGGCGCGATTAGTACGTGAAAACCCTAATTGGCTGAGTCATATAGAAACCCTTTTATTCAAATTCAGCCGTGCTTCATATCTCATGTAAACTCTATAAAAGGAGAGCATACTCCATTAAAGGAGAACATGTTCTAGAGCTTAGAGAAGCATTCTTTCTTCTCTCTTCAGTTTATATAGGCTTTCTTTAGTTTTCTTTGCTTGCATTTGTGAGATTTAAATTTCTAGATTCAATGTTTAGGTTTAATTTTTTTATGTAATGCAATTCAAGTTCAAGTTTCAAGTTCAAGTATCAAGTTTTTAGATTCGTTTTTCTCTGGGTCTAGCAATTGCAGATTTAGATCATTCTAGATCTAGATTTGGTTGTTAGGGTTGGTTGAGATTCGAATCGTTTGTTCAATTCTCAAGTAAGTAACCTTCTTTATTAATCTTCTCTCCTCCCTCCATTCCCGCTTCTATCTACCCTTCCATATTCTTAATTTAGGATTTACTCTCAGCATTATTTATTGTTCTCCCTTCCCCTGGATCCTTGATCAGAGATGCCTACAGTTGTGCCTCTCTTTGGTTAAGGTTTCCATTTTACTTTCTGTTATTTACTTTCTGCAATTTACTTTCAACACCGTTTATTGTTCTCCCTTTCCCTGGATCCTTGATCAGAGATGCCTACAGTCATGCCTCTCTTTGGTTAAGGCTTCCTTTTCCTTTTATTGCTTTGTTTATTGCTTTGTTATTTACTTTCTGTTATTTACTTTATGCACTGTTTTTTCCCTTTATTATCCATTCCCCCGATCTGTGGACTGTAAGCTACGGCAAAGGGTCCACGGTCAAAGTCATTATTATTATACTCCCCTTCCCTCGATCCAGAGTTGACACTCGGATCACTTCCTTTTTCCTTTTTATTTTTATTGTTTGCATTTTTTTGCCTGTCTTTTATTTATGCATTGATTGTGTTTAATTTATTTTTCGTTTCAATTCGATTTCATTAGATGTATAGATTAGGATCGTTTAGTTTAGTTAATTAGTTAACAAAAATTAAATCATTCCACTCTCGCATTACTATTAAGAAGTTGAATTATAAGTGGCATATCTCCTTGAGATCGACCAGTTAGCTACACGATACCGTGCGCTTGCGGTTACTTTTAAATTTCATAGACAGTCTCTACTACTCCTTTTCCAATGGATGTAGCGAAGAAATAGAATTGGAGTGCTATGTACACATTTTTCCATTTTCATCCATTAAATAATATTTTAATACTTGGAAAGTATGTTTTAAATTGTCAAATAGATACGGATTTTCTGTTGGGACTTCTTTGATGAGTTGAAATTGAGAAGAAGAGGGATTTCAGATTTGAAGGTCGATTCTCTTTCCTCCGTTTGCACAAGTTGCAGGTCCAGATCTAAAGAAAGCAGGATTTGCTTATTGGAAAAGGAATATGATGTGAACTAAAAATCTCTCCTTGGCCGAAACCCTAGAATGGGCCCCACGGACACTAAAAAAGCCCACCTAGGGCTGGCTGAATCCTCTTAGAGGGGTAGCTTGGTCAACCCAAGCCCTAATTGTTGGATAATTTCAATTTTCAGGATTTTAATTTTAATTTATTGAAGAGTTTCAGTCAGTTAGGAAGTCCAGTTTAAGTTAAGTAAGAGTTCTTGAGTCTTGGGACTCTTTCTTAAAGATAAGATTCTCAACAGTCTTATTTACAAGAAATGTTCCTTAGTGTTTAAGTCTTAGTGGGAATATACTTTCAAGGAGATTCCATTAGATCTTTCATTATTTATTTGGATGGCTGCGATTAAATGTATTGGGGATCCTGATCTACAAAGGAGTCCCACTTAGGTTTAGAGTCTTTTAGTAGGCTATAAAATCCTACTCGTTTTTTGTAAAGTAAAAAGTTATTGAGTAAAATTGAGTTTTTGTTAAGGATTGTGGCCGTATTGAGGAGGTCACGGTTGAATAATTGAGAGTTCTTGTTCAAGATCAGCACCTCCTTCAAGATTCTTGCATCGTCTTCCAATCTCCAGCATCCATTAATAATCACAGCAGTCACATCCCCTTCCCCCTTCTCCCCTACCCTCGCAAGTCTTCCCCAGCCCCTCCCTCACATCTTATATACATCGCACCCCTTCCCCAGTCCCTCCCCTGCCTGCAAGAGACCCTAAACCCCACCACTTGCTGTTGCATCCCCGGCAGCAGCTCCCCCAACCCCTGACAGCCTTTAATTGCCTCCTCCCACCTCCTGCAGTCCTTCCTGGTCACTCCCCTACCCTGCTATCCCTTCTTTCCCTCTCTTCTCTTCATCACACCCTCCCCCTCTCCTCTTTCCTTCCTTGCGGCAGAATCAGTAAACAGAGAAGAAGAAAAACATAAAAAGAAAAGAAGGAAAATAAAGAAAAAAGAAAAAAGAAAAAAAGAAAGAAACAGAAAAGAAAAGAAAGAAGAAAGAGAGGAAAAGAAAGAAAAGAAAATGAAGATCAAGGAAGAAATAGAAGAGATCCTTCTCCCTCCAGCCCATATCCATCATAAGATCCCTTCTCAAACCCAATTCTATTTTGAAACCCTTATTTTATCCTTATTTTTGGATGAATAAATAAAGATATTAAAACTGGAAAAGGAGAACAAGGTCTCTAATTAGGAGACCGAAAAGAAGAGCTTAGGCCCCAAGAGACAACAATAAGCTTGTTCTTGGGGTATCATCAATAGGGGGATGGGACAAAGCTAACAACCCATAAGATACATCAAAATAGATGGCATTTCAAATTCTATCTATAGAGCAGGATTTGGAAGTCCATCTCAGAAGATTGCGCTCCCACCAAAGGTGATGGATCAAAGGCACAGAACACTAGTTTACCAAACCGATCGCAGATGGAAGAGCCTGAAAAGTTTCTCAAAATCCAAGACCAATCTCGGAAGAATCCATAGGATCGTCTCGAACTAGGCCAAATGGAGGCTATGGTTTTTCCCTAGATAGATCTGGAGAAGGGGCAAGAAAAGAAAAGGTGCTCAAGGTTCTCCAACCCATTCCAGCAGAGGATGCAATTTGGGTTAGCAGGGATGTGGCGGCTAATAAGGAAGGATTGGGTGGGAAGGGCTTGATTGAGGGCTCTCCAAAGGGTAAGGGAATGACGGGGAATGTAACCTTTGAACCAAACCAAGGGGGCCAAGGGGGGCTTGGGATTATGAGGTTTGAGGAGGTTCCAGGCTAATGAGGTGGTGAAGGATTTGGAGGGGGAAGGGAGCTAGATGATTAGGTCTCTAGTGGAGCTGGTGACAGGGGGAAGAGATTCCCAAACCTATGTGAGAATGGGGAGGGGGGAAGGAATCCAGGACCCAATTGAGATGAAGTTTGACAAGGGGGTGGACTTGGGGATACGGGTGTACTGGGACCAAAGAGGTTATAGAGAATGCCCATTGGATGCCACGGATCAAGCCAGAGGAGATGGAATTGGAGCCATGGATCAGTCTAGTTGTCTTTTGTTAGTCTCCCTTCCCTTCTCTTTGTTCTTTTCTTTCTCTCCCTCTCTCTTATCACCTACTCTCTTTTCTAGGATACGCCATTACTTCAAAATATTATTTTCTCCTTTCCTAGGATTTCCCACTACTTCAAAATATTTTTTTCTTTCTCTTATTTTTGTTCCTAGATGCTTTCTAACCCCTGTTTTGCAGCCAGGATCAGCGGGTAACATTTTCTCTCCCAAAATATTTCTCATTTATTCTTTGGCAGTAGTTTTGTTTAAAACAAAAACTTCCCAAGACTCCCTTTACATTGTTAGTTGTTGAATTCCTTGTTAGAAATCTGATATTGACTAGGACAGTTTTATTTTTCTTTAAGTTTCTTAATACCATTGTATTCAATTTAGTGTTATGGTGCCAAGATCCCCATCCCCTTGTTTTCCTATTGATTCTTGTTTAGGTGTGCTTACCAGTAAGACTTATTGTGTTTATTTATCTACTTTAGCTGTTTTACATGCATGATTAATCAGATTTTTACTATCTGTCAAGAATAGGTGTTTAATTCTAAGAGTCTAGTAGCCCTCTTTGTAGGTCCCATAGTTTCTAGGGTTTCTCCTACATCAATTAATTGGTATCAGAGCCCAAACCTGGATAGATCTCTTCTTTATCTCATCGTTTGTTCAACTTTCTTTTCTCTCTTCCTTGTTTTCTTCTCCTCCTTGAGGTCTTTCTATTCTTCATCCTTTCTTTACTGCCCCTAATTTCTTTTCTCAGTAATTGTGAACAATGCTACAACAACCTATCAAATCCTTTTTTTTTGTGCCAATCGTGAGACAGATTTTTTCTATGAAACTCGAGGACGAGTTTTTTTTTAAGAGAGGGAGAAATTGATGCAGCACAACCAGAAGTTACTGTTCACGCTACAGTAGCATGAACAGTAACTTAGATGATAATTTCATATTTGGTGGGCCCCAAGTCCAGCTTGCATGGAAATAGATTTAAATTTGGTGGGTCCAAACTCCAGCTTGCAAGGAGATAAAATAGGAACTGTTTTTTGTGGGAGTTCTAGAGATAATTTAGAATTTTGTTATTTATTATTGGGATAATCATGTAATTAAAGTTTTTATTTGGGTAGGATATCTAGGATAAGTTTTAGTTAGTTTTAAATTCCTAAGAGTCCTTGTAGGATTAGTCTTTTGTTAGTTTTAAATTACCAAGAGTCCTATTATAGTCGTTTTCGTATCAAGTATGTTTGTTTTGTTATTTAAACACTTGTAATCAGCTTATTGAGGATGGAATAGACAAAATGAATTGAAGCTTGAGCTTTGTGCGTTTGCAGCAGCCCCCCCCTCTCTGTCTCTCTCTCTCTCTCTCCTCTTTGCTTCTTCTTCTTATAAGTGTTCTTCTCATTCTTCTCCTTCTTCAAGCTTGATTCTTCTCAGATTTCTCCTTCTTCCTTCTTTCTTCTTTATCCTTCTTTCTTCTCTATTCTGTCCCCCATTAACGACTCATCAAAATAGGTGTGGAACCCAGGATTTGCATTATATGGTATGTTTGCTTGGACTCAACCGAGGATTGAGTTGGGATTGGTGGATTAATTACTTATTTGCTATTATCTTATTTTTGTGGTTTGGGATTTTTGAGGAGTTGATTGAAGATATAGGGGGCTTTTCTTTTGAGATTTTAGTCTTTTTTGGGTCGCGTGTAGGATTGAAGATGTCTATAGTTCAGTGTCTACATGATGTATGTCAGCAGCCCAGGCAGGGCCGAAAGAGGGCCTAAAACCCCTAGCGTAATTCACAAACCCGGGGGGGGGGTAATTCTGTCTTTTACTGCCCCTGGAATGAGTCTTTAAAGGCAGGAATGGGTCCAGCCAGGAGTCGTAGGGTTGTTTTTTTTTGTTTGAAGTCCTAGTTTGGTAAGAGTTCGAGTTAAGTAAATTGTTTGGCAGTAGTTTCCTTTTTTAAAACAAGAGAGTCCTATTTTTAAGTTTGTTTCAAAATAGGACAGAGTTATATCCTTTTTGAAAGAGTCTTGTTTGAGTTGAGTTTGATTCAAAATAGGAAAGAGTTTTGTTTGAGTTGAATTTTTTTAGAATTAGGAGAGAGTTATTAGAGTCTATAAATACCAATTTGGATTGTAAGCAAAGACAGCTTTTGATGAATACAATTTTGTTTGATTACCTGACTGAGAGAGTCACGGGAAAGCCTGGGGGAACCTACGGCTGGTTTTGTGCTTCAGCCCTCTAATTTTTCAGAAGTTCTTTGCTCTTTTGAGGCCTGCGATTGTAAGTGAGGAGCAGTTTTGGCTATTTGATCAAGCCCTTTTCTCTTTTCTGTTCTCAGATTCCCTTTTGCAGCCCAGAATTTCTGCGAACACTCCCGCTTTCTCTCGGTTCTGCGCTAAGTTGCCTAGGCAGCAGAGGAAGTGTTTCAAAGTAGATCTTGAAGATTTTGTAGCCCAAACCTGGGTTTACATCAGTAGTATCAGAGCCATGCTGCTTGCAACCCATCTGAATGGAAGAAATCAATTATTGTGATAAAGAACAGTGTCTTCCTGAACTCTCTGTTATTGTGATGGCCAAAATTCTGATAACTGCAAAGAAGGAAGAAGATTGGAGAAGAAGCTGCATCTTCTACACCAGGGTTAAGTCAGGTAAACAAACAGTTACAACTATAGTTGATAGTGGGAGTAGTGTTGATGTAGTCTCTGGAGAGTTTGTCTCTAAAGCTGGCCTATACGCTGAGAAACACCCCCATCCCTCTGAGGTTTCATTGCTTGATAGCGATAAACTAGAAGTTTCCCATAGGTGTTGGATTCCTGTTAGTCTTCATGCTTATTCTGAAGATATCTGGTGTGATGTAATCCCCATGAAGTTGGCTGACATCATCCTCGGAAGGCCATGGTTGTACAATAATGATGTAACCATTATGGGGAGGGACAATACCTGCAGATTTTTGCATAAAGGAAAGAAGATAGTACTGTTACCCCTAAAGTTACCTGCAGAAATTAAGAAAAAACAGAGCCAGCAGTCTGACCAACTGACATCAGCTCAACCAGTCCTGATTGTTTCACCTAAAGAGTTCGAAGATTCAAGCAAAAAAGGTAACCTTATTATGGCACTCATTACCAAGTCAGAGACATAGGCACAAGAAGAACACCCCCCACCCATCAAAGAGCTTCTCCAGCGATATTCAGATGTAGTACCTGAAGACCTTCCTGATGGATTACCCCCACTAAGAGATATCCAACATGCTATAGATCTTGTACCTGGAGCACCACACTCCCCAACTTACCAGCTTATCGAATGAGTCCTGCTGAACATGCAGAACTACATAAACAGGTAGAGGAACTTTTGAAGAAAGGGTTTGTAATTGAAAGTCTTAGTCCTTGTGCTGTACCAGCCTTGTTGACACCTAAGAAGGATCGTTCCTGGAGGATGTGTGTGGACAGCAAAGCCATCAATGAGATCACTGTGAAGTACCGATTTCCCATCCCCGATATGCTGGACCTACTTATTGGATTTTCCATCTTCTCCAAATTAGACCTCAAGAGTGGATACCATCAAATTAGAATCAGGCCAGGGGATGAATGGAAGACTGCATTCAAATCAAAGGAGGCTTATTTGAATGGAAGGTCATGCCCTATGGCTTGACCAACACACCCAGCACCTTCATGAGGGTTATGACACAGGTACTCAAGCCATCTATTGGAAAGTTTTTGATGGTATACTTTGATGATATTCAGGTATATAGTAAAACCTCAGAAGCACATTTGAAGCACCTACAAATAGTGATAGAGATTCTATGGGTACAGAAGCTATACCTCAACCTCAAAAAGTATACTTTCATGCTTCTGAAAGTGGTCTTCTTTGGCTTCATCATCTTTTTAGGAGGAGTAGAGGCGGATCCTTAAAAGGTGAGATGTATTGTAGAATGGCCAGCACCCAAGACACTCATTGAGGTAAGGAGTTTTAACAGGCTTGTTTCTTTATATCGAAGATTTATAAAAAACTACAGTATAGTGATGGCTCCAATAACCGATTGCACAAAAACTACTGAGGGGAAATTTGAATGGACTCCTGTAGCCAGTAAGCCTTCGAACAGATCGAGAAGAACATGACCCAGGCACCAGTACTGCGTCTACCAGGCTTTGATATTCTATTTGAAGTAGCTACAGATGCTTCATATGCAGGTATTGGAGGAGTACTAATGCAGCAAGGCCACCCAATTGCCTTCTACAGCGAAAAGTTGAACAGTGCCAGAGCCTATTATTCCACCAATGATGTTGAGTTATATGCTGTAGTTTAGGTACTCAGGCATTGGAGGTAGGTACTACCTAGTGGAACAATGCCGGAGCCTGTTATTCCACCTATGATGTTGAATTATGCTGTAGTTCAGGTACTCAGGCACTGGAGGTACTAACTAGTTGGTAAAGAGTTCATCCTATACTCAGACCATGAAGTACTAAAGCACCTTCATTCGCAGAAAACCATCAGTCATAGGCATGCCAAGTGGGTGGGATACCTACAAGAATTTGTGTTTCCCCTTAAGTACAAGGCAAGGAAAGAAAACAGAGTAGCAGATGCTCTCAGCTGAAAGGTGCTAGCCTCCACCCAAATGACTCTAGAAGCTAGTGACATCCATCAAGTCACCAATAAATATGCCATGAACAAGGACTTCTAGGAGATATATGAAGAACTCACCCAAGGAGGGCACCATCCTAGGTATTCTATACATGACGGGTACCTGTTTAATGGGACACAAGTATGCATGCCAGATTCTTCTCTGTGGCAGCACATTATCAGAGAATTACATGGAGGGTGCCTCGGTGGACACTTCTGAGTTACTAAGACTATAGCTCAAGTCAGGGATTGATATATTTGGCCAAGAATTCAGAAGGATGTGGACTTGGTTATTAACAAGTGTAGGGTATGTCAGTTGGCAAAGAGCAGCTCACAGAACACGGGGCTTTAGTCTCCCCTTCCGATCCCTCATCAGCCCTGGAAGGACCTTAGTATGGATTTTGTTTTAGGGCTTCCCCTTTGATTCAGTCTTCGTGGTGGTTGACAGATTCACCAAGATGGCACACTTTATTCCCTGCTGCTGAACTTATGATGCCAAGCATATAGCTAAGATTTTCTTCAAAGAAGTTGTTTGGATTGATGGACTGCCTAGCACCATTGTATCTGATTGGGATGTCAAGTTTATAAGCTACTTCTGGAAGACACTTTGGTTGCTTACCAACCCCAAGTTGTTATACTCAGTTGTCTTTCACCCCTAGATTGACGGCTAGACAGAAGTTGTTAACAGGTCCCTGGGAAACTTGCTAAGGAGTCCAGTATGAGATTACGAGAAGACTCGGCTAGCCATACTAGACATTGTTTAATTCGCCTACAATAGCTCTGTTAACAGGACCACGGGAAGAACCCCCTTTGAGGCACTAGTTGGCATCCAACCCCAAAAGCCTATAGATTTGACCCCACTACCAAGTAACGCCAGAGTCAGTGTTGAATCAGATGAATTCCTTCGTCATATTTACTGAGGTTCATGCAGACGTAAGAAGGAAGATAGCACTCAGCATTGAATTATACAAGGCCAGAGTTGACCAGCATAGAAGGTCTAGAGTCTTCAATCCAAGAGATATGGTTATGGTTAGGATACATCCTGAACGACTTCTCCCTGGTGCCAAGGCTAAACTATACCCAAAGAAGGTGGGACCTTACAAAGTCCTCAAGAGAATTGGCCCCAATGCCTACCATCTGGAGTTACCTGCTGACATGGGAATTAGTGATATTTTTAATGTAGCAGACCTCTATCTATACACCGGACACCAAAAGATGAGGGGGATACATAACAGATGCTTCGGCTGCCACAGCTTGCACCACCTGACAGGGAGACTATAGAAGAGGTCCTAGATGACATCTACAAAACCACTCAAAGTGGACCTGGATACCATGCCTTCTTTGTCAAATGGAAGGGTTGACTGAAAGTGAGAGTACTTGGATACTTGCTGACGACTTTAAAAGAATTGACCCGGATCTATGTGAAAGAAATATGGCATTCATCCATTCATCAGAGATGAATGAAATTAACAAGGGGGAAGCTGATGTATCCAGCCAGCGGCAGCCTAGGCAGGGCCGAAGGGGGGCTAAAACCCCTAGTGTAATTCACAAACCGAGGGGGTAATTCTGTCATTTACTGCCTCTGGGACGAGTCTTTAAATGCTGGAATGGGTCCAGACAGGAGTCGTAAGGTTCTTATTTTTGGTTTGAAGTCCCAGTTTGGGAAGCGTTTTAGTAAATTGTTTGGCAGTAGTTTCCTTTTTTAAAACAGAAGAGTCCTATTTTTAAGTTTGATTCAAAATAGGAAAGACTTATTTCCTTTTTGAAAGAATCTTGTTTGAGTTGAGTTTGATTCAAAATAGGAAAGAGTTATTTCCTTTGAAAGAGTCTTGTTTGAGTTGAGTTTGTTTTGAATTAGGAAAGAGTTATTAGATTCTATAAATACCAAATTGGGTTGTAAGCAAAGACAGCTTTTGATGAATAAAATTTTGTTTGATTACCTGACTGAGAGAGCCTGGCGGTATCCTAGGGGAACCTGCGGCTGGTTTGTGCTGCAGCCCTCTAATTTTTGAGAAGTTCTTTGCTCTTTTGAGGCCTGCGGTTGTAATTGAGGAGCAGTTTTGGCTATTTGATCAAGCCCTTTTCTCCTTCCTGCTCTCAGATTCCCTTTTACAGCCAGAATTTTCTGCGAACACTCCCCCTTTCTCTCGGTTCTGCTCTCAGTTGCCTAGGCAGCAGAATATTTTGTAGCCCAAACTGGGGGTGACATCACTACAGCAAGCAAGTCAAATTTGTGGAATTTTTTAGTGGATTTTATGCACTCAAGAGTGAGTCTGATTGTTGTTGGAGTGCCTTCCTTGGATAGGCTTTTGTGTAGCCACTGGAGTTGCACTTTTCTGAGATTTTTCATGTAGACATTGGAGCTGCAATTTTATGGAGCCAATAGGGGCTACATTTGGTGGACCTTTTTGTAGTTGTTGGGTGCTACATTTGGTGGACCTTTTTGTATTTATTGGGTGCTTACATTTGATGGACTTTTCTACGAGGTGCTGCATTTTGTAACCTTCACTGGGAAGAGCGTTTGGTGTCTTCATTAGGTGTTGGATTTTATTGTCCTTCTTGGGAAGACAGATTTATGGTGGGTTTATGACAATTGACTGGAGTGTTGCTTTGAGCTTGTTTGTGTTTGATTGCTATACAGTTCAACTCTAGCGCTGCCTTTCAAGTTTTTCCTTATTTGTCAAAGCTAGAGTTTTCTTTGTGCATACTTCAGCTTGGGGTCCCGGGGGGGGGGGGGGGGAGGATTTGAGATATGAATATGAGATATTGTCATGTAACACAATGGGAGTCCTTTTATTGTGGTTTCCTACTTTCCTTGTTGCTTTAGGTCTTTACTCATCAGTGTCCTAGTCTAAGTGAATTTTTTGTTAAGTTTTAGGCTTAATTTGATAAGAGTTAGGAGTTATATTCCTTATGTTATTCTGTTTTGGTTTATTAATAAATATATGTGTTGGCTGGTATAGCAGAATATAGATTCTATTGCCCAGCCGTGTTCTCCAATTGTTCTCTTTTCTTCTCCCTCAATCTTTCTTTCTCTTCTTACCAGGTATTGGCTATTGATTCTGGTCTTGTGTCCAGAAGCCATACAAGTTAAGAATATGGATGTCTTTGAATCTCTCTTTTCTGAAATGGAGACATCTGAACTAAAATACTGATGTAAGTAGGGAAACTAAATCTTTATAGCTTTCCCAACCTGTATGAAGAGCCAAGCAATAAAAATATGAAGAAAAAGTTGCCCATGACTTGTGTTGTGACAAGTCTTCTGAGATACAGGAATTTGTATAACTGCAAGCTGTAATACCTCTTCAAATGGGTCTCTGCCTCCCACAAATTTGATCTTAAGGGAGACTAGAAAAATGCTGTACTGAAGGTTGGTCATGTGTTACTGTTTCAAATGAACAGTAATCTGGTTTTAATGTCAACCAATTCCAGCTGAAAACATTTAGATCTGGACCAAAAACAAACTAAACTGCAAGAATTTTTTCCTTCTCTTCTAAGAGTCTACTGCATCATTACTTCACAAAATATTTAGGAGTAAGCGGGAAGTACATTGCTAATAGTTTCAGTCTTGTCTCTACTGAAACAGATATTTATTAGTAAAAAACTAAACTGAAGCAAATTCTGCACTATCACTTTTTTTGGTAGTTAGGACTGGTTCTTGCTTAGTTACATATACTCTTCCCTAGGTTCCTGGCAGAGAGTTTCCCATGTTATTATTTCATATTTAGAATTCTTTACATAACATATAACGATCTTCAAAAGATATCCACCAATTTCCCTTCTCCTGTTATTAGTTTATGCCATTGCTTTTCCTCATCAGGAGCAGGATGTAATTCCTCTGCGGGATATGGCAATACTGGTGGGGGTCCAGTTGGAATTCCAGAATTGCCTACTATGCAGAAAAAAACTGTTGCTCAGGCTAAGCCAACAACTAGTGGCTCTTCAAGAGAGCAGTCAGAGGATGATGATCTTGAAGGAGAAACAGAAAATACTGACAGCATGGATCCTACTGATGCAAAACGTGTAAGGAGGTAATTGTAGCTTTTACTGTCATTGTCCTAATCTTTTGTTTGATTTAGGAGTTGGTGAATGAAGCTGTGTCCTTGGTACTGGTAATTGAGTATGTACTTAGGCTTTGTGAATGAACAGTATGCTCCAGCTGTTGGCATTTACCTTTATATTTTTTGTTATCTTACGGTGAACATACACATGGCATTCTTCACATTCAGTATTTGTTTGTTACATTTAAGCTTAGTTAGCAATCCCTTTTCTAGTTTAAACGTGGAAGAATCTACCCATGGTTCTAGTTTTGGTTGTTTGTAATTTACCATCCTTTGCTTTCTCTTTTCTCTACTGTTCCTCAGGATGTTATCGAACAGAGAGTCAGCTAGACGTTCAAGGAGGAGGAAACAAGCACATTTAGGGGAGCTGGAGAATCAGGTTTGGCACCATATTTTTGTTACACATAATGTTCAGCTCCAGTGATTTTGTCTGAAGAATTCACTCTGTTTGATCTTAGGTTTCACAACTGAAAGTTGAAAACTCATCATTATTGAAGCGTCTTGCTGACATAAATCATAAATTCAGTCAAGCTGCTGTTGATAATAGAATTCTTCAAGCAGATGTTGAAACAATGAGGGCAAAGGTAAACTGTTGTCTCCTCTCCATATGTTTAAATTTCTTATGGGGTAGTCAGACATCTTGTATCGTGGTTGCTGGACTTCTTTGTGTTCCCATTATTTTTGTTGATCTTGCAAACAAATCTCTATTAAGGATTAATGCATTATGCATGTAATGATTCTCGAGCATGCTGTGATCAAAGATTATGTGGAGAAGCATAAAACTGACAATAAATGGAAAATAATTACCTTTGATTTCTTGAAAGGAGGATTTTCACATTTGAACTCCCTTTCTTCTCAAACACATGGATGGGCATGCATGTGCATACAGCATAGTTGTCAATGTGTCACCTAGGCATCCATGCGGATTTTTTGGGGTAAGTGGTTCTCACCTTAGTGGTGTTGAACGCTTTGGCAATTATTTATGTGGATACTATATATAAGTTTCATTTACCTAACATACTATTTATAAATAAGCAAACACCCTCTATTTGAAGGCAATAAAAGTATTCAATAAATAAAACCTCAGAAAGATAAGAAGTCAACCCCTGTGCAAGATTAAAAACTGCATTTTTGGTGGGAGGTGAAATTTTCATTTTCTAATACTAGGATAACCCCCCACCCCCACACAAAAAGAAAATCCACTTAGTAATACATCACAAACCACCCCCCCCCCAAAAAAAAAAAAAAAAAATATTCATTTGTTTTGATATCTAAAAGGAAAAAAATCATTTCGGTGACTTTGGCTGCATTAGTGTGTACCAAATAAGGTTTGACCAGTACATAACTTCTTTAGTATAAATCAGGTCTAACCTATTTAAGCATTCTTGAATTTATTGGAACAGCGGTCTTGGGCTTTACCAAATACAAAGTGAAATAACTTGACCAGTCAAATTTCTTAGGGAATAAGACATTCCTAAATCAAGAGTAGTTTAATTAATAAGTTCATATTTTCTAGGAACAAGTGAAGTTGGGGTTGGACCCCTTTCACTTTCTAGAAGACTAGAACCACTAACATCCCCTTTGACTAACGGTGTTAACTCGCTATTAACTTTGGGTGGAAGAGACAATATTGTTATTTGCATTACTAATGTTTGATGAGAGCATATCCAACCTATAGAAGAGGAAGGAGGCAATTCTGATTACATTATTTTGAACAAAATTGAAGTTCATTGGTCCATCTTTTCCAGGTGCAATACATCTGTTTTGTGTGCCTTGAGTCATGGTTTTTTAGGGGTAAATAGAATGTCTGCCTTTTAAGACTCACCTGCCTGCTTAGAAACTGATTACTTATAAATTTATAGAACATCTTCTTGGTTCTTCTGCAATGATATGCAAGGCTGATGTTCTTATGGTTATTACCTTCAGGTGAAGGCAGCAGAGGAAACTGTTAAAAGAGTAACAGGGTTGAATCCACTTTTCGCAGCAATGTCCGAGGTATCAACAATGGGCATGCCATTTTCAAGCAGCCCATCTGATACGTCTGGAGATGCTGCTGTCCCAGTGCAAGATGACCCCAAGCAGCACTTCTATCAGCCTGCTCCTCCTAATGGTGCTGTTGCTGCTAATCCTCCTGATAGAAGAGTGCTCAATGGCTTGCCTGACATTCCTACTGCTCCAGTTGCTCCTGTTGATGAGGTGCACAATGTAAGTGAGGGCACGAAGATGGGAACAGCTTTGATGCAGCGGGTAGCCAGCTTGGAACATCTTCAGAAGCGTATCCATGGTGCCCCTGTGCAGTGGGTTCCAGGGTGGGATCCAGAAGCGCCCCAAGTAGCTGACAACAGTCACAAGCGTAACTGCTTGTGAAGCTTTAGAAGGCAAAGGCTATATTGCAGTAAATAATTAATGGTCCTTGAACTTGACTCTATTCTGTTTCAGTTGCAGGTTGACTGTATTTATTCCTTCAGTAAAATGATTCTCTTTTTTTCTTTATTGGTATTGAGACCCTGTGGTTCCCTGGCCATGGCTATAGGGAATGCCAAGGTTAATAGGAACTGTATGTAGGGGTGTAAACGGACCGGATTCAGATCGGATAGTGCTAATACCATATCCGCATCCTATTATATTTGGATGATGTATTATCGGTTTCCGGATAGATTCAGTCGAATTTGGATAGTTAAGTAGATTCTTCTAAATGGGCATGAATACATATTGAATGTAAGTTTTTGACTACCTATTTACATCTTTATCATTTTATTTGGGAGGGCTATATTTGAAATTTAAGAATTTAGCTACATTGGTAGCTATTTTAGTAGAAAATTTTTAAAAATAGTCACATGTCATAAGGTAAAAAATTTTAAAAATAAGAAAAATAAATCTAAATAAGTAACTTAATCGGATAATTTTATCAGACGGATGATAATCGGTAAGAAAGGGGTATACCATATCTGCATCTTATTAATAATCGGATGGATTCGGATACCCCTAAACGGATGCAGATGTGAATTTGGAAGTGGATTTCGGTTATTTATTTACACCCTTAACTATATGGTCTTTGAACTGAAAGTAGTAGAAGGCTACCACCTGGACAGTTAGGATTTTAGGCTGGCAATGCATTGAAAATTCTTAGAGTTTGGATAGCCCTTTTAAGGAATCATCCTTTTGCAAAGATCTGCCCAGGAGGAAGAGTCAATATAGAAGGGGCAATGAGGTAATTTTAGAGACGGAAGAATAAGGATATGGAGACACGATGAATCGCGTTGTACCAGTGTCTGGTGCCAATGATTATGCATACACGGACATGAATATGATATTTTATTGTAAAAGTACAAAAAATTGATATAACAAATTATTTATTTATGGATAGTCTTTTGGCATAGGAGTGATAGCCTTCTATGTAGAGATAGTAAGTTTATGATTTAAAAGAAAAAAAATACAAGTTATTTTAATTTTTTTAATAATAAGACAACAAATAATTTACTAAACAACAACTTCTAACACATAAAATGCTTCTTAAGATGTGACTTGTTGGTATTAAAAGGATTATGTGTCTTCTTAAGATGTTTGCAGATGATGTGTTACTTTTTGCTAATCTCAACAGAGTAGATAGAAGTGGTTAATGGATGTTCAGAGAAATTTTGCTGGTCTTTGAGAAGCAAGATGAGCATGGAGAAGTATAGAATATTTTTCTCTAAGAGTGTGAGCTCCAAGTTGGCAAAGGAGATATCTTTAAGAAGTGGCTTTGCAAAACCTAAGGATTGGGAGGTATTTGGGAGTATCTATTTGGAGTGGGTGCATAATGAAAAGGGATTATGATTTTGTGGTCACTAAGGTGAAAGGAAGATTGGCGGGGTGGAAGTCAAGTTCCTTATCTTTTGAAGGGAGAGTGACTTTGGCCAAGTCAGTCTTGATGACCATTCATCTTTACACTATGCAATCGTGTTTAATTCCCAAGGATATCCTATTAGAAGTAGAGAAGATTGCTCGTGGTTTCATTTGGGGAGACTTTGGAGTCCTTTAGGAAGGCTCACCTCATTAAGCAGGAAGTGTTATGTTGGCCTCGATTGAAGGGTGGATTGGGATTTAGATTTTTTTTCTCGTAAATAAGGCTTTCATGATGAAGGGCGCTCGATCAAGTAGTGTTGGTTTGGTCAAGAGATTAGTGTGGTGGAAACCACTTCCACAAGGATGGGTTAAATTGAATGTTGACATTGCAATTAGCCGTAAAAATGAGGTCTATGGTTGGGGGTGTCTTTAGAGATTCTTTGAGGCATTTTCTAGGTGGCTTTGGGAAAAGAGTTCTTTATGGAAGGGTTCTTGAGATTGAGCTGAAGGCCATGTCCAAAGGCCTACGAATGGCATCTGATTGAACTTTGTTCCCTCTTTAGGTGGAGACCGATTCTTGTAGACCTGTGTTGAGGTGTTGGACTTTGGGTGTGTGGACAAGGTAAGGGTTGGTAAGTTGGTGGATGAGATTGAAATTTACTATGGTGAGGATAGGTGTGCGCCGTGTGATTTTGTTGGCTGCAATGCGAATAAAGCTACTGATTGGATGTCGAAGTTTGCTCTTGATCCCGAGTGTTCTAAGACCTTCTTTCAAGATTTCCTCATTGGATTGGAGGAGATCTTTTAGGCAGATCACGTAATGCTATTTCCTATTATATTTGCTTTCGATCAAGGTACCCAACAAAAGAAAAAGGAAAAAAAGAAATAAGAAGAAGATAATGGGAACATAAAGGCCCGAAGACTATACCTGCCACTATCTATTTTTAATTTTTTTTTCCTTTTGGCCATTACTTTCTTCTAACGACTTTTGATTTTGATTCGTTTATGATTCACCTGTTGGATCCAACTCCCCAGTGGATTGTGCAAAGGCTTTTGATACGTTCTTTTGAGTTTTGACTCATTCTCTTGGTGGTTTCTGTATTGGTATCAATTCGGTATGAAATTGATATTTGGTAATGCTCTCACTACACTATCCAATAAATTTATCTCATGTCATTGTCATTTTTTTTTTAATTTTTAATTTTTTGACCAAACACCACAAAAAAATACATTCAAGTAAACAAGTCTAGGGATTTCCTCCCAGCAACTCCAATCTAAAGTACTGGGATCACCATTTAGACTAGAGATCTGAAAAAAAAATCTTAACATTATTAATGCCGATACTAGAAGCAATTTAAAGTATGTCATACATCATTTCTAGCTCTGCCTGTGTGGTTGATAAAACCCAACCTGCCTTCATTCAATTATTATAAAAAATTTATCGTCATATTATGATTATTCGATATAAAAGACTTTTGATGTTCCGTGTGCTATTAGTGCGATATAAATCGTATGATTCATTTGTATCATTTTGTCAGCTAAACCATTACAATACGATTTAGCAAACGGTATAGATATGCCACATTGATACTGTATCATATTTATTTTTGGTATAGTATATTGTGCTATGACCAGTACAATTTTAGGTCAAATAAACAACACATAATATGCATATACCTTTATTTGTTGGGGTTTTATACCAATCTTCTCGATGGTTTTCTTTAGTAAAATCTTTCTGATGTTAATCCGAGAATAAAAATGCAGTCATGTTTAATATATTTGTCAATTTTACATAATTTTAGAGTGTCTGTGTTCTTCATCAATTTTTATATATATTCTAGCAGGTTTAAGTGATAAATTGGACAAATCAGGGGGTGACTTCGATGTTAAAGGGTAACTCAAGGGTGGCGTTGAAATTTTTCTTAAAAAATTCCATCCATTTGGCTTGACAAAGTTGTCATCATGTCAAGAAAATGATCAATTTGAGATTCCATCAGAATTGGATTCCCTGCATTCCATTTCTTCCTTCCATATCCCATCTCCGGCATTCTTGTGCTAAGACGCCTCTCATACCATTACACTTCTTCTCGTAAGAGCTTCCATCTCTCTCTCGGCGCGTTCTTTCTTATCTTCTCTCCTTCTTCCTCGATTTTCTACTGTTTCGGTAATGTTTCTACTGGAATTTAGCTACTTGATGTTTATGTTTATAAGTCTTCAACTGACATTCGCTTTACACTTGCTTTTAGTTAAAAACGATAAGACTTCCCGTTTGTTGCGATGGTTAATGGGTTCCTCAGATCTTTGTTCGTAGATTTCTATTGAGCGTATAGTTTCAACTTTCAAGAATGAATTTACTCTTCAGACAATCACTCTGGCTATTTGGTCATCTTTGAAATTAATCTTATGTTTGATTCCTGTATCCACTTCCAACTTATTTCAACTTGACAGTTGAGATGCAGGGATTACTGGGAAAGTGAGACGAAGAAATGAATGCTATTGGAATGGTTTAGGAAATTGCTTAAACTTGACGCTCGTTTATACTGGCTTTTGTTCACCATAGGCGTTGATTCATAGTTGTTGAAAATCTTCACCCGTTTGAAATGTATTATTTTTTAGTTTTATTAGAAAATATGGGTTTATCCTGTAATTTAGGTAGAGCTTTTCTTTGTGATTTTCCATTTGTTTCATTATTCCCCAGCATCAATCTTGCTTGGTTATTTTCCAATTTCTGTTCTCCGGTCGCTCTTTATTTTTCCGTTTATAACTAAGAGCTATTTGTAATTTTCTTTAAATTAGTTTGAGGAGAACTCATTGTCAAAATACCTGTTACTTGAATTATTTATGTTGGATGTAATGGTTTTTATGGCTGGCTAAATTTCTTGACGGATCCCAACTTGTTCAGAAATTAATTGGTGGCTATTTATTCACTTAGCCATTCAGTTTGCAGCTGGTCATGTTCTGTCTTTTGATTTTTTTTTTCCTGTTTGATGTGCAGTAAGAAATCGTCGACTTTAATCATGGAAGTTTCAGGAGCTGTGTCCAAAAGGGAGATGCCATTGGGCTTTGATGCAAAAGTCGAGGAAGAGTATGCATCTCAAGCTAAATTACTTCAAGAGTTCACCAATATATGCAGCATTGACAAGGCCTGGACTTTTAAGTCTGATAATGGTATGGCTGTTTCCCATATTATTGTTCAGCTTTTCTTGCTATGAAAGTTGATGCTGAACTGTGCTGCTTGTATTCTGTTTTCTTTCTTTATTAACATTTCTACAAATTTTATTGCACTGCAGGAAAGGACTCGCGGGCAATGTTTCTTGTTAGTCAACCAAATCTCTTGGCAAACAAAAGGAGGAAACACATGCTCTCAGCTCATCTTTCACAGGAAAGTAACAGTTCTGTTAGCTTTCAGTGGGCTCCATTTCCTGTTGAGATGACAGGTGTGTCTACAACTGTTCCATCACCCGCAGGTTCGAAGCTTCTTGTAGTCCGGAATCAGGAAAATGGATCTCCCACCCAGTTTGAGATATGGGATTCATCTCAGTTGCAAAAGGAAATACATATCCCACAATCTGTTCATGGATCAGTATATACAGATGGATGGTAACTTAATATGAAATTCATCAAACTTGATAATACAGCTATTGATGATCTATTGCGTAGGAAATTTATCAAACTTGATGATATGGCTATGAGAAAAGATGTTTGGGATAGTAATTTTTTCAGATGATTTAGTAATTTAATGGTTCTTGGTATGTTTTAGGTTTGAGGGTATCTCTTGGAACTATGATGAGACCCTAATTGCTTATGTTGCTGAGGAGCCGTCTTGCTCAAAGCCCATGTTTGATGGTGTTGGCTACAAGAAAGGAGATTCCACAGATAAGGATCCTGGTACCTGGAAAGGTCAAGGAGACTGGGAGGAGGAGTGGGGGGAAAGTTATCCAGGAAAAAGGCAGCCAGCACTCTTTGTCATAGATGTTAACAGGTCACTTTCACCATGTTCTTCAATGCTTCCAGTAGGACAAGGAGAATACTGTGTTGGATGTTGAACCTAATTTGAGTTTCTCTGCATTTCAGTGGAGAAGTTCGTGCTGTTCAAGGAATTGAGAAATCCTTGAGTGTTGGACAAGTTGTATGGGCACCGTCAACCAGTGATTCACAAACATATTTGGTTTTTGTTGGATGGTCATCAGAAACTGGTCCACAGAAAGTTGCAAGAAAGCTTGGTATAAAGTACTGTTACAATAGGCCATGTGCCTTGTATGCAGTCAGGTCTCCATTTCAAAAAACAGAACCTGATCAACTTCCACTCAAGTGTGTTAATTTCCTACAATGCTTCATATTATTTTACCTTCCTCTCATTGCTTGCTTAATGTTATGATTGGATGTCACTTCTCTAGTTTTGCTGTATTTTAACTTTGGATTCCTTATAATAATTTAGAGATAATGAAGGCAAGAGCTCTGCAACCGTCAATCTAACTGCAAGTATAAGTAGTGCCTTCTTCCCACGGTTCAGGTATCTAGGTTCCAACTTTAACCTTTGTAGTTTGTAAAGTTTTTTCTCATGCCGAGTCTTCTTATGCTTTTCTCTAATGCAATGAGGTTTTAGTCCTCAACCATGGACTCCTATAAGTATATGTGGCTATAGAATGAGATTTCAAAGCAAAATGCATTTATTGGATCAGGTGATGTAGGGTGTCTGGTTCTCTTCAATGAGCCCATGCTGAGAGGTTGATTTTGATTTATACTAGGAAACCATTCAGCCACACAAACTAATTGTTGAATGGTCATAGCTTCTTGTGGGACTTGGAGTTTTACTCCATTCAAAATTTTCTTGCTCACATCCCATTTTATCAGTCAATTACAGTCTACAGAGTGCAGGTGCCATTTTGGCACTGCTTCTGGATTCTGATACCTCAGGCTTGGAATCCAGTCTATCCTGTATGCTTGTTAATTGGAACAATTGAAAAAAAATCTGTCAGTTCTGACAGCCTAAAGAAAAGAAGATAGGAATGGCAAAGGAAATTCTTGGAAGCTGTTGACTGACTGTAGATAATTTTATCATGACAGTCCTGATGGAAAGTCTCTAGTATTTTTGTCTGCAAAGAGTTCTGTGGATAGTGGAGCACATTCTGCAACGGATTCACTTCACAGAATTGACTGGCACATAGGTGGAAAGCCATGCTCATCTGCAGCCATCATTGATGTGGTAAGCTTTTCTTTGTTTGCAAGAGTTGGATATGATTATTAAGACAAGCAGATCCATTCAGTAGGCCGTAGAAACAAATTCATACAACCAGTGGAAAATAGCAACATGATGTACGGATTTTCTTTTCTTATATGGGGCCAACTTTCCAAATTCTTGAGGACAGAGATAATGCTTTGGTTGTATACCATCTCACTTTTAATCATAGTTTTCATAATTGGACCAGTTTTTGAGCTAGAGGGTTTGGTTCATATTCTATTGGTTTTGACTGGTCAAAGTGAGTCTTTGGAAAAGGGGGAAAAGTATTCTAGAGGAAAAGCACTAAAATAGAGAGAAGTTAGTATAACCATATGTCCTCAAAGAACATGCCTAAGGTTTGATTGCATATAAGTGTATCTTTGATATAAATTTTTATTTGAGAAAACGAGCAAACCATACCAGCTGGTTTTCCAAAACTGCCCAATTTTGAGAAACTGTCTGATTTCATTCTGGTTTCTCGTAAATATGGCCTGATGTACAGTTTCTGACTGTTTCAACAGTACATCCTCTCTGATTGTTTTACTAGATTCTTTTATCTGTTATTTTCTCAATAAAGTAATCTGTACATTTTTTTCCTTCTGTTGTGTGTTGAAATAAGTAAAATTCAAATTGATGACTCTGGATAGCCACCCTGAACTCACAATCATAGCTATAATTAGTTTACGCTTGTCGATGTCTTCATCTTACTGTATATTTGCAGGTCCCTGTAGTGATGTCCGCTGAGGATGGTTGCTTCCCTGGTCTTTATTGTTCAACTTTCCTTACTAAACCTTGGCTTTCTGATGGTTTTACAATGATTTTGTCTTCCATCTGGCGAAGCACTCAAGTGATACTTTATATAAATGTGCTGAGGTAACAAGTAACTTCTGTTTCATTTAATTTTTTAAGATTTTTTATCCTTTCCATGTGATTGAATTGTAGATGCATCTTTCTTGTATACAGTGGGGAGGTATTGCGCATTAGCCCCAATGACTCAAGTCATTCATGGGTCATTCTTGCACTGGATGGGGACAATATTCTTGCTGGTAAGTGGTAATTAACCTTTGGCGTTATCAGACTTTTATTAAAAGCATTTAACCAAAAAAAAATATTTATTTGTTTATTTATTTTTTGGTTTTATGTTGAAGTGTCTAGCAGTCCCATAGATCCTCCTCAAATTAAGTATGGAAGTGCTACAAAGAAGGAAGAACATGCAAGCAGTACATGGGCTTGGACTAATGTCTCAAGCCCCCTATCCAGATATTCCGAGAAGGTTGAGAATTTTTATTTTTATTTTTATGGGCTTTTCATTGAGCATTCACTTTCAAGCTTATATTGTCATGCTCATGTTTCATACAACATACTCAATATCCTTTGCTGCTATTTCCTGTAGGTTCTATCTTTGCTGTCATCCCTGCAGTTCAATATAATGGAGATACCTGTAAGGGATGCATCCAACAACCTTAGTAAAGGTAATTTATTGGTCTTTCCGTCTAGATTTATGGTAAGTTTATTCTTCCTTATTATTATATTTATAATGAATATGACTCAAGGCTTTCTGCATGATTTACTTAACGGGTATCTTAATTGATTTTGTTGTGAGAAGTCACTCTCTTTTCAGATTGATGTTCTAAAACTTTGATTTTTGATGTTGGTTTCACTCTAGGGTCTTGACGCTTTTGAATTCTTAGGGCTACCACTGATGAGGACCTGTTTCCTCACAAATTTCATGATTCTCAGGGCTTCAGAAATTGGATTCTTAGGGAAACTGTGTTGTTTTGGATGGTTCCATATAGCCTGCTTGCACTTGGAAGTAGAGTAACTTTGTCCTCGGGTATCTTATGAAAAAATTGTTCAAATGCATGTTGGTGTGGAATAATTGCAGTTAATCGTTTGCAACATCGAATATCTCATAGGAATATACTTCTTATTCATAATAAAGATTTTAGTAATTGGATCCTTTCGTAGTTGGCTAATTGTCAATGCCAGTATGCCACCTTGGTTCCAAATGCATATCATAAAAGATCTTCTCTTTCTAATTGATTGTTCCATGTGTTGGCAGCTACAGAAGAATTTATTGAGGTTTCTTTTCTTTCTTTTTTTTCTTTTTTTTGGGTTGATTGGAGAAGGCATGTTGTATATTCTTTTGGGTTAAATTAGGTTGTACTGTTAGTATGATACATATTGGGACCAACTGTAGCCTGTATATGTTGATTTGTTTCAGGTGCCAGTAAACCTTTTGAAGCTATATTTGTATCTTCAAGCTCTCTGAAAAAAGGAGAATGCAATCCACTAATTACAATGGTACATGGTGGGCCGCATGCTGTCTCTGTGACAAGCTATTCAAAATCTCTAGCATTTTTATCTTCAATTGGTTTCAGCTTGCTGATAGTGAATTATAGGTGAGACAGCATTTCAAATAAATTTCCCCTTTTGCCTTCTATCACCGCCTTCTGTTAAGTAGGAAATAAATTCGCTAGATTGAATACACATTGTATTTAGGAACTCTCATTCTGGACTAGTCTTTATTGAATTCTCCCATTCTTTTTATTTTTCTAAATGCTTTCAGAATTGTGGTAAAAGTATCAAGAGCATGGTTTCACACTTTTTCTCATTAAGAACATTTAATTTGTGTCTGGATCTCTCCTCCCTGCCAAAGAATTTAATGATTAGTCCTTATTTCTTTCTTTTCATTGTCTTTCAGTTAAGACTTAAAAACTCAAGTGTTGAATGAAGATGTTTCAATAGATGAACTACAAATGTTTCAGGGAGATATGCTTGATAGTGACTGACCTGTGATCAGATCTGAGGCAAAGGAAGCAATTGAGTCGTTAAGGGAAGAAATCAGATGAACAGAAGGGAAGGGAAAAGAGATGATATTAATCTTTGAGAGGGAGAAGAGAGGAGAAGGAACAAAAGAGAAGTGAAAAACTTAGATTTGTATGAAAAGTCACACCAAAACTTTATCATTTATTTATTTATTTTTTGGGTGGTGGCCACCTGGTGGAGGGTGGTGGGTGTGGGGCTGTGAAGAGCCATTACATCAATGAAGGCCTTTTAAAATCTCTAAATTGGCTCATTAAGCAAAGGTTCCTAATCACACAAACATACAGATGTGTTAGACATTGTGAAAGATTGAATTAGTAAGTGGAGAGACTCCCTGGGACTAAAGATTGATACTTCAATTCCTTAGAAGTACTTCAGAAGTTCAAATTTTTTAATCAAACTGTTGGACTAGGCAAGATTTTATCTACTTATTTTAGCATTATCATTCTCAGTCGCAAAAATGTCATCAGCATAAACAACGAGGGTGTAACCAAGCGGGTGGATGGTACTGGTTACAGTCTTCAGAAGAGGCATGGCAAAAAAGACATTGAAAAGACATGTTAAGTTTTCATCCCTGATTTTCCAACTATTTGGTGAAGGGATTCCTAGTGTACAAGGGGGGGGGGTCTATAGGCTAACTAGTAGCCCTAACAATAAATTGTATTAAATAAATAAACTCAAAACAGAACTCTGTCTAGCTATTAAGTGTTCTTACCTAATTTAATTATTGAACTAATCCCACCCACTAACTGCAAACCCCACTTTATGGGCTTATGAATTGAGCCTATTGCATGAAACAAAAAAGTACAAAGGGCACTGCCACGAGCACCTTATGGCCTTTATAGAGTTAATGTCTAATGCAAGTGTGCAGCTAATTCGATTCCCTTATGTTTCGAGTTTTGTGGGTGGCAAGTAAGTTGTGATCTGTAATTGACTCATACATTTTTATATTGTCATTGAGTTTACGGATCACATCTTATATTCTGATTCACTCCTGCTGAAAGTTTGGATCTCCTATTTATAGAATATAAATGTGGGACTAGCAAAAGGTTTTCATCCAACAGATGTTGAGGAAAGTTTTCTCTTAGGGAGGAGGGTATTGAGGGAATGTCGGCAAGATGACACATTTTTTACTTCAACTATTTGATTCTAAATTATATAAGAAGTGGTTGAGGAATTTTGTTTGAAGAGAGATGATGCAATCCACTCCCAGTCATAGTTGTCAAAGCAGTAAGGCGACCAAAGCGATTGGGGGCCCTGAAAAGGCAATAAGGCAAAAAAGCGGGGCTTAGGCGGCAATAAGACAACCAAACCGGTTGGGTCAAATTGTTTCAATATAACTACTTTTCAATACAACTACTTTCTATAATAAGCTAAACAAATATTCAATAGTCACATTCATAAAAATAAAATAAAAAAGCATTCAAGAATCATAATTATGAAAAATTATTCAAAAAAAAAAAAACACAAACATAAGTTCATCTCATCAAAGCGTTTGTCTAGGCATTTACTGATTCATTGATTCTTGATGTTGAATATGGCTTATGCTTCACATTTCGTTGCTGACGGGGGTGTGGGGGCAGCGACCCCGGAGCAAAAAATAGGTTTTATGTCACTCTGGGCCTTGGAGTTCCTTTGCAGATTGGTCGTCAATTAAGCGGTTGAAAAACTGCTTTGCCGCTTAGGGCAGCTGCCTAGGCGCGCCTAGGCGGACGCTTTGACAACTATGCTCCCAGTGATATCATACCAGATATACCGAGTGTTTGGATTATGCTCTTGGTTAGGAGTCTTTTTCTTATTATTCATGAGACTGAACTTCTTATTACTCGTCTTCTAATTACTGAATGATTCACTTTCTTTTCATGAGGCATTTTTCTAATCCAACTGACATGTTTCAGAGGTTCACTGGGGTTTGGAGAGGAGGCATTACAATCTCTTCCCGGGAAAATTGGGTCCCAGGTGTTCTGTTCTCTGACTATCATATATTTATGCTTAGGTCTTCAAATTTGTTTCGTGAATGTGCAACTGTTAGTTCGATACCATTGTTCTTGTATTAGTCCATTTGAAGTTATAAACCGTGAGCTCTTATGTTAACATGTGCAGGATGTTAATGACGTTTTAACTGCGTTAGACCATGTGATTGATATGGGGCTGGCAGATCGCTCTAAAATAATTGTTCTTGGAGGTTCACATGGTGGTTTTTTGACAACCCACTTAATTGGCCAGGTATAGCTTGAGTTTCACTCTTATGCTTTCAGTCATGCAGAATCCTCTCTTAGCATATAGGGTGTTGCTTCTGAGTGTGTGGGGATTGGGGATTGATTGGGCTAGTTAACTAGGTGATCGATTTGGAAAGTAAAATCAGGTCTTAGTCCAGGCTTAGTGTTATATGGTGAAACTGTGGCATGTTTCGTCTGGGTTCCTGTTATGCCTGTAACTTCTATTAATCTCAGTTGTATTTCTCTATGTAATCCCCTTGCCTTGGCCTGAAGATGGTCTCGCTGCTGCTGAGCTGGGTTTTGCAGTATCATTGGTTTTGGATTGAGGTTTGATCAGCTGTTTTGCATCACCTGTACCATTTTTATGCATATGTGCCATGTGTATGATCAAACCCCTTTGATGCTGATTGTATTCTACAAGAATGGAATTCTGGATCTTTGTTTTTCTTCTTCTTTTCTTCCTCATAATTATTTCCTTTTTATATCCAAATGTCGTCTACTCTATTATCTGCAATTCGAATTTAATGCTCCCTGTTGATTTGTATATTTAACTCATTGCTATCAAGGCATCTGCCTAGGCGCCTAGGTGGTTTTTGACCACTTAGGCAATGAGCCCTTTTTCTGACATGCAAGATTTCCGCTGCTTTATCACCTAGGAGCTGCAGCTTTGTCGCCTTGTGCGCCATATTACCACCTGGGCGCTAAAGTGGTAATTTTTTTTTGATATTTTTTACCTTAACTTTTATTTTTTGGATCTTTTTAAAACACCAAATTTATTCTACAAAACCATGTATGAATATAATAGTTATTCATTTCAGATTTGGAAATCATGAGATGAATGAAATTAATTACTATTCGGAATAGTGTGACCTATCAATTTATTGCTCTAGTGAAAAAAGTGGTAAATTAAGCGAACAAATTAAATTCTGATTTGGATTCGAGAATTATTCATTTACTTAAAAGAGTCGGGTAAAACTAATCGGATGTTTAAGTTGAGCAACAAGCTAGCAATTGGATAATTGTAGACCACATCATACATATTTTCCCCCCATACAAAACAAAGTATTTCCCCCTTTCTTTCATTTTCTCATTTATTATTTTATATAGTTCATGATCATATGTTATAATGATATTACATTATTATTGAAGTATATACACTTGGGCTATTTACTGTTCACGACACTATTCACGTGAACAGTAAAAAATCTGTTTTTTTACTGTTTACGGTACTGTTCACGTGAACAGTAAAATCTGTGTTACTGTTCACGTGAACAGTAAAATCTGTGTTACTGTTCACGTGAACAGTATATGCTAGTGATGCTACTCTACTTTCTATTTCTAATGTTGGAGTCTTGCTACATAAGTTTTGGGAGTTTTAGAAAGCATAATTTCTATTTTGGTAGTAGTTTCTATTTTCAGAATTTTCTATTTTAGGAGTTAGGAAGTTACTAAAATTGTAATTTTTTGTTTCCTTTTTCTAGAGGACAATTACTTGTCTCTCAAGTTGTATTAGATTCATTAGAAGCTATAAATAAAAGGGCTCTGTGATTCTAGACTCTTAAGCAAGAATCACAAGCCTCTTCTACTAGTTCTTCATGTCTCTTCTCTTCTTCTTCTTCTCTCTTTTCTTTGTTCAAGTTCAGCTGCTGTTTTGATTATTTAATGCTTGTTTTCTAACATGGCATCAGAGCAAGTTTAATCAACCTAGGGACTGTTTTCTCTCTCTTGGCTGCCCAGTTTTTTTTCTTCCTTTTTCTTATCTAGGGTAGCCCCAACCTTCGCTGCAGTAATTGTGCGTGGCTGTCCTTCTTCTTTAACTTTTGAAGCACCGAGTATCTATGTATTAATACTACAAAAAGGCCCCAAGCTTTCTGGGGATATGTCTACCTATTTGATTCAACTGAGGCTGCTACTACCCTTTTTTTTTTTTTTTTGTGCAAATCTGAAGTTCAATCTGATGTCTTGGGATTCCTCTTGATTCTTGCAAAGATATGCCCATAATTCGGATTGCAAGACCTAAGTATTGTCTTCCATTGTTTGTGCTATAAGTTTAGTTGCAAGTCGTATACTAGTACCCCTGTTTCATTGAATTTCTCTCTTCTGAAAAATTCTGCTGCTCCCTTATTGCTTTACTACTTCTTCCGTTGTTTATTTCAGAATCAAGTTTAGCCTTCTTTTTATCTAATACTTCTACAAAGACCTAGAGGACTATTTTTCCTTCATATCGAGATATGTTAGAGTTTCAAATCTAGTAGAAGTTTGCTGCTATGGTCCGAGATATGATATTATTTGCTACTGCAACTACTATTATTGCACTTCTTCTGAGTGGATTGCTGCAGCGACTACTGCAATTTTGATATTCCAAGCTGATTCAATATATTTTTTTTTCCTGATCTAATTTGCTCCTGCCTAAGGGTTAGCGGTGGTCCAGAATTTTTTTCCCCTTTGGTGCACAAGACTTTGTCCTGTGAGACGATTTTCTACTACTTGATCAGCTTTATTGGTGAATAATACACTGCTCTGTGGCTGCTACTTTTCCTTCTTGGGTTTCTTTTGTGCTCATACTTTAAGATGCTTGTCACTGGTCATCATTAATTGTCCACGTGTAATGCTACACGTGAGGAGGAGAATAGTACCTTATTCTATATCTACTCAAGATGTGCTGATGGATATTATTTGTGAAGATCTTTGCCCTCAACTTATAGCATTCTACAACAATGGATATTATTTGTGAAGATCTTTGCCCTCAACTTATGGCATTCTACAACAATATCATTACCTATGTTTACCTATATTGCCCTTTTACCTACCTACTTGATTTGTAGTAACCCATACTACCTTACCTACTTGGTCTGCAGTAACCTATACTATCTTTTACCTTGCCTACTTGGTCTGCAATAACCTGTCTTTTACCTTACCTACTTGGTCCGCAGTAACCCATACTGTCTTTTACCTACTTACTTGGTCCGTAATAACCCATACTACCTTACCTACTTGGACCACAGTAACCTATACTGTCTTTTACCTACCCATACTTTACATGTTACTTGCCTTCTTGAGAAGCATTTATATGGACATTGGAGTTGCAATTTTGAAGATTTAGCGTGGATATTTCTCCCTACTACCGGACATTATGTGGATAGTGTCTTTTGCCTACCTACTACTTGGCTTCTTACGAAGCATTTATATGGACTTTGGAGTTACAATTTTGAAGATGTAGTGTGGATATTTCTCCCTACTACCGGCATTATATGGATAGTGTCTTTGATCCTGCTATACTTATGGACTTTGTTCGTCTTCAACATCGTCGATTGTTCTCAATATTGGATGGTTCTATTGACATGAAGAATTAAAGTTTTTTTTTAAGTTGGTGTTGATTATCTCCTGAGTGAAGTTTTATCAGTGTTTATCGACATCTGCCATTGCTACACAATTCAAGATTGGTGCTACTTTTCAAGTTTATTCTTATTGTGCAAGCTAAAGTTTTCTTTGTGTACACTCCAGCTTGGAGGGGAGTATTGAAGTATATACACTTGGGCTATTTACTGTTCACAACACTATTCACGTGAATAGTAAAAAACAGATTTTTACTGTTCACGTGAACAGTAAAATCTGTGTTACTGTTCACGTGAACAATATATGCTAGTGATGCTACTCTACTTTCTATATCTAATGTTGGAGTCTTGCTACATAAGTTTTGGGAGTTTTTAGAAAGCATAATTTCTATTTTCAGAATTTTCTATTTTAGGAGCTAGGAAGTTACTAAAATTGTAATTTTTTGTTTCCTTTTTCTAGAGGACAATTACTTGTCTCTCAAGTTATATTAGATTCATTAGAAACTATAAATAAAAGGGCTCTGTGATTTTAGACTCTTAAGCAAGAATCACAGGCCTATTCTACTAGTTTTTCATCTCTCTTCTCTTATTCTTCGTCTCTCTTTTCTTTGTTCAAGTTCAGCTGCTGTTTTGATTATTTAATGCTTGTTTTCTAACAATTATGTTGCTAATTGCTATTGTATGTATGTATGATGAGTGTAACTTATGTTTATTTTTTATGATAATCTTTCATAATTATGATTCTTTAATATTGTTTAGCTTATAGTAAAACTCTGATAGGTTTTAGTATATTATTGTGCAACATAAAATAGTTGTATTAAAAAAATGTGCCCTAATCACTTTGGTTGCCATATTGCTGCCTAGGCGCTTAAGCTGTCCTTATCACTTGACAACCTTGATTTAACTATAATCTTTGTATGTAATTATATCCAATTGTTAATGCTCTCTTGCTGTCTCTCTCTCTCTCTCTCTCTCTCTCTCTCTCTGTGTACGTGTGTATGTGGTTTTTTTTTTTACTTATCTTAATTGCCAGCCCACTTCTGAAGGATATTTATTACTTATTCTGCTCATGAATTCATCTTGATTTCTAATTTGATGCAGGAACCAGATCGGTTTATTGCAGCAGCTGTGAGGAATCCTGTTTGTAACCTAGCATTGATGGTGGGTACAAGTGATATCCCTGACTGGTGTTATGTAGAGTCCTATGGTAGTGGAGGAAAAGCCTATTACACAGAGGCTCCTTCAGCTGAACACTTGCAACTTTTCTACAGCAAGTCTCCTATTTCACATATCTCAAAGGTATGATTCATGAGATCTCAAAACTAATAGGCAATATTATATTCATAAGATAAGTTTCAATTATGTTTTAGTAGAAAAGGTCCTGCTAGAACCCCTCTAAGTAGGATCACCAATAGTTGCAGCGGATCATCCACCATAGAAGCAAACTAAAATAGAAGGTAACATTACCATGTATTCCAGAAAATGGTTTGGTGTCAAGCTTGGATTGGATGAAACAGGTAATGTGGGGGTCTTGTTCTTTAAATCTAAAGCCAATTCCAAAAGCAAATGACTGAATTATGAAGGGGATCTCAAAGAGGTTCAGTGAGAAATTAAAAACTAGTGAGGATCTTGGCTTTGAAATAGGAATCATCCCTTGGTAGTTGGAACCTCTGTTGGAGCACAGTTCTTATTGCAACTGGATCTTCAAACAATGGATCAAGTATAGTGAATGCCCTGTGGCGGTCTGACTCTGGTCTCCAAACCTCTGCAGAAATAGATTTCAGATTGCAGGAATAGATGATTCAATTGTTGCAGGAATGTGGCACTCTCATACATGAGAAGTGTAGTTTGATCCCTTCTTTGATGAAGAACAGAAATTGCAATCAAGGAGTAATTTAAGAATAACTCCCAGGCTTCAGTAGAATCCTATTTCGGATAGGACACAGCAAGGGATGCTCGATTGATGTTGTAAAAAAAGAGAAAAGGGAATAGAAGCACAAAAGGGGTAGGGAGATGGTCTATCCGAGCCATGGTTCTCTCACTTGCAGCTATCCTAACTGTTGCATGTGTTTCATAAACTGAGGCTACCACAATTTTATTTTTTTTGGGGGGAGGGGTGTGTTTGGAGGGGGAGACAGGTTCTATTAATAGCTTACACAAGTTTACAAGGAAAAATAGGAACTACCAACTAATGACAAAGACTAGATGGTAACTAAATCTAGAAACTAGGCCTGATAGATCACAGCCAACATTTTGCAGAATAAAAATTAGAAACTATTAAATGTAGCAATACTGAAGATTGAAATTATAATTGATAGAAACAAAATTGAAATCCTACATCTTCCAGGATAAAGTCTTCATGCAATCTGATCTTGGGCCCCACAGATCTCCTAAGAATATTTCCACCAACTCAAATATGGGGCTGATGCTTTCCGTGAACAGTGTTTTGGCCTGTTTTTGGCCCTTCTGGAAGATGGGCTGGGCTGGGCTGGCTCCTCCTGGTCCAGATCTGGTGCATCTGAAGCTGGTTCAGTGGACTTTGGTTCTTCTTCTTCTGTTCAAGATCTACATCAGAAACACAGTTATTTGAAACAGATATGAATAATTAAAAATCTTCTCAAGTTTAAATTGCAAAAATTTTGTCCGACTTCTGCCCCTCTTTTTTGTCGTGGTTTAGAGAAGAAACATTGAAAATCTCTGCAGTTATTATGAAATTTTGACCTGTTTCTGCAGTTGTGTCAAATTTTGGATTAATGTTTTTTTACTTCATAAAAGTCAGATGCTTGAGAAAGATCTTGAGACAAGACTGATTGATTGACCTCTACAAATTTTGTGGCATTTAGGTCAAAACTCCAACACTCTTTCTTTTGGGTGCTCAGGATCTTCGAGTTCCTGTTTCCAATGGGTTGCAAGTGAGCTCTCTCTCTCTCTCTCTGTGTGTGAAGAAATGTGCAGCTTAATATGTAGTAAAGTTAGATTTATGTCCATTTTATGACACACCTCATGTTCAGATGGGTGAAAACAATTCTATATTAGCCAACGGAACCTATGACTAACAAGGGTAAGGATGCCACATCTCAGTAACTGACAGAATAAACAAGTTCTCCACACTAGTGGTTCTGTCTAGTAACTGTTGAATTGAATTCATTTCTCCCTGAACCACAACACCCCCCCCCCCCCCCCCCAAAAAAAAAAACCCCAAATCCTATCCCAAATCTATATATATATATATATATATATATATAATATTGTGATCATTATCCTATTCTAAATCTTGGCTTCAATATAATTTTTTTGTATAGGGATAGACATATCGGTCTTCTTCTTGAAGACTTTGTTCCCCTTTTCCTCTTTTAATATAATTATTTATTCATCCAAAAATATAAAAATCTTGGCTTCAAGATTCCAATCTAACATCTTAATGGCATCTGCTGCCTTATTGTTGTTACTGGGTTTATTTCAACTTGTCCATTCGTAACTTTTCTTGAAATAACAGTACTCACTTTCTCCATCTGAATACACTAATTTGTTGTTTTAATTATAGTGTATGGTATGATTGTTTTCATGTTTGGAATATGTAGTATGCTAGGGCATTGAAGGAGAAAGGAGTTGATGTCAAAGTTATTGTGTTTCCCAATGATATTCATCCAATTGAAAGGTAAACTGATAGTGCACTTGTCCAGGCTAATTTTTAAACTAGTCAATAATTTACTCCTTTTATTATGAATTGGACTAGCCAATATTTACTTTGCCTGACTGATGAGTTATTCTTTCTTCCAGACCACAATCTGACTTTGAAAGCTTCCTTAACATTGGAGTGTGGTTCAAGAAGTATTGTGTATAAACATCCATTTCCTTGACAACATGACCATTGGGATTATTACCTCATTCGAGTATCTTGATTGAAGGATATTTGAAACCCACTTGTATTACTATCATTCTCTCAATATGTCAATACGCTTCTTCATATTTGATGAACTCTTTTTGGGTGGTAATCTTCTATGATAAAGATGGTTCTCTTGGTTCCTTGAAGTATTTAAGTATTTAGTTAAAATGTCAAGATTGACACATTAATAATCCTTTTATCTACTAATGTTTGATACATGTAGCCGTAATAATGCATTTACCCCACATTGATCATTAGTGAGATGCTTGTTTGTGATCTTCATTAGTGACCATGATTGGTATCACTCCTGAAACAAAACAGGTCTCAGAAATTCTAATGTCAATTCTGGTTGGTTTCTATTTTTTTTTACCCCAGAAATTTCAGCTGATTATGTTAAAGTGTATCCCTCGTAAAATTATGAATAAATTACACATGCATCTCCTATGTTTGGGTATCCCTACTATTAAGAGTAATAGGGTTAAGTGATAGAATCAGCATTTGCAGTATTCGTAAGTGATGAAACACTTCTGTCATAAAAAAAAATGATGAAACACAAATCCAGCATCTCTCTGTGGGAGGTTAGTGCATCAATCATCAGTAAAAAGCACTTGCTGGCTTGTTTATGGATATTGATATGTATTCCTTTGAAAAACCAAAGCCGCTTGGTTACATGACCCAACAATGTTCTTTGCATATACTTTCTAAATAAAGAATGTGAAAGAAAAGGCTGTTTGGAGATGTAACTGCACCAGCATGGGCTCTATGAAAGCACACCTAAGGTGATGAATTGCCAATTGGAATGAGGTTTTTGGGTTCAATGAGAAGCTGAAGGCTGGATGACCTAGTACGAAAAAATGATATAATCAAAATTGAAGATATTAAAAACGCTTGGGGGAAACCTAAGATAATTTTAAGATAAATGGCGAGGATGAATATGCATAGCTTAAGCCTTTTATTTAGCATGACCTCAAACATAACTGATTATAAAGCGAGAATCCATGTAGCCGACCTCGTTTAGTTGGGACAAGACTTGTTCTTCTTGTTGTTTCAATTTATTATTTTTTCTAATGAAAAGGAAAAGCTTTAGATCAAAGACAGGATCGAATTTTTGTCCACATTATTCTTTTTCAGTACAGAAAATTTTTGCTGCAATTAAGCTTAGCTAAATAAACCCCCCCCCCCCCCCAAAAAAAAAAAAAAAAAATTTTTCCAAGATCCTTAATTCAGGAATCAAGCAGAGCTTCATATCCTGGTCCTGGCTTTACAACAGAATCTTCAAAAACTCGTGAATTAGGGCTAGTCAGCAATAATTGGAGCTGGAAGAAGATCAAGATCTCATGCCCACTGCACCATACCTTCCAGATCTGACAGTGAAGAAGATGCACTCAATCCAACCCCTTGGAGAAACCCATGCCTCAGTTAGTCTGAACATAATGTCCAAGGAAGCTTTCGAACAAAGAAGCCAGATTTCTTCTTGGTATCATTTCTATTTCTTGGCCTGCTTTCTCTTCTCAGATCAGGAATGGTTTCCAGTCCAATATCATCAATCTTGGTCCTGTTTAAATTTCAACTTCCTTTAGTGACTAGACAAAGCCAGAGCTGCATAAAAAACATACATAGCCTATGATTTGTATATGGCTTCAAATAGAGCTGATTGGGAAAGCAAGGATCAAAGTAGACAAACCCCTTTAGTTTGAATAGGGTGATCTTGTTTGAACAGAAGAATCCTTACCTAGTCTGTTCTTTGTAACCGTCTGTAGATTTCTCTGCCACTTCTACTGCACGCACCAGGGTCTGTTGGAGCTCCATCCGTCCAGCTTCATGTCTTGATACATTTCCTTTTAGAAGGATAATTTGGAACTTGTCTCACTGTGTTACATCAAGGATCATCGATGATCCCTAAAATAGAGCAGAGATTTGACATCCATGAACTCAAACCAGTTTGAGTATCTTTCATCCTTGCTACTTCCAGCTTACAAACAGCTTTCTTTGGTACTCCACATTTCACCAGAACAAGTCCAAGTGATTTGAATGTAGAATCATCAGGTTCGATTCCTGATTTTATCATCTCCCGAAAAGTTTTGACTGCTTCCTTCAATCTCCCGTCCATTGTATATAAATTAATCACATTATTATAACTCAGCACTTCAGTTAGGAGCCCCAGACCACGCATTTTTTCTGCGATCCTGACTGCTTCTTCAAACCTTCCAATTCCTCTGTACATACACAACATCATCATAAATGAGAACTCATTTGCATCTCCTCTCTGTTTCAGGTAGTCAAAAATTTCTTCTGCCTGTCTAACCATTCTACGTTCACTGTAGAGATGAATCATACAATTTGATGGGTACACATGTGGACCTTCCCCAGATGATCGAATCAGCCTGTATATTTCTTGTGCTTGTTGCAAGTATCCTACTTTAGTGTACAGCTTGATCAAAGAGTTGTATATAACCCGATTCCCAGGGAGACCTGCATTTCTCATTGCATCAACGTATCTCGTAGCATCTTTAATGCTTCCAACATTAGCAAAACCATCAATCAAGACACCAAAAGAAACATCATCAGGCTTTATCCCAAAATCAATCATCTCTTTGAATAGTCCCTCTGCCATTTCCAAATTACCTAGCTTTGCAAAGCTTGAGATCACCGCAGAGTAAGGGATGCAGTCAGATACCAAACCTGCCTCCTGCATCTTCCTAACATAGAGTGCTGCCTTTTGTGGGAGGTCAGCACTGGATAAAATTTGTATAAGAGAACTGTAACTGCATGCATCAGGGAATAGCCCGTGATTCTCCATACTTTCAAACAGTTGACATGCTCTATCATATCTTCCTGCTATTCCATATGCTTTGATCATCACATTGAACTCGAGGACACTTAATTTGTTCCTTTCTTGGCAACAAATGAAAACTTTCTCAGCTTCCAAAGTGTAGCCCCGCTCTCCATATGCATCAGTGTTGGCAGTGTAGCACTCAGAAGTCATCTTCCCCCTCAGATGAAACCTTTCAAACCAAGACCACGACTGCTTGAGCATACCAGCGTCAATATACATTCTAAGAAGAGCTGACTGGGTGAACTCATCAATTTGGAGACCTCGCTTTTCCATCTCAGAGACAAGGGTCTCTGCTTCAGTAACCATATGTTTTATAGAGAATGCGTAGAGGATGGTGCGGTAACTCACAGGGTCTAGCTCAAGGCGAGCCTCATTCATCTTTGCAAAGTAGCTTGCTGCCATTGAAATGTTATTGTGCTTTGCATGGACAGAAATAAGAATGCTGTATGTTCTTGCATCCAGAGGGCATTGGGATTCTTCCATCTTCTGCATCAAGGAAGTCACTTCCTCTAACAGGCCATGGCTCCCATAGATGTGGATCATTGTGTTGAAAGTCACTGTGTTTGGGACAACCCCTTCCCTTAGCATCTGGGTGAATGTATCAGATGCTTTATTAAGTTGTCCAGCTTTCCCATACATGTCAATCAGGTTGTTGTATGTTTGTGAGCTGAAAGAGGTAAAAGGTTGGTACACAGAACTCTCTCCAGCATTAGCCGAGGCCGTTCTTCCTCCATCATTCATTACTTTACCAGATAACCACCTCTTGAAGAACTGCTCAGCCTTTTCAAACTCTCCTGCTTTCTTGTAGGTTTGAACTACAATCCCCATTGTTACTTCATCAGGTTCCATCCCTTGCTTGTTCATTGTCTCCATCCAAAGAAGGGCTTCTTCTTTGAGACCACCTTTGCCATAAACATCAATCAATGTTCCAAAGGTAGAGTTCGTGGGTGTTACTTTTCCGGTCTCCATTTCTTCCCAGAGGCTCTCAATTTGATTCCACCTCCGTGCTTTCCCCAGAATCCAAAACATTATGTTATAGTGAATAACATTCAGTTCATGACATCCTTTTCTCTTGAACCACTCAAAGATCTCAAGAGCTCTTTCCCAACTCGATTGCACCTTAAGAATAATGCTCCTCTCCTTATTATTAAGGCTCTCCTCCCATGGTCTCAATGCCTCATCCAGATCTTTTACAGTCTCTAGATTTTTCAAGATCAATGGAATGCGTCCTCCGTAAGTGGCCCATTTTACCGAACACTTGGCCCTCACCTTACCCAAGCTGATTTTACTAGCGCCACTTCTCTTAGTTTCAGATTTCTCGAAAACCCCATGTTTCGTTCTCTTGGCTTCATCTGTTTTTTCAAATGAACTTGCATTTTCTGCAAATTCAGTTCTCCTATCATGGGTCTTCCTACAAATTCTGCCAGCTCTCTTGTTCGTTACAAGCAAATTTTCAAGAAGCGTTTCATCCTTCTTTTTCTGAACATATTTAACTCCATCTAATGGTAATACCTCCAATCGAATATTCTCCGAATTCTTTCTGAAGCACAAGACTTGAAAATGATTACCATCTAAATGCTGGAGATTTCCCAACATTTTGGCAGATTGGTTTGCATCCACGCTAAAATTGTTCTCCCAGAACCAAAAAGCCCAAAAAAGCTACCGAAACTGAAAAAATCTCAACAAGAAAATCCAAAGGGGTCATCAGGTTCAGCAATTCTACCATATCAAAACCCACTTCTGCAATATCCGATATGGGATAGAAAGGAAGGACTAACAGATGGGTAAAGGACCAAATCAAATCCAAGAGTGAGAGAGAGTGAGATCAACTTAATTGACATAAATGCCCCTAACGAAGCGAAAATCAAAATAATGTATCGAAGGTGTCTTCGCAGACTGGCAATAGCGGCAAATTTCGGCCATTTCGATGAAAGGACAACCGAACCAACAGCCGAATTTCGATTTTACAAGATATCACCGAATTTTCGGCGAATAGGGTGATATCTTGTCAAGAACGAAATTTCGTTCCATATTAGCGAATCGGTCGAAATGGTGAAATCTCGCTTATATTTCGGCAATAAGCGTCATCGGCGAGGGTTTGGAATCCTCCACTTGGAGCAAGGCTGTGGTGGTAATTTCTTATCGGCGTTTGTGAGAGTTCGGTTAGAGAAGGCCTTCAAGTTCCACAATTTGTCCATTAAGACCCATGACCAATATCATAAGGACCCCTTTGGGTGAGTCCTCATGACCCACAAGGGCCCACACGACAAAAATAAGTGCAAAAACTAAAAGAAACTCTCCTCTTAAATCAGGAGGTTTGCTAAGAGTCTGAACCAAACCGTTAAGTTTTGTATCGCCATTAATAGGTACTGAGAAGGCAAGAGGAGAGAGATAAGAACCTCCGACGTCTCCCAAATATATCTACCAGCTCACCGGCCCCCCCCCCCATCACAAGTCGAGTTCAGCTCACTCCTCACATCCTCCGCCGCCTTCACCTTGACCTCCTATGAACCATACCCAAATCCTTGATGACGTAAAATGAGTAGTTTTTCTAGTTTGTCATTCATACTTCTACCCCAAGAAGAAGAAAAAATTTGTTGAATTGGAATTTCATCCTAATGCTAAATACCCTTCTATGTAAGATGAGTAGTTTTTCTAGTTTTCATTCATACTTTTACCACCCCCGGGCCCCCAAAAAAAAAAAGAGTTTGTCATTCAAACAGAATTGGTTTTACTATGTTTTTTCTATGAAACAACCATATGGATCTACAACCACCTTTTCATATGGTTTTTCTATTGTGTTTTTTTCCTCTTTTAATTAGGTCAATTCATATAGTTACATCAACCACCTAGAGCAAGAACTAGATGAACTCCACAACCCATAATCACCTAGGTCAAATCCCACCCTCCACGTGGAACAGACACGTGGTTAGCTTATCATTGTTGACCTTGTGCAAGACATTTTGGTTGGTAGACATTTTTGACTAATTCCTTTAGGTCCATACAAGCACGAACAATCACGAGATTATATCATTTAATAGTTTAAACCATTGAATTCAACATGAGGGCCTTCTTAGATCTTTTCAGAAGTTAGTTCTTTAGAGTTTGCATTTATTAGAACTCTTATGTGTCTTATCTCCTTCTTCAATATAAGAAAACATACATGTCTCTTTATATGAGGAGGTAAGAGAGAGGGAGACACGCGGCTATGTTGAAATTGATGTTACTCTCAAGTCTCAAGCCTCAACTCGAACAAAACCTAGATTCTAGCAGAATATTCTCCTTTATTGGTTTACCCTTTTTGTTTTTAGGTGGGGAGGGGGTGGATGTGGAGAGTGAAGATTAGGTTACCAATCTTTTTCTACATATGATATGATTATGTATAATAAAATATGGAGAGTGAAGATTAGGTTACCTTTCTCTTGTCACTTAAGCACAAGCTTGATGGGGACTTAGTCTCGCCCTCGATTTACAGTTCTCTCATGTCCACGTGAAAAATGACAATTAGACGCTAGTTTCTTTCTTACACATCCAACATCTTATCGAAGTTAAAAAATCTCTCATCTACTTACAGATATCTTCAGGCTCGCAGCATCCTTCATTGAATAACGGCCCTCTCTCAGGATTGGTTTGTATGCCACCACTCCCCACCCCTCTTTTTATCTTGGATCTTGCTCTTTGATTCTTTAATGTAAGATCCAGCATGATTTTCAATTAAATAAATAAAGTTCTCATTTCACAAAAAAAAAATATATAAATAAAATAGTAATTTCATTAATTATTTAATTATATATCACATGTAATATCGCAATGAACTATTTCAAATCAAAATTTAATCTATCTTGATTTGAATGGGTCTTTTATTGGCATCGATCCCAGCTTTGATGTATGAACTAAACCATGGCCTAATATAGCAAGCCGACAGCCCAGCGAACAGCCATCAATGTGTTGGATTTGGGTTTTTTCTAAGTCAATAGCACAAAGAGCTGGATCACTGGACTACCAAGAGATACAAAAGAAGAAATTGTGAGAAAAGCGAAACTGGGAAACACAAGAAATGAAAAATCTACCAAGGAATAGGGAAAGAAGAAAGACGATTTGAGCTAGACCTAGAGTGGAGAAAAATATACAAGATACAGATGATCTTAACAGAACAAATAAGAACATGAAAAGCACCCCGAATCCCTTGTTCAATTACTAGTTCTCATACAACACCTCAAATCCATATTGAGCTCGGATCAGTGAGACCCAATTGGAAAATTGGCAACAGTAATATCGGAACAAAGAAACTCAGGGCCTTAATGGATTTCTCTTATCTCTGCAGATCTCTGTACAGTTTGGGGAGGAAAAACCCTCCAAATTAAGGGAAGTGAAAGCTCTTAGAGAGGATCGTTGTGCCAAGCCAGAACCATGTCTTCAAGCTCCATTTTCAGCTCTCCCCACTGCAACTCCACCAACTCTGTTCCTATCTCTCCACTTCCCATTCTTACTTGTACCATATACAGCGAAGGTGCTACTTCCAGAACCTCCAACAACAATCCTATTCTATCCTTACACAACCCCATCACACATTTTTTCCTTCTCTCTACTGTAAATCCTAATTTCTTTCCAACCTCAGTCACTCGCTCCACAATCTTCTCTGCCGAGTCTGTCGTTGATGTGAACCTCTTTCCCCACTTCTTCCTTCCTTCAAACAACCCCGACAAATCCAATCCTGACGACATCGATATTATATCAAAAGCATTCAACGAACCCTCATCCGGTGACATTGTTAGTTGCGAATCGAACAGGGTTTGTGTCTGATGGTTGTGATTCTGATCTCCCTTTAATGATTTCTTGAACCAACCCACTTCCATGGTAGCTTCGATACTGATGCGAGTCTCAGGATTTGGGTCGAGTAGTCGAGAGATTACCCATCTCACCGGCTTTGAAAACCACGACGGAAACTGAAAATCCCGCCGGCGAATCTTCTGGTACATGTCGGCAAGACTTGAATCATCGAAAGGAAGGAATCCAGCGAGAAGGACGAAGAGGATAATACCACAGGACCAAGCATCTGCTTTAGTTCCATCGTAGCCTTTTCGTCCGACCACTTCAGGAGCTGTAAATGCCGGCGTACCACAGGCCGTGTGGAGAAGCCCATCTTTCAGGTGCTCAGGCAGAGAAGAAAGACCAAAATCGGAAATCTTAAGGTTGTTCTGATCGTCGAGAAGGAGGTTCTGGGGCTTGAGATCTCGGTGGGCGACACCGTTTCTATGACAGAATTGAAGAGCTAAGAGTAATTGTTGAAAATACCGACGAGCGACGGGTTCTCTGAACCGCTGACGCCGAGATATCTTGGCGAGTAACTCACCGCCTCTGGCGTACTCCATGACCAAATACATCTTCGTTTTGGTAGCCATGACTTCCTGAATCCTGATGATGTTTGGGTGTCGAAGTCGACGCATTACAGAGACTTCGTTAATCACCCGAGGCTCCATGGAGGTGTTGATGATCTTGGTCTTGTCGATAACTTTGACGGCCAAATCGGAATCATCAGCTAGCGATCGAGCGTAATACACCTTAGCGAAGCTGCCACGGCCGAGAAGGGAACCTAGGCGATACTTACCAAGCAATACATTGGAGTTGGTTGCCGTAGCGGCGGTGGCGGAGGGGAGGTGGTGATGGTGGTGGTGGCCGCCGGAGAAGGCATTGGAACTTGGAAGTCGGTTGCCGAGTATGGCACCACAACCACCAAGCCAAGATAACCAAGCCAATATCACAGACGGGCTTCTGCTGTAAATGAGGCGACGGCGTTTGAGTTTTTATAGAGAGAGAGAGAGAGCGTTTGCTGTAGGTGGGGCCCACTCTACTTGATTCTTACAGGGTCAAATAAGTTCACGTGTTTAACTGAATTAAGCTCGAAACAGCCGAGTCCAGATCCGCATTTTTGACGCGTAGGGTATATTGTGTTCTTCTCATACTTTTCTATCACATACTAACGAGGAATTTACCGTTAAATATTTATGGTCTTACACGTGTCTACTTTACCAATGCTCAGAAGAACATTTTTTTACTAAATGTGGGATGAAGAGGTATGACGAGCATATTTCTCTACTCGACGAGGAGAGAATCCCAACTGTGAGCTAACATGGGTTAGGTTAGGTTAGTGCCAGTAATGCATAATTAGCTTGTAGTTGTGTGATTTAAATTGCTCTTTCAATACGAACACTATTTACCAAATAAAGAAAAGAAAACGAACGCTGTAAAGTCCCAATTAAGTTGTTTTTGAGACTCGCTCAAAACTTATTGTTGACTGGGCTTTCGGTAAGTGGACACTTACGTAATATGTCGAGCATGACTAATGGATGTTGAATGAGACATTGGACAGCTAAGTTGTGCTACACACATTTTGATTTAACATATTTTAATTGTAGAATATCTCATGAAACTCTCTATTCGGTGTAGGGGAATATAACCCATTAACACCCGTTATCCATGATTCCTTTTTTGTAATGATCGACTAGAATGGTTTTTCATTATAAACATTTTATCATGTTATGGTTTTCCCTCTCACTAGATAGAACTGGTAATGTTCTGCATCAGATCTCCACGATACTCCATTCTGTTAAATGGGAGTTTTTGCAACCATTCAAACCTTCTAGAGAGCTTCGTCAAGGAAATCCGTTGTCCCCATACATTTTTGTATTATGAGCAGAAGTCCTCTCATCTCCCATGGAGAAAGTATTGCAACAAAAGAAGTTGAAAGGAATTCAACCACCTTTAGGGGAGGGGGGGATTTCACATCTAGCATTTACAAATGACTTGCTACCATTCACGCAAGCAACTCATTGGTGCCACTAGTATTGGGGGTGGGGGGGTGGCCGCCAGAGAATGTGTCGGCATCTATGGAAATTCAGTTGCAAGAAAGCGTTCAGCTAAAAAACAGCCAGATCAATTTTGATTTCTTGATTAATGGTTCTCTCTGAGTTCTGCAAGTGAAGGATCCACCACTGATCACTCTCTCTTTAGTTCATCTTGATTAAATTGGACACGTGTCACAATTAGATAAATTTTCACAGAAACAAGATTCAATCTATTTTTTTTTTCACTTAAATATTGTATTTTTTTTATTAAGAGTTGAGGTTCATCCGGATCAGCTTGGTGTGGGTGTCGACTATGTCCTTAGGAGAGACGCTTCGATGAAAGTCGAATCCACAACTTTTTTACTAAGAGGCGCATTAACAAATATATGACGTTTCTTCGAAGGAGAGTTGTCCATTCCTCACTGGATCTTGATTACAAAAATCCGAGTTTCGTGGAATGGAAGTCAGCTAGATTATCGTATATTCAACTAATAAAGTCAATTAGTTCACCTATTGAAGTCGACCAGATTATTATTATTATTTTTTTTGGCCAAATTGAAGTCGACCAGATTGGAAGTTAGCAATTGAAGGAAGAAGGCAGCTAAAGGCACATTATGGTTCACTTGGAATGCCTAAATACAATTAATCTTCATTTTAAGTGACACTATCTTATAATAGTCAAAGAGAAACCTTAACACATGTTCTTCAACTTGAAATCGACATCTAGGGTTACCAACTTGTTAGGGCCTTAGGGGTCAAAAGAGCCCAAAATATCAAATGATAAAATCATATAAGAAGGTTACCATTTGTAATTCTATATTCATCTTCGTGATAATAATTCTTTTTTTCTTTCTTAGATTTGATATTACAAGAAATTGACTATTTAGTCTAACAACGGACTTCCTTGTTTAAAGGCGCTACCTCATTTTGAATTCTAATATAAGCTTTATATTTTTCTTACAAAAAATAAAAAGAACTCAATAGAAATCAATTTGACAACTTAGTTTTCTCCAACCACCCATTAACAAATGGTCCAAATGTTATTGTAACATAAGTGAAGTGCCATGTGTGGAAGGCAACAATTTGGACCATAAGCTGAACTTTGTGTGGTCATTGTCAAAGGCACTGAACAAATCAAATGTATCTCCTCCTCCTTTGCAAGCTTGAACATCTCCTTCACAACAAGGATTGTCAAGTCATATCAAGAATAAATTTTTTATATATATATGAGGGTAGAGGATTGTATTATTTTATATTCCTTCATCATGTATTCAGGAGATGTACCTTTAAGCACTGATAAGATAGATTATACGTAACTCATTATCCTGAATATGTGGTGAAAGAATGTGAGAATAATACAGTCTTGTATCTTCATGAGTAGAGAATCCCAATTCATTCAGGCTTTGAGTTTTTTCAATTCACCATTTTTTTGTGGATGTACTTTTAGCACGTTGATGACACCTTTCTATGTAAAAACAGTAAGACCGAGAAAGTTACAAATTTGAACTTCCACTCATCCAGGCCTCTCTATCTCTCTCATCCTCTGGGCCTATCAACCCCAATCCTTACGGCTGGTTTGATGATGACAAAAAAAATATATAAAAATTGATAATTTTATTTTTTTTGTTAAAGTCATTAATTTGTACTTGAGGTTGACGTTCATTAGAGTATAGGTGTCACCAAAATAGGGATTCATTTTGGGTTCGATGTAATGGTCACCTAAATTTTGTGGTTGAAAGCTATGTGGACCTCCAAAAAGAGAGTGTAAGATATTTTCTTTGGCATTGGTAGTTTTTGTCCCCACTATAAAAGAATACAATTATTGTTTGGTCCTTTAAAATTATATGAATAGAAAATGACATTATTGTTGATCATTATTTGTAGATATTAAATAATACCTATAAATAAAATCACGAGTGTCAAACAGAATCATAATTGAAGCCACAATCATAAATCAGTGTCCTTTAGCAAATTTTTTTTTTTTTGGGTAGATAGATATAAGTATCCTATACAATAATAATCAAGGTTTTTTTGTTCATTATAATATTTGTGAAAACTATTTTTTAAAGTTATATTTCATGGAGCTCATTCGAGTTTTACTCTTGTATTTCTAAAATTATATAATTATAAATTTTCAATTATGAATCTTATCACAGTTAGCCCTGCTCCAGAACAACAAAATCTCATACCAAATTCTTTTAGGACCTGTTTGATTACATGAATCCAGAGATTTCATGAATTTGAGAATTATACCCGTTTGGTTGTAAAAATGTCTAGATTCATGAAATCTAGAGATTCACCTTTTTACACTAAAAACGTGAATCTGTAGATTTATGGGTAAGAGGTGAAATCCAGAAATTTCAAAAAAGCTATATATTTGCACATTTACAAAAATCAGGTTGATCAAAAAATTTTTTTATGATGAATCCTCAGATTTCATTCCACAATCAAACATTTAATTTTATAAATTATAACTCCATAGATTTGAAATCTATAGATTTAAAATCTCTAGATATTTGAGATCTCCAGACTCATGTAACCAAACAGACCCTACAAAATGGATAACTGATTGACAAAAATGTTCTAAGGGTCTGTTTTGGTTACATGAATCCAAAGATTTGAAATCTCTGGATTCATGAATGCAATATTTATACATGTTCGGATGTGAAAATTTCTAGATTCAAGAAATCTAGTGATTCATCTTTTTACACTAAAAACGTGAATCTTTAGATTTATGGGTATGAGGTGATCCCTACTATAAAAATGTTAAACATTGCGCATTCACAAAAATCATTGATGAATCAACATATTTGGTTACACATATTTGGTTAACCAAACAGTTAATTTTATAAATTATGACTCCATAGGGGGTGGAGTTTAGTGTTAAAAATACCTAAACTCAAGTTAGTTAGCTTTCTTTCTCTTTTTGTTATTTTATTTTATTTTATTATTTTATTTTATTTTTTAACTCAAGTGGTTTAACAAAGCAAACCTCAAGGGTCTCAAAGTAATTTATCCTTTTTATTTTTTAATTGAAACAAGATACCAGAATCTCCGCAAAAAAGTGGGAAGGTATAAATATAAACAAAGGAATGTGACAAATCCAAAAATCAATAACAATTATGAACCACCCATTTTTATATAACCATAAACATGTCCAAGATGCAAATCAATCTTATCAAAGGGTATTAAATTAGATTTTAAAGTGTGGTCTAGGACTCTTGATGGGTCTGGATCCTCTACCGGTAGAGAACTATGCTCCCCTCACACGTCTTTATCATATATTTAAGAAAGGGTCCACTTTAGTATATTTAAGAGGGAGCTCACCTTCGACTACTAACAAAGTGGGCCAAAGGTGGATTCCCTTCTTCAATACGTGGTTGAGAATGTGAATGGATCAAAATGCCCTACCTTCGTAGATAGGGATTCTGATTTCTGACTCAATGATCGTTATTATATCTCAGTCTGGATCCTTTATCCGTCATGATAGAGGTTTATACTCATCTCATACTTCTCCAGTAGAGCTCATATCTAAGTGCTGACAAAATGAATTAAAGCTGGGACTCTCAGTGAGTTCCACGTAAACCCCCTTTCTAATGTAAGGGAGAAGTGCAAAGAGAACGTAGATTATCATAGTAGAAGATTCGAACATTTTTTATTTTTTTGGGTAAGAAAATACATATTATTTTCAAGTGATAGAACATATGCATTGTAACAAATCCATGTGAGGATAATAACTTACCATTATATTATATTATATTATATTAATATAATTAATTTCCCCACTGTTGGGGAATCATATCTCATGGGTTCAAAAAAATAAGAATCAGCTAGTTCCACCCTTGAATTAGAGCCATGTTTTCATACATTTTTCCATCAAGAAGAAAGAAAGAATAAGTAGAGGACCAAATTGAAGAAAATGACAAATTGACAAGAACAAATTCTTTATTAATTTTTTTGGATTGTAAATAAGATCAAGTTGTTTATATATATTGGTAGTTTTCAGGTCACCTAATTTAATATTTTATATAGATACTGCTATCAACTAGTATATTGTTCAAAATAGTCACTAGTATTTTATACATATATGAAAAATGATTAGTAAGTATATTCTTCAATATTCCATTAATATAATAGATTATAAGTTATTGTTTATAATTAAATAAGGATAATAAATGGAGTCACTGTCACGCATATAAAAAATTTATGCTTCAATAAGCATATTTTTTTTTGTTTTTTGAACCATCAGATTTTGATTAAATAAGATATAGTAAACTAAGTAGTAGAAGAGCCAGGCTTTATTTTAGGATACTGGTTATTGGACCAAAATTTGGTCTTGAGGTCAAAGCATTGAAATATATTCTTAAAAAATTAATGGGTAATTTTCATCTGGACCCTGAGGTTTGGTCCAGGTCACTTTTAGTCCAGTTTTATTTTCTTTTGCATATGGCTCCCCTGTGGTTCTAAGAAATTATTAAATAAGGACAAACTTAACAGAATCAGTTAGTTTAATAATTTTTGTGACAAAAATACCCTTTTTTCAATTTATTTGTTTTAATTTTTTTAATAAGTTTCTTTCTTTACCAAAAAAAAAAAACTTTATAGCAAATAACTCTCGCCGGTTGAGCTTCAGCCCCATCCTCGCCGTCTCAAAACGAGCGAAGGCCAACAATCTGCTCCATTTGCTCTTTATTTTTCGGTATTGAGGTCTTGAATTTCAATCCTTAGAGATTTTGAATCTCCTCATAAATCCTTTGTTCCATTTTGAGTTGGTTTGGGAGCAATGGCGGCGCAGTGTTCGATCACCGTGAAAGAGAATCGTTTGAGAGTGGTTGAAGAATCTGTTTAAAGAATTCGGTCTTGAAAACCAATTTACATCGTTGGTTGGTCCGTCATGGCGTTCCAATCTCTCACCGGGATACTCTTCGAGTCCATGCCGTTCCGGCCTTCTCTGCGCCGCATCTCCTCCCCGATAAATGGCGGTCTCAATCGAGAAAGGTTCCGCTTCGAAATCCGAGAAATATTTAATGCTGCCGGTACCAAAGCCCTTCTTTATATTCTTCGTTTTCTTTTGGGTTTTCGCTATTAGGTTTGCATTTCGAGTTTCTGTTCATTTCTTGTTTTCCGAATGGCGTTGTTGAGACTAAGATGAACTAGGATGATCTCGTTCATCCGGATTTGGTGCGATCATCGATGATAGTAAGTAGATTTTGTTATTATTATTTTCTAATTTCCAAAATCAGCTTTGACCATATCTCAATTCATTTCATGTCTTCAATGGAAATCCCTTCATATCATAGGCACTTGCTTTGTTGGGGTGGTTTTTCGGGTGTGGGGTGGAGGGTGTTGAATATTTTATTTCATCTGGTTTTGGATCTCCGCGTTCTGGGGGGTTTGGTTTTGATTTATGAACTAGTTCCGTGCGAGACGCCGGATAAAAGCTGTTAAAGATATCTTTTTTGCAACATTTTTTTTAACGTCCCTTGGAAATTGTGAGAGAAGAATTTATTAAAAAGAAAAAAATTAAAACAAATAAATTGAAAAGAAATTGGAAATTCTGTGAGAGAAAGAAATTTATTAAAAATAAAAAAATTAAAACAAATAAATTGAAAAAAAAAAAAGGGTATTTTCGTCACAAAAATTATTAAACTAACGTTTCCTGTTAAACTTGTCCTTATTTGATCATTTCTTGAAACCACAGGGGAGCCATATGCAAAGCGTACTGGACTAAGTGACCTGTACCAAACCTTAGGGGGTCCAGATGAAAATTACCCAAAATTAATTGGGGTACGACTGTATAGGAAAACTGACCCCCCCTTTTTCCTGTCTTGGACTCTATATTTACTGGAGCCTTTGACACAGGTTCGCCTTGTAAGATAAATAGTAGTACTGCAATAGCGTCACGTGGTGCTTGGTTTTTTTTTTAAAACTCAATCTTAACATTCACCCCAAGTAGATCCAAGTGAGACATTTAACCCCTGAGCTACGCTTTGACACTAACCTTAACTATAATACAATAAAACACCGGATAATTTGGCCTGAACGAACATAGACAACATAAAAAACTCAACCCTATCCTGCCCCTAACCCTAATTTAAGACCAACATAAGGATCAAACTTTTGAGCCCACACTCTCTTCAAGATTAGATCGATATTATAAAGTAATTATTAAAATATCACACAAAGACCTAGGGAACACAGGAATTTCTTTATTTACTTCCCACGAGTGGGCTGATATCCAGTCAATTTTTGACAAGGAAAGGAAATGGACCGTTCATTTCCTGTGAATGGATGACATGTGTCATAAAATCACATCAAAGGGTTGAGGTCTATTTAGCTGGCCCAGATGAACCTTATTTCAAAAAAAAAAAAATAAAAAATTTAAAAAATTTAAAAAAAAAAAAAAAATTAAAAAAATAAATAAATAAATTACAACTCTTTGATGTAACTTGTAAATAAACCTCAATCCTTTGATGTGATGTTAAGATATATGTCATCCATTTACAGGAAATGAATGATCCATTTTTTTTTTTCTTGATGAAATTCTTCCAAAGTTGCTCCTGCTTGCACGCACTATCTAAATTCTGATTCTGTTAGTGGCCCATTTATCATGGGCTTGGTGGGCTGGGCCTAGTTGTATGGTAGCCTCATATTATAGAGGACAAGAAATGGGTTGGGCCGGGTATGGATTAGCATTTGGAGTGCGTTTGGGCCGGATCAATTAATGGGCCGCTAAAGAAGGCGGCGGGGCTAATGGCTGTCCGTCGTGCACGATTCACGCCCAAAAGCCGAATCGAAATTACAAATACAATTCCCCTATTTGGCGAAAAATCAACTCTTTCAAGTTCTTACCAGATTTTTGATCGTCGTGTATTTTGACTTCTCAATCTCTGGGTAAGGGTTCTTAGTTTTGTTATCATTTGTCTTACTAAAATTGATTTCATGATTTGGAGTTGATTGTTTTCTGGCCTTCTGTGTTGTTGGAAATCCGGTCAAGTGTTCCAGAATTCTGAGTCCTGTTGTTTCATTTTTATTTATGATGAAATTATCATCCCATTAGATTTCGGGAGATTTGTAATTCTGCGCTGAATGTTCTTCATCATGGATTTTTGGGTTTCTTGTAGTTTTTATCCGTGAATAGGATGAAGATTCTGGATTAGTTGTGAATGGATCACTAATTTGTGACTTGGGTTGGATTTAATCTTGATATTTTGATTTTTGATTTTTGATCTGTGTTGTCAAAATTGTAGATCAGAATGATGCAGATAATGGCGGTAAACATATAATTCTTGATTCTTAGCTTGCTTTTACGAGGGTCTTTTTGTCCTCGAAGTGGTTTGTCTTTCGATTACTAGAATTGACTACTTTTCTTTTTCTTCTCAGTAAGATGTCTAATTTTACCACTGCCCAAGGGTTTCTTGAGGTCGCGAAATTTGCTATTTATGTGGTAGTTCCTGCTGGTCTCATGTACACGTTTGCTCGTAACACTGACAATCTAAAGAAAGTAATGGGAAATGTAAGCTGTCTGTCTGTCTCTCTCTCTCTCTCTCTCCCCCCCCCCCCTTCCCTCCTTTAAGGTGTTATGACTTGAGTTCCTTTGTCTTTTATCATTAATTGACACCAATGTTGCATAACTGAAGACTGAACAAGAAATTGAACACTTTGTGCATAATAGTAAAAACTTATATGTGCTTTGAACCACACACCTCCCCCCCACCCAAAAAAAAAAAACCTTTTATTTTATGTGTCAGTGTTCAGAAAACATGCAGACAACATATGTCTAATATACAGCAACAACATTACAAGCCTTATCCTAACTAAACGGGGTTGACTACATGGATACTTACCTTCCAATCAGCTCTACTTGAGGCCATATTGGATACAAAGCTTGAGCATATATTTTCTCACCACTTCTTCAAAAGGTTATTTTAGGTCTGAACCTAGCTCTTTTAGTTTCTTCAGTTTGGATAAAACCACTCCTCCGTGGGTGGGGCATTTAAAGGCCTTTGTTAGGAATAGTGATGCCATCTTAAACAACTTTCTTTGTAGCTTATCATTTATTGGATGTCTACTTCTTTTTCTTTTTCTGTGGAGTAATTGCATGACACAAGTACTGCCACCAAATTGGATTCTATTAGGCATTGCTGATAAAATACAATGTAATGCTTACCTGATCAAAGTGTTTGTTATGACTTACGAATGTTTGCTACTTTGCTAGTTATTTAAATTGTTGATTTTCTAGGTTTTCAAGATCTCGGATTCAAGAAGTTGCTCGTTTTAGGGTTAGGCTATGAGAAGTGAACAGGGGTTGAGGTCGAAGATCCACGCGGGGGGGGGGGCTTCAGAGGTTAAGTGTATTATGTTTGGTGCAGTTGTGATGGGAGGAATTGGGAGAGATTAGGCATCTTGAATTCTAGGATTTTGGGTACTCAACAGAGGGTTTAGGGTTCAAGAAAAAGGGGGTGGGGAAGAGCTGGACCTGCTCCTAATCCACTGCGGGTCTTGATCTTCAATGGAGGATGTGAGTTGATGGATATGGCAGACCAAATCCATAGTCACAGTAAGGATCATGGAATTGAACCGCCTAGAATTTTCAAACCTTTGATTTTGAGCACCAAGGTTCCCAGGCTTCTTGGGTTTAAACCACCAAGCAACCAGATCTAATTCTAGGACGCCTGGTTCACAAACCTCTGGCAGAACGGCAAGTTAATGAGCAATAATTCAACAATCAAGTGTGTCTATTTATCTTATCAGTTGGGGTATATCAGTATATGTAATGGACTAGGCACTACGATGGGAGAATCCTACTGTTAGGACTTGGAAGAACTAAAATGTAACTCTAACATCTGTGGAGGTCTACTTAAAAGTCTAAACTTATTAAAAACATATTAAAAGAATATTCTGTCCTTTTAACTTAAAATTTGACCAGGATTAGCATTAAAATGAACCAACTGAACCTAAAGAACGAATAATGCTGAGCTGAAAAAAGAAACTATTGGAATTATACAACTAGCGCTGGGCTGCAAACTCTAGGGCCCTATTTGGGCTCCTTTCATATATAAGTGTTCAGACCTGCATCCAGAGTGTCATGTGATTTGCATATTCCTTTACTGGAATTTTTTTTTCAGGATTGCCATTTGATTATTATGGTGTATGGTGCAAAATTTGGGCAGTTAAGAACCTACATATAGGGAAACTAAGTATGTTGGAGATGAGGATGTTAAGATGGATGCATGTGGCAAAATTAGGAAGGATAAAGAAATGAATGACTATATTCGATGAGTTGGGAGTAGTCCCAATACATGATAAGCTTTTAGAAACTCAACTAGTTTGAAGTGGCATGGCCATTGGAGGACTTGTTTTATTTTACTTGAAGGAACTAAAAGAGGCAGATTAAGGATCCATTTATTCAACCACATTTAGTATAAGGCTTTGATGACGTTGTTGTTGTATTCCATTGGATGAGTATATGTGAGCTTTTGGCCGGTACTGACAATTCACTGCAGTGGTGGGCAGTAGTGTGTTCGTGCCCCATAACTTCATCCTAGGTTGTGAATGCTGTCCCCCGTTGTATTCTATTGGATGAAGTTTTATTATGTCTCATTTAAACTACATATCAGACATGAATCTCCCTGGAATGAGATAGATAGCTTCTTTCCAATATGGAATTGATATTACACAAAATTGGAGCTAGAATGGGAGGTAGGTTTAATCTGAAAGTATTCTGTCGGGTTCGTATTGTATAATAAAGAAATCCATTTTGCGTATGGGCTCCCAGAAACCATCTGAATAGTTCCTGGACTGAAGTTAGAAGACAAGGTTGATGCCACTAGCCAATTCTTTAGGGGATATAGCTAATAGTATATTTCTAGACATCATTTAGAATGCATCTTATCAATATTTGGAAAAATAAATAAGATCATACTCAGGGCCCTCTTTGGGCTCCTTTCATATTTAAGTATTCAGATAATCAGATCTGCGTCAATAGATGAAGTGCGTCTAGAGTGTCATGTGATTTGTGTATTCTTTTACTGGAAATATTTTTTAGTATTGCCAATTTGCCATTTGACTAATAATGGTGTATAGTGCAAAATGCTGGCAGTTAAGAACCTACACATAGGGAAACTAAATATTTGGAGATGAGGATGTTGAGATGGAGACATGTTTTGGAAAACTAGGTAGGATAAAGAAATAATGATCATATTGGATGTGAGTTGGGAGTAGTCCCAATACATCATTAAGCTATGAAAAACTTGACTAGTTTGAAGTGGCATTAAGTTGAAGGAACTAAAAGATCCAGAGCAAGGATCCATTTATTCAACCACATTTAGTTGGGAAAAGGCTTTGATAATGATGTTGTATTTCGTTGGATGAGTATATGTGCACTTGCTGCTGGTACTAACAATTCACTCCAGTAGTGGGCAGGCATTTGTCCGTGCTCCATAACTGGGCTGCGAATGCTGTCCCCTGTTGTATTCCATTGGATGAAGTTTTATAATGTGTCTTTTAAGCTGTATACTAGACATGAGTCTCCCTGGAAAACAGACCCTGGAACATTATCCTGAAAATCAAGTATAAATAATTTACCTGGTTTTTGGTGTAAGCTCCTCTAATACCATCTGAATAGTTCCTGGACTGAAGTTAGGAGGCAAGGATGATGCCACTAGCCAATTATTTTGGGGATATAGCAGAAAATATATTTCTAGACATTATCTAGAGAACATCTTATTGATATTTGGAAAATCAAAAAAGCGTATGCCACTAACAAAACAGTGAGATAAAAAAATAACGGTTCTTAATGGTAACAACATTTCATTCAAGCTGTAAAAAAAATTAAACTACCTTAACACTAGTATACATGGAGATGGCAGACAACAGAAGGGGATAAGCAGAATAACACTGAGTCTCCATTTTGTATTTATAATTTACCTCCAACCATTAGACAGATGTCAAAAGGGCCTTCCTGTGTAAGCAAAGTCTCAGAATAAATTGAATGCTTAACTTGTCTAGAAACTAATTGTTTTCTAATTACAGAGCCAAAATTTAACCAAACTAATGTCTGAGGTAGATTCTCAATTGAAGTCGTTTTAGTGAACATTTGGGATCTAACCCAGAAAAAGATATCTCGGCATTTTGGTAACTATACTGGCATTGTGTGAAGATTTGGTCAATAAAAATGTGTTTATTTTTTGTGCATACATACATATGTATTTTTGTTACTTTGTAAGGGTAACAGATAAAATCACTAGTAAAGTGTGGTACAACCCTGGCTGGCCAAGTTCCATGGATTTCCAGCAGGAAAACACAACCTGACCCCAGTCACAAAGGAAAATAAGGCCTTGATATGCGTCATGGTCTTCTACATCCTGACCACTCTAGCCATCATTGTTTGTCATGGTTAGAGCTATTTATTAAAAGATACTCAAGAGTTGCATCATGTTAGATATTTAGTGTCTTTTATCCTTCCTTTGTTCAATAAATTCAATACTATCACCTAAAAAGAATGTAAAAGAAAGGGTGACCCAGTGCTGAAGGCTTCTATGCAAGCAGCGGGAAGATACAATCTTCCTACACAGCTTGACGAGGCTATTTCGATGCCTTGTCCTCTGGCTACAATTGTGGTCCACTGACCATCAAGCCAAGGCCCGTCCCTTTATCTAAAAAGAGTGTAGGATGAGTTATTTTTAAATTTTACTCCACTGTCACAACAGCCCTCTTTATGTGGTTATGGTCTACAAGTATACGGATTGCTAATGTAAATCATTCTGGGTTGATGGAAAAGGAAGGAAATAAACTCTATGTTGGTCAAGTTTACAAAGGTGTATATTCTTTCTCCTATCTGACTGTTGAATTAAGACATTCTCTTTTGCATCTTGAAACTGATTCTCTTTCTTTCCTAGCAAGTATCGTACCTTTTATCACTGTATTGTCTTTCGATTGGATATCAGCCTTTTTGCATTGCCACAATTGATCATTATTCTCTGGTGAAAGTTGGCCACTTATATTTTTATATGCTGGCAGTTTTCTCATTGCATGGACTCCATCATATGAGAACATGCGTATTTCTCATTTTGAAAACTTCATATCTTTTTATGTTGTTATGAGGAGCTTCAGGTTCATGCTTGCTGCTGTTGTTGTCAGCTTTTCCTACCCAAGTCCCCTGGATCTTACCATTCAGTTTTGGCATTTCTGAACATGCCCGTACTAGCGTTGCTGAACTTGATTGTCTATTATATATTGTATAATTGATGTTCCTAATCTGATGTATGCAATCTTGTTTTTCGTGCTCAGCGCTCTTATGTGGTGTATCCCCCAGAAGGCCCTCTGCCTCCATCACCCGAAGAAATACGCGAAATGGCCCGGGAAATGGCTCGCAAGAGAAACATGCCTTAATGAGCTTGTTCCATTAATAATATCCACTTCATTTCTCTGTAAATGTTGTAACAATAAGAGCATATTCAAGATGAAATGAGTGTTTATTCGTTTAATTTAAATATAAGGGTTACCCAGAAGAAATTTAGGCAAATGTGTGTTGACATACTATTTATCAATTTGCACTCTGAAGGGTGGTCATCCACAAAGTCTGCCGTGGTGCCTTGTACGAGTTAGACAATAACCCAAAGTGTGTTATTTGTTTAGACGAAAGGAATGAGAAAAATTAAGGAATGTTCTCCGTTTTGTGTTTTTATATGATGATGATGGGATGGATTAAAAGTGAGATATCATCTTCTAAAATACACTAGAATATCTTAACTCTACAACCTTGAGTAATGGAATTTGTTTACTAGTAAGAGGGATTAAACAGTTATCTTTTTATTATCATCAACTCAGCTATGCCTAGTGGAGGTGAAGGGCAGGGAATTATGGTGGTGATAGAGACACTTGAGACTTTATTGGAAATTGCTTGGGTTCTGTGTATTAAATGCACAACACTTGAAGCGAATGGTCGAGATTGAGATGAGATTTTGATCTTGACTATTCGTTACAGTGTTGTGGCGCACTGAAATTGAACTTGACTTTATTGACCTTATTGTCTCTTTATAGGTTGTGTCATAAACATGTCCACAGTAAAGTAGATGTAAAAGAATGCACATTATGAGAAAGCGTTTGAGGAGTAGGTGTACTGCCATAAAGAAATTGACCATTATCAACGTAACATTCAACACCAGCTTCTTGGCATCTCAATGGTTGAGGTACCCAGTATCCACCTTGGGAACCAAGGTTCGAAGCTGGTGAAGAGAAAGAAAGTCAGAAAAAAAAGAGGTATTCTAAAATACCTCATTTTTTTTTTTCTTCATTTTTGGCTCTAAATTTGTTCCTAATTCTTAATAGACTTGAAACCAACTTGCAAAGAGATTGACAGAGGAATACATATATTCCTTAACAATATACCTTTGTTTTAGGGTTAACATTATCTACATTTATACATTGTTCTAAGTTCAAAAAATTGATTAATTATATCAAATAAATTATCGCTAGGGTGAGGGCTAGACCTAGCATTAAGAACAATGTTAATCAAGGATAAGGATAATGACAGATAATTATATGGCCCAACCCATTCTAACTTGGTCTAGTCAAGGACAGTCAAGGTAGGATTGGGATGGGATTGGTTTGGATTCAAGATTGGGAACAAGAAGTTTAGACTCTAAGTCAGAGTTAGGGAGGAAATGGGCTTGGCTAAAAATATTCATGGTTGGAATTGGATCTGAAAAAACCCAAACAAACCTAACCCATCGTTGTTGTAACTCTATACGGATAATATTGTACACCACCCTCGAGGTAATGTGGTTTTGGTTTTTCTTTTAAGATATCTTAGTTTTTTTGGTTTTCTTGTCAAACAAATATTCAGATTCAAGTGAGCATTTTGTTGATCAGAAATGACACGTCACCAATACTGACAAGTGGCTCATAGCAGATTCAAAGTAGAAAAGTATCAATAGTTGGATATATTAATTAAATATTTCCTTTCAATAACAATAGCCAATCTCTTGGTCTCTGGAATGGTTGACAAATTATGTATACAACCGGACAACTAGTGTCGAAAACTGGTAAAGAAGTAGAAGAGGCATTGTAAACTTAGTCTTAGCTAGTTTTGTTAATTAAAACCTACAAATAGCTTCTTCTTTTTTGGTCATCATCATCATCAGCCAGGTCATAGAGATTGGGGCCCACAAGCTCAAAAGAGGGCAACCGAACAATAGCTTCTTTTTTCTCGATCATCATCAGCTAGGTCATAGGGATTGGGGCTTGCAAGTCTAAGAGAGGGGAGAAGTTGGTAATTAAAGTTGAATGTTCGAATCCATGACTTCCTTCGACTTATTGCCTTTATGTGAAAGTTGCCATCACTTCGCTAGAAGCACATCGTAGGGTTATGATCCACTCCACATGAATTAAGCCTTTGAATGACTTCTTTAGATTCTCTTTGGCATCATTTATATTTATATTTATAACCTATTTAATGAACAATCAGTTATCATAATAGGTTAGGTATAATAAACAATAATCATTTGGTTACTACTAAATATAATATATTATATAACAAGTAATGAATTTTTGGTATGAATAGATAAATAATACATTATATATCATCAGGTTGGTTTTGAGTTGGTTTCAGTGCTTTTTTCCTTTTCCTCTCTTTCTCAGGAGGAGATGGGAAATTGGTTATAGTTTATTTTGTTTATATGTACCACTAAACTTCCAACTGTAGATGCATGAGTAGCCATATATTAGGGTAATAAAAAAAATATTAGACAAGTTAGGAGGGGAGTAATATATTTCACAAATATGGCATGGTAATTAATTTCAACAAAAAAAAATATATGATAATTAATTAGTTTTCAGATATATGTATAAAATTTCTAATAGATCTCATAATACTCTGTTTATAAAGTTCGAACATTTGGTAAAACTTGTCAAAATTAGATTGAACTACCTCTCAACCAAATACACTTAACTATCCCAAGTAAAATAGTTGTAGTGAGCATTAGTTATAAGGCTCTTTGAGGTATTATGAAAACAAATAATATTTCGACCTATATAATATGAATGGTAAATACAAGTAAACTAAGTGAACACAAATAAATGTTAATCATGTAAGGCATTTTAAGAATACTACATTTTTTTTTCTTAGTGATTTATAACTACTTTATTCATACATTCTGCATGACTTTTTGTTGGAAAAATTTTAGAAACACCCCAAAATAATTGGCAAAAAACATAGATACCCCAAAACTATATCAAATTGGCAATGACCCCTTTTTCCATTAGAAATGTTAATTACTTAAAGGAAATGAATATGCCCTTAGGTGTATTATGCTATACCTTATAATGTAAAATTGCAAATAGAGGAAGAAGGAATTCATGAAAGAAAAAATAAGATTCAATTTTTTTTAAAGCAACATTGCAAAGTCATAAGAAAGTAGGGGTAATATAGAAATTATGAAATTATCTAACCATGATTTAACTGATTTTGCTAACTGAGTATACCATTGTGAAATTAAGAGACATTTTAGGGTGTCTGTACCAATTTGGTATATTTTTGGAGTGTTTGTGCTTTTTGTCAATTGTCTTGGGATGCTTCAAAAAAATTTCTTTTTTATGTAGAAACACATTATACATGATTAAGGATAATAAATAATCATACAAAATTCATTTGGATAATCGGAATGTTTATAGTTATTGTCTCTAGTTATTCTATGTATCTAATTATACTTTAATACAATGATTTTCAATTTATCTTTATGTGAAGAATAATTTTGATATACTGGAGGTAATTGAAATATTACTAACCTATACAAAGAAAAAATAAGGTAAATTTATATTTCTAATTTTATGGCATTATTAACTAAATTAGACTATTTATTTTTAATGAGTTGAATGATTATCCAATCTTTCAATTACAAAATTTCATATATTCCAATATACATAATTAGCTGGTTCTTGACATTTTAGTTTTATTATGAACTATAATTTTGAAACTTTCTTATATCAGAATTAGCTGAATAAAGTTTTAATTTTGCAGTTATGGAGTAAAATCGTATCAAAATTGTTGTGATGGACGGTATCTTTATCGAATTTCAATACCGTAAGTCGAAACAATATAAAAACAGTATATTGAAAAACAATACACTATACTTTCGGTATGAAATTTGTTTGAAAAAAGTGTGTATATATAATATATAATATGATATAATTTCGGTATGAAAGAACCCAATCTTCTCTATGTCTCGTCCTCCATCGATGATTGTCTCTCGAGTCAACTCCTTGTTAGATTGTCTGGCACAATAGGTCGACTTGGAGCTGGATTAATGCATCTTGAACTACAAAGAAACCAAATTATTGGGAAGATCCCATCAAACAACTCAAACCTCTGAAAACTTGGGCTGTTTGGCTTGTCGGTCAAACCTTTAATTAGAACAATTGCAGCGTAAATTGACGGTCGATTCAAACTGCTCTAGCCGCTCACATTGTCTAACAACTTGCTAACAAGGCCAATTCCAACAATTATGGGTCATAAACAAATCATCTCGAGAAAAATTAAGGAAAATGTTTTCCCCTTCTGTGTTTTATATGAATAATGATAGAATGGAATAAAAGTGAGATATCTCCTTAAATGTATGGTGGAGGGGAAGTAAAATATAGTAGAAGATCTTAATTTTGCAATCTTGAATAATGAAATTTGTTCACTTGTCTTACAAAGGAGGGAGTTAGACAAAGAGGGATTAAACATTTATCTTTTTATCATCATCAACTTAGTCTAAAATACCTAATTTTTTTTTAATTTCTCTAAACCCAAGGCTCCTATTGAGTGAGCTGCTTGCTCCACCAGGAGGAGATCAGCAATTCAACTCTGGCCAATCAATAGGCACATTCATCTGCTCCTACCCGTAATGATCATAGCCACTCCCTTAATTTTTGGCTCTAAATTTGTTCTTAATTGTTTAAACCAACTTGCAAAGGGATTGACAAAGGAAACATTGTTTAAAGTATACCCCTCTTTTTTCTTAACAATATACCTTTGTTTTAGGGTTGACATTATCTACATTTATACATTGTTCTAAGTTCGAAATTTTGATTATTTATATCAAATAAATTATGGCTAAGGTGAGGGTTAGACCTAGCATTAAAAACAAGGTTAATCAAAGATAAGGATTATGACACAGACAAGGATATGGCCGATCCCATCCCAACTTGGTCCAGTCCAGGACAGTCAGGGTAGGATTGGGATGGGATGGGATTGGCTTGGCTTGTCAGGGTTCAAGGTTAGGAACAAGAAATTTAAACTCTTAAGTCAAAGTGAAGGACGAAATGGGCTTGGTTAAAAATATTCATAGTTGGAATTGGATTTTGAAAAACCCAAACAAACATAGCCTATCCTTGTTGTAACTCTATACAGATAATATTTATTGTCAAACAAATATTTAGATTCTAGTGAGTATTTTGTTGATAAAAAATGACACGTCACCAATACTGACAGGTGGCTCATGACAGATTCAGCAAAAATGTAGAAAAGTATCAACAGTTGGATATATTAATCAAATATTTTCCTTTAATAACAATAGCAAGCTCTTGGTCTATGGAATGGTTGACAGATTATGTTTACAACTGGACACAGTGTCCGAAACTGGTAAAAGAAGTAGAAAAGGTATTGTAAACTCATTCTTAGCTAGTTTTGTTAATTAAAACCTAAAAATAGCTTCTTCTTTTTTCGATCATCATCAGCCAAGTCATAGAGATTGGGGCCCACAAGCCCAAGGGAGGGCAACCTAAAAATAACTTCTTTTTTATCATCATCAGCTAGGTCATAGAGATGGGGCCCACAAACCCAAGGGAGGGCAACCTAAAAATAGCTTCTTCTTTTTCTGATCATCATCAGGTAGGTCATAGGGATTCAGGTTCCCATGACTTCTTTAAACTTATTGCTCGTACATAAAAGCTGCCACTACTTCGCTAGAAGCATAGTGTTGGACCAAAAAATAGAATGAAATCAACGAAAATTGATGTCAAGCCCCAAATGGCCAAATCTATAACGAAACGTACCTTGTTTTTGAGGGTGTAAGTGTGTAACAAATGGAGGATTTGGTGTTCTACCAAGAAGGGAATGAACACTCTAACACCAGCTCCTTGGTTTCTCAATGGTTGAGTTATCATGTATTCAACTTGAAGACCAAGTTCAAAGCTGGTGAAGAGGAAAAGTTGAAAAAGAAGAAGAAGGTATTCTAAAATACCTCATTTTTTGTCTAAATTTTTGTCAATCTACTGCTTCACCAGGGAGGATACGAACTATATGTGTCACATATATGGCTAAGTAATTAATTTCTAAAAAAAAAAAATGCTAATTAATTAGTTTTTTGAGGCATGGATAAAATTATTAATAAATCTCATAATAATCTCTCTATAAAGTTTGAACATTTGGTAAAACTTGTCAAAATTAGGTTGAGCTAGCTCTCAACCAAACGTACCTAGCTATCCCAAGTAAAATAGTTGTAGTAACCATTAGTTATAAGGTCGTAAGATGTATTATGATAACAAATAATATCTTGACTTATATAATGTGAAGTAGTGAATACAAACAAATGTAAAAAATTGTGATGTTCATTAAACATGTTAGTCGCGTGAGGCATTTTAGGAGTACTGCATTTTTTTTCTTAGTGATTTATAACTACTTTGTTCTTACATTATACATGATTTTTGTCGGAAAAAATTTAGGAACACTCTAAGATAATTGGTTAAAAACATAAACACCCCAAAACTATGTCAAATTTGCAATGACCCCCTTTTCCATTAGAAACATTAATCAATTAAAGAAAATGATGAATATACCCTTAGGTGTATTATGCTATACCTTATAATATAAACTAGCGAATTGAGGAAGAAAAATGAATTCATGAAGGCAGAAATAAGATGAATTTAAAATTCAATTTTTTTAAAACAACATTGCAAAGTCCACAAGAAAGTAACGATAATATATGAATTATGAAATTATATAATTATGACTTAACGGAATTTGCTAACCGAGTGTACCATTGTGAAAATTAAGAGACATTTTTGGGTGTCTGTGCTTTTTGCCAATTGTCTTGAGATGCCTCCGAAATTTTTCTTTTTTATTTATAAATACATTATACATGATTGAGAATAATAAATAATTATATAAAATTCACATAGATAATCAGAATGTTTATATGACTATTGTCTCTGGTTATTCTATGTTTCTAATTACACTCTAATACAATAGTTTTTAATTTATCTTTCTATGAAGAATAAATCGATATACTTGGAGGCAATTGAAATACTACCAACCCATAAGAAGAAAAAATTAGGTAAATTTCTATTTTTAATTTTATAGCAATACGAATTAAATTAGACTACTTATTTTTAATGAGTTGAATGATTATCCAATTCTTCAATTACAAAATTTCATATATGTTAATTCATATATTAAATGGTTCTTGAAATTTCTTTTTAGTATGAACTATAATTTTGAAGCTTTCTTATATTTTAGAATCTGAATAAATTTCAATTTTTCAGTTATGAACTAAAGTCGTATCAGAATTGTTGTGATCAAGGGTGTCAATCAGTACTGTATCAGTAATTCGGAAACAATATCGATACTATACCAAATTTCAATACCATAAGCTGAAACTGTACCATACAAAATTTATATGGTACAGTATGAAAACAATATTTTGATAAACAGTACGGTATGCTTTGGATATGATTGGTGCGAAAAACTGGAATAAATACAGTATATACTACGATATAATTTTGATATAAAAGAACCCAATCTTCTTCGTCCTCCATCGTTGATAGTTTATTGAATCAACCCCTTGTTAGATTGTCTTGACACAATAGGTCAACTTGGAGCTGGATTAATGCATTTTGAACTTCGAGGAAATCAAATTATTGGGAAGATCCCTTCAAACACCAAATTTTGAGCTAATTGGACTTGTGAAGCAACCCTTCCCTGGCGATTCAAACTCTACAACCGCTTACATTGTCTAACACAGTAGCTGGTATTTGATTGTGGAAGCACAGCAGTTATCAAATAGCAAGAGACCAACCAACTTGTGAAGAAAAAATTGTACTGTAACAAGATTTAAACAATTTTTTTGGAAAACTACTCCAACATAAATAGAACCTAGATTAAAGGGTGTGGATCTATTTTTAATGGTATCATCCAAATCAAAGAACTGAACTGCTGCCAACAAGCCCCATGGAAGGTAAACCAATCTACTCTTCTTGAATCCATCAATCCAATAAATTCAGCAAATACTAACACCCTCATGTACCCAAGAAAAACATGCCTTGATGAGCTTGTTGTATTTATAATATCCACCTTATTTCTCTGTAAATGTCATAGCAACAAGAACATATTCAAGATGAAATAAGTGTTTATTCTTTTAATTTGAATAAAAAGGTTACCCAGAAGAAATTTAGATAATAACCCAGAAGTGTGATTTTTGTTTACAAGAACAGAAGGAGAAAATATAAATTAAGGAAAAATAATCTCCCTCTTTCTGTTATATGATAATGATAAAATATTCTTTCACTTTCGGTTATATGATGATGATGATAAAATAGAACTAAAAGTGAGATCCCTTTCTCAATGCATGGTGGAATGCAAGGAAAGTGCAGTAGAGGATCCTAACTCTGTGACCTTACAAGTAATGGAATTTGTTCACTTATGCTACAAGGGAGAGAGACAAGTGAAGGTTAATGTTATCTACATTTATATTTTGTTTTAAGTTCAAAAAATTTTTTTTTTTAATATCAAATAAATTAGGCCTAAGGCCAAGATCAGAGTCAAGAACAAGATTAATCAAGAACGAATACATCAAGAATAATGATAATGACACAGACAAGGATGGGGCCAACACATCTCGACATGGTCCAATCAAGGACAACCAAAGTGGGTCTGGGATTGGCTTGCTTTGTTAGGATTCAAGGTCAATGACAAGAATTTCGAGGGAGGAAATGGGCTTAGTTAATGATTAGAAATGAATTATAAAAAGCCAATCCAACCCAACGCAAGCCGACCTGTTCAAAATTTCGTTGCAAACCAAGCCTAAACCCTAGTCTGACCCAACCATGATTATATAATTATATATAATATTAATTAATAATTAATATTAATATATGACTTTGACCGTGAGTCATAGGCCTTGATCTGGAAAGCTCATTTTGTCATGGGCCGCCTTGATCTAGAAAGCCCACTTCGTCATAGGCCCTAATTCGAAAAGCTCACTGCCGCTGGGTAGAAATGTGGAAATGCCCTTGAGGAATACAACCTAATTGCATTTGTAGTAACCTTTTTGTGCAAGCTCAGTTTGTTTCAGTTCTATTAGAGTTCGTGATTTTAATAGTCTTACGAGTTTTGTGCAAACTCCACAACAAAAACTACCGGTAAGCGTTTCGTTTTTGGAAGTAGTTAGATAACTTAGATTTATGCAGTTGTTCAAAGTGACATTTGCCATTTTATTCGATGGGAAGACGAATCTAATTCGAAGAATTGATGTCTTGACTTTTGCACTTCACTATGGCCTGCAGCTGGTGAAATTCATACAGATTTCGGTGGATGTAGTTATTTCTGACTTTGCCAGATGAGAACAGTTATTCCCTATTCCTATTGATGCCTGACCCTTTTATTCTGTTTCACTTTTGTTAATATCTTCATTTATGCTTGTTGTGAACTCAGAGATTGCATCTAAGCTTACCTCGCCTTTTTATTCACAGCGATATAACGAATATGATTCCGGTTGTATCCATCCCCTTGATGTGATCTAACTACTGCATTTGTTTGACTTTCTTTTTCATCATCAAAAGAACAAATCAATCAGAAATGATTTTTTTCCTTTCTTTGGTAATCAATGATTTTTTTTCCTTTAATCAGAAATGATACCTCAGCTGTACTGAATGGTTTTCTCTCTTTCTCTCTGTCTCTGTCGTTGCTTCTTGCTTTTCTACTTCACAAAGTATATATATTCATCTTCTGTTCTTGAGCTTGCTTGTACTAGGTTTTCTTTTGCATTCGAGGGGGTGATACGGTTCTCAAGGGATGTCACTGATGGCATTTTCCGAGTTCTGTGCCGCTGAATAGTTTCTATTGGTTTGAGTACCTCCTGAAGATGATGAGCGAATCGGGCTTGAGGAGGTACTCTAATCAATAGAAACTCTTGAGCGAGAGAACCCAGAATTTGGAAATGCCCACTGCACAAGGGATGCTTGAGGTAGCGAAATTCACTGTTAATGTGGCAGTTCCTGCTGGTCTCATGTACACTTGCTCATAACTCAGAAAATCTTAAGAAAGTGATGAGAAATGTAAGCTCTCTCCCGTTCTTTATAGTTTTACGACTTGAATACCTTTTTTTATCCTTAGCTGATACCAATGTTGCATAACTAAACACTGAACAAGTTTATGGGGGGGAAAATCCTAAAGACTGAACAAGATGCTGATTGCGTAATAGTAAAAATTTGTGTGTGCCAGTATGTTCAGGAAGGATGCAGGCAAGATATGTCTAACATACAACAACAACAACATTGTAAGCCTTATCCCAGCTTATGGATAATTACCTTGCAATCAGCTTTTCTTGAGGCCATACTGGATACAAAGCTTAACCCATGCTTATATTTTCTCAATTCTCACTACTTCTTCTAAGGTTATTTTAGGTCTGCATCTAGGTCTTTTGGTTCCTTCAATCTGGATTAAATCACTCCATAGTCAGGTAATTAAAGGTCTCCATTGGGCATAGTCATGCCATCTCAAATGATTTTCCCGTAGCTCACAAAATACAAGTATTGCCCTCTTGACGGAATCTGTTAGGCGTTGCTGAAACGATATAATAATACAATGTAATGCTTACTTGATCGAAGTGTTTGTTATGACTTATGAATGTTTACTAGTAGACAGTTCACTCCATGAGAGTAGCTGGATTTGTGCACTTGTTCAAAGTGGCATCTGCTATTCGATTCGATGTGGGAAGACGAATCGAATCTAAAGGATTGATGTTTTGACTTTGGCGCTTTACTGTGGCCTGCAGCTGGTGAAATCCCTACACATTTCAGTGGATGTAGTTATTTCCGACTTTCCTAGATGGGAACAGTTATTGCTTGCTCCTATTGAGGCATTACCCTTTTATTTTGCCCCCCTTTTGTTGACTATATCCATACAACTGTCTTCAATTATGTTTGTATTGAACTCAGAGATTGTTTCTATACTTAACCACCTTTTGTTCATAGTGATAATAGGAATCTAATCCTGGTTTTATCCCTCTACGTGATGTTTTGCGACTACATATGTTTGTACTTTCTTTTTTATCATCAAACGAAAAAAATCAATCAGAAATGATGCCTCAGCAATACCGATAAGTAGCTGATGGCAGACTCACCGTTTGCTCTCAGCATAGAAAAGGAAGTACCAAAAGTTGAATGTTTAAGAAAAGAATTTCCTTCAATTAAAGCCATCAGCTCTTGGTCATCCGAATGGTTGATGGATTGCGTTCACAACCAAACGTCCAAGGTTCAAAGCTGATTGAGAGGGTGAGAGAAGAGATATTTAGAGGTATTCCAAAATACCTCGTTTTCCCCTCTCTCGGTCTATCTCTTTTTCTCTCTTTGCTGCTTCTTGATTTTCTATTTCACATCTTGGCAAACACAAGTCTCAAGGTTGTAAAGATGATTATCATTATCAATAAATTCACTTTCAATGAGACTATTGGTCTTCTGGTCCTTCTTAGCTTGCTTTTACTAGGTTTAGTATTTTATCTTCGAGGTGGGTTTGTCCTTTCAATTGCTAGACTTGACTAATTTTCTTTTTCTTCTCAGTAAGATGTCGTCTTTTGGAACTGCACAAGGAATTCTTGAGGTTGCTTAATTTGCTGCTTATGTGGCAGTTCCTGCTGGTCTCAAGTACACTTTTGCTCATAACTCTGACAATCTTGAAAGTAATGGGAAATGTAAGCTCTCTCTCTCTCTCTCTCTTGTTCTTTATGGTTTTATGACTTGAATTCCTTTTTCTTCTTCTTCTTCTTCTTATTATTATTATTTTTATAAATATCCTTAGTTGATTCCATTGTTGCATAACTAAACACTGGACAAGAGACTGGTTGCATTATAGTAAAAACTTGTGTGTGCCATTATGTTCAGGAAAGATGCAAGCAACAGATATCTAATATACAACGACAGGAACATCGTAAGCCTTATCTCAACTAAATGGGGTTGGCTACGTGGATAATTACCTTCAATCAGCTTTACTTGAGGCCATACTGGATACAAAGCTTAACCCATGTATATCTTTTCTCAATTCTCACCTCTTCTTCTAAAGTTATTTTAGGTCTGCACCTAGGTCTTTTAGTTCCTTCAATCTGGATTAAATCACTCCTCCATGGTCAGGAATTTAAAAGCCTCCATTGGACGTAGTCATGCCATCTCAAACGACTTTCTTGTAGCTTATCATTTATTGGATGTCTAATGTATTTTGAGAAATTGCATGACACAAGTATTGTGCTCTCGTTGGATTCTATTAAGCATTGCTGAAATGGTATAAAATACAATGTAATGCTTACCTGATTGAAGTGTTTGTTATGACTTATGAATGTTTACTAGTTATTCAAAAAGTTGATTTTCTTGGTTTTCAAGATCTTGGATTCAAGAAGTTGCGGGTTTCAGGGTTAGGCTGTGAGGAATGAACAGGGGTTGAGGTCGAAGATCAGGGGGATTCTGGAGGTCAAGTGTATTATGTTTGGTGCAGTTTTGGTGGTAGAATTAGGAGAAATAAAGTATCTTAATTTCCTAGGGCCTGGGTACTCAACAGAGGGTTTAGGGTTCAAGAAAAAGGGGAAATAAGGGGGTGGGGAAGAGCTGGACCTGCATCTAAGAGGAAATGGGTTTGATGGATATGTTAGACCAAATCCATGGTCAAAGTAAGGATCTTGGACTTGAACCACTTAGAATCTTCAACCATTTTGAATTTTGAGCACCAAGGTTCGCAAGCTTCTTTGACTTAAACCACCAAGTGACCGGATCTAATTCTAAGACACCTGGATCAGAAATCTCTGGGAGAACAGCAAGTTAATGAGCAATAATTCAACAATCAAGTTATGTCTATTTATCTCATTAGTGGGGGGTATATATAAAGGGCTAAACAACATTATGATGGGAGAATCCTACTGTTAGGACTTGGACAACTTAAAGAACTGACAGGTACCTCTTGCCTCTAAATTGTGGAGGTCTACTTAAAAGTCTAAACTGATAAAAAAAAACCAATTTAAAAAACTATTCTGTCCTTGTAACTTAAAACTTGACAAGAACTAGAACTAAAATGAACGCTGAACCAAAAGACTGTTACGAGCACTAGATTGAGTAGCCTTGCCTCTACCTATTCTTCTAGATGAATGGGAAAAACAAGGACAGTTTCTTCAAGTGAACCAAACTCCCAATAAGCAAATGCTTAATTTGATAAGAATTTTTTCCCTAATTCCCTCTACATTAATTACCCCATATACAAAATGACCCACACAAGGACTCTCTGAACCCACACCCACGACTCACTAGACTTGAGGGTTAAGTTACTGTTACAACCAAATATCCAATTCCCCACTCCCTACCTACAGTTTAGGAAAACAACAATCTAAATATTTATTTCCCTTACTATGCTCATAAGACATATTCAACCTGTTACAATTGCTGACCTTTCCACCCGATATTCTTGCTAGAATTAATCAGCCATTGCCACCTCATCACTTGAGAGAGACATATCGTAACATTCCCTCCCCTTGATTTCACCCTTGTCCTCAAGGGTGGGGAAATGCTTCCTTGATTCCTCTAAATTCTCCCAAGCATCTACAGGATCCAATCCCTTCCAATGCACCAAAACTTCTTCCTTTTTCCTTCAAACCCTTCGATCTAACAAAGCTTGTAGCTGAACAATAACAATGCCTTCTTCATCCTGGATGTTTGGAAGTTTCCGAAGCACTTGGATCTTGTCTCCTACCCTTCTCCTGAGACAAGACACATGAAACACGGGGTGAATTTTTTACCCCCCTTAGCAACTAAAGCTTGTAGCCTTGTACGCCACTTGACCTATCTTTTGGGTGACTTCAAATGGTCCATAGTGACATGGTGGTAACTTGAGATTGCTTCGTGCCTTGAGATTTGTTGATGAGGTTGAAGTCATAGATAGACAAAATCTCCTACGTCAAAACTTTTGTCCATGTGCTTCTTGTCATACACTTTTTTCATGCGATTTTGCATCACTTGTAGCTGATCTCGTATTTGTTTTAGAACTCAATCCTGCATTTTGAGTTCTTTGTTGACTGATTCCACTTGAGTTGTGCCATAGACACAAGACAAAAGTGTGGGTGGAGCACAACCATAAACTATTTCATGAGGTGTCCTCTTTTGTTGTAGAATGCACTCTAGTATTGTAACAATATTCAGCCCACGGAATCGAATGGACCCACTCCTTTGGCTTATGACTAGTAAAACACCGCAAGTCATCTCCACTATCCAACTCGGTTTCGTCGTCCGTCTGTGGATGATATGCTAATGAAAAATTGAATGGGTTCCTTGCAAACGAAATAATTTCTTCCAAAATTGACTCGTGAAGACTGGGTCTCAATCACAAACAATAGTCTGAGGCATCCCATATAATGTACAAATTTTCTAAAAAAAAAAAACTTGAGCCACTGAGGTGGCCGAATATGGATGGGAAATAAGACAAAAGCATGCAAATTTAGAAAGTCAATCTACTAATATGGTAGATTTTCCCTTAGAATTTAGCAGTACATCCATAAAATCCATTGAAATATCTATCCATACCTGGGTGGGAATTAGAAGTGGTTGGAGAAGGGTCCGCAAGAAAGGTATTTTCCCATTTTCGTCGTTGACATGTGTGACGTTGCTTGATGTGCGCCCTGATTTTTCTCCTCATTCCCATTCCAACAAAAAAATCGGATTGTATCTATTGGAGAGATTTGCGATAGCCTTCATGGGTGCTAGCGTGTAACTCCTCCACAATTCTAGAAATTAATGGAGAATCTTCCAACAAATAGATTCTATTTTAAAAAAAAAATTGAACATCCTTGATGAAATCATGGATCTAGGGTTAAGGGTAAAACTGTAATTTCCTTAGATTTGTGGAGCCCAGGAAATTCCAGCAAGGTAGAAGGGGTTTTAGGGTTTCTTACAGGGTTTAAAGCCTTCAGATCTGAATTCTGTTGCACCATGAATTACAGATTTGAAATTTGAAATTGCAGGGTAGTCAGCGTTTGGGAAGGGTCTAGGGTTGGCTGTCTTGCAGTTCAGATTTGAGATTACTGCTGTTCTGCAATTCAGAAATTATTTCAGAAACTAGGGGCTGGAGTTTGTGTTTAAGATTTTTCTGGAATTTCTCAAAATTTTGCAGATTTTACTTGAGGAAGATGAAGTGCAGAAATTCTTAAAACTAGAAAATAGGGTTGCTTTGGAGAAACTAGTGTTAGGACTGGTACCTAGAGGTTTCTGCAATTCTAATGAGAGTAGAATGGGTTTAAACAGAGCAAGGGATAGGGGACCTAATGGGGTTGGGATTTGGAAGCCTTGTGGAAGGAGGAAGGGGAAGGGACTCTAGGCTTTGCAGAAGATTGAAGGGGAAGGGGCAAGGGTGATTCGCGATGGGATGGGGAAGGGTTCCCTAGGTCAAAAGACAGGGGAGGGGGATGGGGATGCTGCGGTTGATGGGGGATGGCCTCCAGGGTTTGCGCGAGAGTGGGGGAAGGGTGAGAAGGCTGCTGTACTCACTGGAGATTGGAGGTTGACTGCTGGGATGGCTGCTTGGATGCATTGTTGATCTCTTGAGGCTGAATTGAAGAACATAAGGAAGAACTTGAAAATTTTTATTCTGTCAGGGCCTACCCACATAAGAGACCCTAAACCTCAAACACTCAATTCATTAATTCATCCAAGATTGAAAATAACTCACATGAAGAGGCTATTTATAGCCTGAAAATAAAGACTTAGACTGGGATCTCCTCAACTAATGAGATCCACTTACAATTCAAACTGGACTCTTATCTAGATATATAAGGGAATCAAACTATTACAAGATTACAACACTTAGATTGGAATCTCACTACTCACTTTAAGTCATTTTATGCACATGCTAATTAAATAATTTAAAGCAACCAACTTAGGACTCTTTCAAACAACTCAACTCAAAATAGAATACTCTAAGCAATTCCTACACAGACTTAAACTACCAAATTGAACTCAACAGGAATTTTGAAAAATTCTAGGAACCAACTTAGGACTCTTTCAAACAACTCAACTCAAAATAGAATACTCTAAGCAATTCCTATACAGACTTAAACTACCACATTGGACTCAACAGGAATTTTGAAAAATTCTAGTAATAATTCCAAAAACAAAATAAGATAGAATAAGGGCCAAAATGCCCAGAATACCCCTACTAAGGGATTCGGCCAGCTTTATGGGGGTTGCTTGGATCCATCCGGGGCCCCACTTAGGCTTTTCACATCAACCCTCTTTGTAACTCCACGGCCTAACTGCCTCTCCCTCTTCTATACGTCCCTTGATCTCTTGCAATTTTGGATGTCTGCACTTCCTCTTTAACTAGATCGAAAATGGCTGGTGCACGACGCTTAATAGATTGAACTTTTGCCTCATAAAGACAAGCAACTTGATCGCCGCTGATAAGCTTGCTAGTCTACAAGCTTGCACTCCACCTTTCAGCTGTTGTTGAGTCCACTAACAAAATGACCGACTTGTTGCGCTTAAATCAACTGACTTGCTCGAATTAATAATATTTTTAGCTAGGTTTGATATTTTGAAAATGTAGTGTTTTGCCACAACTTAATTAGATCTCCAAGAAAATCTTGAAAAAAAGTGGGGGATACCTTATGTGGAGGGCTTCTTTAAAGCCACCCATGTAATGGTTCCTTTCTCCTCTTTGATCAAGTGGAACCCTACTTGGGCATCATTGTCTAAATGAAGGACGCAAGTGGAAATTTCTTCTCTTCAGCAGTATGGTGAAAATCAAGAATTGATCGGCACAACAAGTCCAACTCATTGGATCCTCCTCTCCATTGAACTTGGGAAATTCTATCCTTACCATTTTAGGAAGATAGCTGCCTAAGGTTTGATTGGTCAATCCTACAGTTGGGTCGTCATGGGTGCGACTCTGTACTGGTGTGACTGATTATGAGACGATTCCCCGCACTCTCTGCTACCAGCCACATTCTCCAACCTCGTATTCATTGCTGCGAAAAATTGCTGCATCAAATCCATCATCTCCTGACACTTGGAATCTTTTGTCACAACCATCCCCCCCGATCGGCTTCCATGAGTTCAAGGTGCTGTTCAGTGGAACTTGGCTCTGATGCCATTTTGTTACAAGCACTAGATTGAGTAGCTTTCCTTCGACCTATTCTTCGAGATGAAAGGGAAAAACAAGGAACGATTTCTTCAGGTGAACCAAACTCCCGATATGCAAATGCTTAATTTGATAAGAATTTTTTCCTAATTCCCACTTCATTAATTATCCCATATATAAAAAGACCCACACAACGACTCTCTGAATCCACGCCCACACTTGAGAATTAAGTTATCGTCACAACCAAAAAACCAATTCCCCACTCCCTAACTACAACTTAGGGGAAAAAAGATTAAATATGTATTTCCCTTAATCATGAGACTTATTCAACCCGTTAGAATTGCTGACCTTTCCACCCTATATTTTTGCTAGAGTTAATCATCTGTTGCCACCTCGTCACTTGAGAGAGACACATCATAACAAAGACTTAAAAAATGTCTAGCTGAAATTAATTTAGCTGAAAAATATACTATGGAATTATACTACTACAAGTCTACAACTAGTGCTGGGCTGCAAACTCTAGGGCCCCATTTGGCTCCTCATTTCATATAAGTGTTCAGACCTGCATCAATAGATGAAGTGCATCTAGAGTGTCGTGTGATTTGTGTATTCTTTTACAGGAAACTTTTTATTGGATTGCCATTTGACTAAGTATGGTGTATGGTGCAAAATGTTGGGCAATTAAGAATCTACGTATAGGGAAACTAAGTATAGTGGAGATGAGGATGTTAGACGGATGCATGTGTTGAAAAAACAAAAAGGATAAAGAAATGAATGACCATATTGGATCTGAGTTGGGAGTAGTCCCAATATATGATAAACTATGAGAAACTTGACCAGTGTGGCATGGCCATTTAGATGCTCCAGCTCGGAAGAGGGATTTGATTTAAGTTGAAGGAACTAAAAGAGCTAGAGTAAGGATCCATTTATTCAACCACATCTAGTTGGTATAAGGCTTTGGTAATGTTATTGTTGTTGTATCCCATTAGATGAGTGAATGTGTGCTTGTGGCCGGTACTAACAATTCACTGCAGTAGTGGGCACGTGTGTGCTCCATAACTTCTCCCTGGGTAGTGAATACTTACCCCTGTTGTATTCTATTGGATGAAGTTTTATAAAGTCTCATTTAAACTATATATCGGACGTGAGTTTCCCTAGAAAACACACCCTGGAACATTACAAATCCTGAAAATGAAGTGTTAAAAATTTACCTGGTGTTTGGAGTAAGCTCCTCTGATATTATCTGAATAGCTCCTGGACTGAACTTAGAAGCCAAGGATGATGCCACTAGCCAATTCTTTAGGGAATATAGCTGAAAATATGTTTCTAGACATCCTCTAGAAAGCACTTGTTGATCTTTGGAATATCAAAAGAATTGTATGCCAACAAAACAGTGAGGTTAAAAAAATAACAGTTCTTAACAGTAACACCAATTCTTTCAAGCTGGGAAAAAGTTAAACTGTCCTAACACTAGTATACTTGGAGATGGCGGACAACAAAAGGGGATAAGCAGAATAACACTCAGTGTTCCTTTTGTATTTATAATTTGCCTCTAACCATTACACAAATTTCAAAGGGCCCTTCCTGTGTAACCAAAGTCTTAGCGTAAACTGAACGCTTAACTTGTCTAGAAACTGTTTTCTTTGTAGTCAGATATTTTTCATTTCCATCATAAGTCCTGACAGTTTAAGCCAAAATTTAGCCAAAAATAATGTCTGAGGTGGATTCTAAATTGAAATATTTTCAGTGAACATTTGGGTTCAGACCCTTGAAAAAAAATCTCAGCATTTTGGTATTGGACTGGAACTGTGGTGAAGATTTGGTCATTAAAAATGTCTTTATTTTCTGTACACTGGCCAAGGCCCATGTATATCAGCAGGAAACAACAGCTGACCCCAGTCACAAACGACAGCTGACCCCAGTCACAAAGGAAAATGAGGCCTTGATATGAATTATGGTCTTCTACATCCTGACCACTCTAGCCACCATAGTTGTCATGGTAAGAGCTACTTATTAAAAAAAGCAATCATATATATATATATATATACACTGTTGCATGTTGTTATCTATTTAGTGTCTGCTCACTAAAACAATACCATAACCTAAATAGAATGTTAAGAAAAGGGTGAATCCGGTGCTGAAGGTTTGCACACAAGCAGACAGGAGGGACAATTTTCCTACACAGCTTGTCCCTGGCAATTTTTGCTGAGGCTATTTCGATGCCTTGACCTCAGGTTACACTTGTGATCCACTGAAGACCATGCCAAGCAATGTCTCTTATCCAAAAGAGTATAGGAAGAGTTATTTGTACATTCCACTCCACTGTCACAACAGCCCTCTTGATTTGGTTGTGGTCTACAAGTATATGGATTGCTAATGTTAAAATCATTTTGAGGTGAGGAATGGGACGGAAATAAACTCTATGTCAGGTCTCGTTTACAATGGTGTATATGCTTTCTCTAATTTGATCTTTGAATTAAGACATTCTCTTTCTTTGTAATGGATATAGTACCTTTATCAACGTATTATCTTTTGATTGCATATCAACCTTTTCACGTTGCCACTATTGATCTTTCTCTAGTGATGGTGGCCACTTATGTTTTTAGATGCTGGCAATTTTATCACTGCAAGGGCTCTATGCCTCCACCATACAAGAACATGTGTATTTCCCATTTTGAGAAACTTCATATCCTTATATGGTAATGAGGAGCTTCACGTTCTTGCTTGCTGCTATTGTTCTGACAACTTTTCATGTCCTAGTCCCCCAGAATCTGACCATTCAGTTTTGGCATTGCTAAACATATCCATACTAGTGTTGCTGAACTTGATCGTCCATTTAGATTCAAATTTCATACATGTATGTTTTTTGGTATAATTGATGTTCATAATCTGAACTCTGAAGCATGTTATCTTGTTTTGGTGCTCAGTGCTCTTATATGGTGTATCCCCCAAAAGGCCCTCAGCCTCCATCACCTGAAGAAATATGCGAATTGGCTAGAGAAATCGCTTACAAGAAAAACATGCATTAATGGGCTTTTAGTATTCATAACAACCATTCTATTTCTCTGTAAACAAGAACATATTTATATGAAATGAGTTTTTATTCTTTTAGTTTGAATACAAGCATTCCTAGAAGAAATTTAGGCAACTGTGTGACATACTATTTATCAATCTGCACTCTACAGGGCAACTCTGCTATTATAGAGCACGTCACTGTAGATGATCTTTTGGTTTTGACTAGTTAAGATGGAGAGACATTGTTTGCTTTGAAGAGCGTTTGCAGGTTTATCTCCAGCAGGGGTTGACCTTTGGAAGGTTGAAGACTGGGAATCAAGGGGTCGATCTTTGGAAGAGGAGATTCAGAGATTGACAAATGGTATTGCACAGAAACGAGATGATGTTGTAGCATCGAACAGAGATTTTGATGAACTAAAATTAAAATATGAAATTCTGGTTTCAGAGAGAGATGGGTTGAAATCGATGATGGCAGAAGTGAGTTGCAGGGAGTGGTTGGCCATTTTCGACAGATGGATGGAGAGAAAATTATTAGGCGTTATCACGCCTAATAAAAATTTCTTTAGCCACTAAGGAATGGGTACAAGCATGGTAAACTACGGTGAAATTTGTCAGTAACATAAAACTCCCACCGAAAACAAAAATTTTAAAATTTGCTGAAAATTGCGGATTTTCTGGCGGACCAGCGAAATAGTGGTTAATATCTCCGGAGATTCTTCTATTTGCAACCTTGCAATTCAAAGAAACGAAAAATCCAACCACATCTCCAATATTTGTCGATCGTTTGCAACTCTACGACTCAAACCCAAGTCCCAAGCTGCAAAAAATCAAACTTTGCGATACTTAATCTAGTTTTAGAATATGCAAAATATGCCCTGAAATTGAAACCCTTCTATCTTCCGTTGTTCTTCTCTTAGCGCTGGAACCCCAGCTTGAAATTGAAACCTTGAATCTTCCTTCGAACCACCGCCTCTCTCAATGTTTCTCCTCTTTTTATTCCTTTTAAAACATCACTAAAGTTTGAAGAGAGAAGAATTTTCTTTCTTTTTTCAAAGTGGGTGGAGTTGCGTGACATCGTTTAATGAAGAATGTTTGCCGATTTGCTAGTTTCGGCAACCAACGCGTGCAATATTAGCTTTTGTTATGTGGGTCACCCCCACTTAAATGGGGGGCGACCGGAAACCAGACGTAACGTGGCCGGGGGTGTAGGGAAAAAAATAAACTCTGATCAATTATAAAGGTAATATTTAGCACCGGCTTCTTGGTTTCTCAGTGGTTGAGTTAGAAGCAACTAACCTGAAAACCAAGGTTCGAAGCTGGTAGAGAGAAGAGAGAGAAGAAGAATTGAGGTATTCTAAAATACCTCTGTTTTTTTTTCTCTCTGAACCAACGCTCTCCTACTGTGGCTAATTACTACTTTTTTTTTTAAATAGGAAATTAATTATTACTTGTTTCAAGGTTAATGTTATCTATATTTATATTTCTTTTTTCTGTGTCCAAATAATTGATTTTTTATATTAGATTTATTAGGATTAGGTCAGAGACAAGGGCAGGGCTAATCCATCTTGATCCGGTTCGATTAAAAACAATTAGGAAAAGTATTCTAGACTAATTGATTTTTGGAAAGTATAGCCTATCTCATCCCTACTGTGGCCTTAACACCAAGGTTAAAAGCATCCACAATACAATACAAGACTAGCCAATATGTATCCATATTAGATAATTGCTTATTGGATCAGATAATATCCGTATAAATTTTTATCCGGATAAAATAAAGTATTTTATTTTTTTTCCTCTGAAAATGGATGATAATTGGAATAAATAATCGGATAATCGAAAATTATACGATTAGAGTAAAGTAATAAATAATTTTCCTTTAGAAAAGGGGTTAATAATTGGATTCGGAAACCAGTAATCGGATAATCGAAAATTGATATTCGAAAAAAAATTTTTTTTTAAAAATGACAATCACAAATCAATAATCGGATGGTTTATCGGATATCCGATAAAGTTCCGGATTCGAATTCGGATGCCTTCTCTAAATTTCTAGCAGATTCAAATTCGGATATCGGTTTTGCTAATCAGATTCAAATTCGGATACTGGTGTATCTGAGCCGAATCAGACCCGTTTACAGGTCTACACGGTCATTAGCGCTCTTTGGACAGTGCAGTAAAAGTAGGGATTGCAACAAGAGAGTGGTTGATTAAAAAAATCTCAAGTCTTCCTTCCTTTGGTTAGGTTTGAATTTTGAAGTTGATTGGAAGGGCTTTTTTGGGTAGTCTTCTTTTGCTCCTTCACAACAAGACTCATTTGGATCCTGGAAAACATACTTCTACTACAAACAAAGGTAGCAAGATTTTATTTGTGTTGCTAAAAGGAGCCATCTTCATCTTTTTATTCACTTTGATTTGTCTCATCTTCTTCTCTGCCTTTGCCAACCAAATATGATGGTTCAAAAGCCGATAATGCAACTACAACATCCATAATTATTGTCGGAGGGGCAAAATCCCTGAGATGATCAAGGATTATAGACAATTCTCAACCATGAAACTTAACCCAATTTCTTCTATTCTAAAGCAGCATTTCATGCCTCAAATTATGTTCTCTTCGATTTTATTTGACCTTCCTAGGTACAAAGCTCCACTTAATCCCTACCATAAAAGAAACTGAATAAGAGAAAGGGTCCCTTACAAAGTAAAGGGTGTCCCCTCATTTGAATACCATTAAATCATCCGAAATTGTACCAAAAGTTCAACCAACATTTTCACACGTGGATTATGAATCCCTACACACATTGAAATATTAGAATGAATAGAGTTTGACCAAAAGGTGACCTCATCATAGATGCACATTCATAGGCTACAAAAGAGGCCAATGTTGGAACCCTCCACCCCAGAACAAGGGTGGGAACTAGAATCCACTGATCCAATTAAACTAGATAAAAGAACAAGTACCATAAACCATTTTGTTTGTAACAAATTAGCATAATTATTGAGAATATCCATTGCAAAGAGGGTCTATCCGGAGCCTAGACAAATAGGACTTTGAGTTTAGCCAAAAGAGCAAATGACCTATTGTATGGAAAGGTAGTTTAAGTTTATTACGGCCACATGTGCTATGCGTGCCAGTCTGCTTTTAGGGTATTAGCCCAATGAACACAGCCAACCACTCACCATCAGTCCCTTCTTCGCACATGACCACACGTGCGTATGCAGTGTGTGAGTTTACTAGTAATAAAAAATGATGAACAGAGAAAGAAGGAACTCATGAAGGAAAAAGAAGATGAAATTTAAGATTTCATTTTACTAGGAACAATATTGTAAAGCCACAAGAGATTAAGGCAATATCAAAATTATGAAATTATCTAATTATGACTTAACAAAATTTGCTAAGGGATTGTACCATTGCCAAAATTAAGAGGCATTTTGGGGTATCTCAAAGCTACATATTTTTGAGGTGTCCATACTTTTTGCCAATAATCTTGGGGTGAACCTAGAATTTTCCCAATATTTTATGACCAATCATCATTTGTATGTGCATGAGGCTAGACTTGTAAATGTATAGTCGAAATCCGCCTCCGAATTCGCATTCTATTCGTTTAAGGGTCTCCGTATCCAAAAAATTTCTTCTGGAAAGTATCTTGTATCCGTCCGTTAAGTAACCGGATTCGGATTCGAATCAGATAATATCCGGATAAATTTTTATCCGAATAGAGTAAAGTATTTCATTTTTTTTTCTAAAAAGGGATGGTAATCGGATTCGGAAACCGGTAGTCGATAATCAAATACTCGAAAATTATCCGGTTAGAGTAAAGTAATAAATATTTTTCTCTAGAAAAGGGGTTAGTAATTGGATTCAGAAACCGGTAATCGGTAATCTGATAATCAGAAATTGAAGATCGGAAATAAAAAAATTTTAAAATGATAATCACCAATCAATAATCAGATAGTTTATCGGATCGGATTATTATTGGATATCCAATATAGTTTTGGATTCAAATTCAGATGCCTCTCTAAATTTCTGGCCGATTCAAATATTGGTGTATTCGAGCCGAATCATATCCATTTACAGGTCTACACGAGGCTAAAGTTTCTCAAGGATTTCTAGAGGTTAATTAACTTCTGGCAATTGCAGGTCTAGAATGGCTACTAATAGAAAATTTATAGTTATCATCTACATGTGGAATCTCAAGAAATATTTTCTCATAATATAACCATGGAATCCATAACACACTCTAAAGGATTTTCACATCTCATGGTTTGTTTTGCAGCTTTGGTGTGGTATGAAAAACTATTTGGAAAGCATCAAATGGAGAATCTCATATTGCTTTCGTGAACGAATCCGATTGAAAATTTTCTTGCAAGATTACAACAAATGATCAGACTTCTACCCCAAGAGGCAACTAGCCTAAACATATCCCTAGAGAGTTGCAATGGGATGATGTAATGCACCTCCTGAGATTCAGGTTTAGTTAAGTGTTGCTATTTTATTATGTCTTTCTTGCTTCATTTTTGATAAAGGTGTATTGGGGCAACTGTATTTGTAGGGTTAAGTGTTTGGTTCATGTGTGTGTAATTCCATTTCTAATATCCAAAAAAGTTTGATCATTTTATTTAAACAAAAATAATGTATGTCCTCCCGTATAAGATGTTATTATATTGTGCAATAGACCACCAAAGGTTGGTTCATTTTGCGACAACCAACACCTTTTAGTGAAGAAATCTCGGATTTGACTCTACTTGGTGAATTATGTAATAGACTCCCCCTGCATGCCCCCAACACATATAAAGCTAGAAAAATGCTCTTATATATTTTTAATAACTTCATTTTCTTCCAAGAGAAGATCGGATTACTACTTTCTTAGGTTAAAGGACTAGGGGTGATAAAAGAAAATGAACCCCGAGCAACTGTGAATGAGGAATCACATTCAACAACAATGTGGCTAAAGTGAAAAATTACCGTTAAATCAAAATATTAATTTAAAAGTTAAAATCAAGGTTAATTTGGACCTAACACTCCATCCCTCAGAAGAACATTTTTCTCTGAAATTTAGATTTTGGACAGTTTAAATCCTATTTAGGAAGTTAACCTAGTAGACCAACTGTATTAACGAACTCTTTTTTTTCTCTCAATTTTATTATTATTATTATTTTTAAATTTTAGATTCCAAACACTTGGCTATACATACTTACTCGTTGTTTGTGAATTCAAAAATCAAAATCAAAAATTGCAGGAATCCTTCTTGCTCAAGATCTTTGGTACGTTCCCGCGAGCTCACTTTATATATTTCAAAATTTATCCATTCTTTCTCTCTTTATTTTTTCAAAATCTATCATTCTTTCTCTCTTTCTCCCAAGCCCTCTGAGCTACGTTCGCTTTGTTCAGTCGCGCGCAAAGATGAATTCCCTCAGAAACATTGATGGATCAGGCCCAGAACTTGAAGAAAATCAAGATATGGTACGTTAGTACGTGTTTCTTTTCTTCCGTTTTGAAAATCAAGAGTTTGAGCAATTCTTTTGGATATCACCGTGCGTTAGTGTTTCTTTTCTAATGTTCGTCGTCGTTCGTAACTAGTTCATCATCGTCAGTTTCCTAATTTTTGTTAGTAGTCTTTCAATTTCTGTTCTTCAGTTTTTGTCTTTTGGTTTGATAACATAGCATCTATTTTAGCTTTTCTTGTCTGAATGCATCCAAAACAACTCGCTTTCTAGATGATCCTTCTAGATTAGAACAATCCTAGCTTCTCCTCTAGTTACTTCGTTCTCTATTTCTAGTTCTAGTTGAGAGAATCCTGAGGAAAAGCATTTTCTTTCCACTGAGCTGAAACAATATGTCGATAATTCTAGTAAACTAAAGTCATCGTTTAATAGTTCTTTGGCTTCAATCTCCTCTCTCGACCAAAATGAAAGATAACTTTTGGATCTCCTATTTATCAGTTCAGTCTTGTCTAAAATGAATTTATAATTTCCGCTTCTTTCTGTGCTCAAAGAAATTGCTAATGTTCGTCGTCGCTTCGTCATAATTTCATCATCTTCAGTTTCCTAATTTTTGTTAGTCGTCTTTTCAAAAATTATACTCTCATCAATGAAGGATTGTTAGTCGTCTTTCCGATTGAATTCATCTTTGTTAGAGAATGAAGGGATTGTTAGTCGTCTTTTCAAATTTATACTCTCCTCGTCGTAGTTCACCTGGACTGGACGCTGAAATTCTATGGAGACTTGTTGAATTTACTGGAAGGAAAATTTTATGTTTGAAGTTTTTGATGGTGTAGTCGGATAATAATTAGGTGAACACCTATGAGCATAAGTAGATCTTCTGATACAAAAGAACGGTGAAGAGTTTTATCTTTTTCCTTAATATATCTATACTGTTAAAAGAACAACCGCAAAACTAACCTTGTGTTGCATTTTCGTTTGAACCATGGTAACAAGTAGCCAGCTTATATGTTTAATTTTGATCGACTTCCTAAGCATGGATCTGTTTATATGGATTCTGGATTCTTTGCTGACATTTGGTTCCTCACCTTCCTCCAAGAAATCAATTATATATGTGTCTTTGATTGTTTCCAAAAGGATGGCTATACCTAGACTACTCTAGGGTTTATTCTCTTTTCAGGAATTTTCTTTTTTTCTAATTCAAATAAGTTAATTGGCTTCATTTGAATTGGTTGAAGTACATATGTTTTAATTTATGCTTCAGTATTGAAGTGCTATTGCCTATTGGGTCACTCAGATTTTGATTTTATGCTTCAGTATCAGACTGACCATATAGACTCTAATTCAAATAAGTTTATGCTTCATATCTTTTTTCTAGTTTGTCACTAGTTCGTCGTTGTCATTAGTTTGCTCATATGTTTGTTCGTCGTCTTTCCAATTTCTTGCTTTATTGTTTTTCATAAGTTAGTTTTCCTCGTTAGTTTCTTTGTCTTTTGGTTTGATAACTTTTTTATTAGGATCTCACCAAGCTGTGGTAAGGAGATTATGATTGTTGTATTTCTTACATTAAGATTATGATTGTTAACAAGTTTCCTTTTCGTGGTCAGATAAATTGGGATGCGATAAATGCCCTAGAACCTGACCTTTTTCCTGAACTACAATGTGCTGATGGGTTTCCTTGTCAACCCTATGAGTTAGTTGATCAACAACAATTACATTCCCCAGCAGAACAACAAATGGGGGAGTCACTGAATGATGACAAAGCCTTTTATGAGTGGATAGAGAATGCACTAACAAAACCGCCAGCTACTCCAAATAGTAAAGAATATGCGAAGGACTTATGGACACCTGACATTGACTTGGAAATGCAAGCATCTGTTGAGGCAGCTGCCCCCCTCAGTGAGGAAATACCAAAACTTCCAAATTTTTCTCACAATGAGAAACCAATGGAAGAGATAGAACTTCCATCAGGGTGCTACTTTAATCCCACCCCAAGAGATCTCCTTCTAGATTATCTGGATAATAAAGAAAGTGGCAGAAATACTCCTACAAACATGGTAAAAGATTTTGATGTCTACAACGTTGAGCCATGGCTACTACCAGGTGCGTACTTGTGTCCATTTCCTACTTCTCATCATTTAATTTTACAATTTCTTCCTAAAATTGATCCATATCATTACTTTAATCCAATTTTGTGAAATAGACTGATTCTAACTTTTCATGTTTTTTTTTCTGTTAACAGGGGCTGATTTACTGGTTAATGGGATGAAGAAGTCCCTTTATTTCTTTGTCACCCTGAGAAAAAGTTCACGAAAAGGGTCAAGATCGCTTCGTGCAGTCCCAAAACAAAATGGATTTTGGAGGTCCAGCACTGGAGATAAAGGTGTCAAGGATAAACTACGAAATCAGGAGACAATAGGGTATACAAAGCAGTTGACATATCATCAATATGCAGATAGTGCCAATCCCACATCTAAAGGACGCAAAATAACTGATTGGATAATGCACGAGTATCGAAAAACAAAGGTAAGATTTTGCATGTTTAATCTCATGCCGAGCAAATATAGATACAACATGTCTTTTTGGCTGACATATTAGATTCTAACTAAATATGCATGTGATGTTGTGTAACAGGCTTCTGAAATGGCAATTTGCGAGATTAAAATACGGAGAAAAGCTAGTTCTTCAAGATATGGCCTTGAATACTCTGATAGTTGATTATAAAAGTCATGATCCATCAACTACCCTCATTTTCTATGAAAATCTTGTACACAAATTCAGAAGAAATAAAGCAAAACAGACAGCACTCTTCCCCGTGGATGTAGGTTGGTCACATCGACCAACCGAACCACGTAAAATCTTGTGTCTTTTGTCTCTCTTTCTTTTTTCTTCTTCTTCTCCTTAGGTTCCAATGCTCTACTTAAAGGGGGTGTTCCGATAATTTACCTCAAAGGGGTATTTGAGTAATTAAAGCTGTAAATTTGAAATAAGGTGTTGGGGGTATTTACGTAATTTAACATTAAGAGGGTATTTGAGTAATTACACTTTCACATATGAATTGAGGGTAAAATGGTCATTATACCATATTGAAAGTAAAATGGACGTTTCACACTTGACTTCACAGAATTTTGGATGGGAAGTCATAAGCGTGCAACTTGTAATTTTGAGAGTGTGCAATTTGTAATTTAAGGCACTAAAGCATGCAACCCAGAGTTTAGGTCTCACAAAAGTGTACAATCTGTAATTTGCTCAAATACTTATTTGGATGAAAATCTAGAAACTTTAAAGAAGCATTTTATATTCTATCAACAACATCCACCCTTTCTAGGTTCCACAGATACAAAATGTTCCGAATGTTCTAAAATTCTTGTAACAAAGGAAAAAGCACTAAATAATCTAGTTATATATTTGGCTACCACAAATATCTACCACACAACATTACAAGGAACCAGTGTCAAACATATCGCCCAAACTAGGCGATATTTCGTCATTTCGGACGATGTCGAAACAGAAAACCCTTTGAAACGACTTTTGCAGAAAAATCACTTTATCGCCGATTATTCGGCAAAAAAATTTAAATAAAATGCAGGCTCTCGACTCTCTCACGCCTGCGCCTTTCATCGTTGCTGCTGCTGCTACTTCTGAGTTCTGACTCTCTCTCCCCACCTGCGTGAGATCTCGGAAAATATTGAGAGATGAGATGAGTGGGGCACCACTGTGAGGGTGGAGAAGTAGTAGCTGATCTAAGTTCTAAGGATGAGACTAATGCTTTCTAGCTAGCTAACTTCTTTAGCTGCAAAATATGAACTTTAATCAATGATCATTGCCTGCCAAATTCACAATGTTGCCTTATTGAATGAAATTCCTTCAAAAAAGTTGAAACTGGGTTTCCACATAAAAACATATTGAGCAGTAAAAGAGTACTGAAGAGGATGACAATGAGATAATATATTTGCTTCAACAAGTTTCTATATGCAATTAGTTCTGAAAAAATCCCAGTACAAATGGTGCAGTATAGAATGAAACAAAGTGATACTACATTGCAAACCAGACCACCACACCATAAAGACTCTCCCTGCATCTAAAGCCCCTAACTTGCATAAAAGAATAACTGCCTGATGCCAAAAAGCCTTAACAACCAAACTAATCAAATTCATGGGTGGAATTTGAAAGCTTGAAAGATATTACAGTTACAAATAAGATAAGGCCTACTTCACTTCACTCATCATCTCACCCTAAAATTTCCTTCACATCATTTTCTGTTAAACGATTTGAACACAAGCACCAAAATCCAGGCAGCCTCCGTGTGCAAAAAACAGTAAAGGGCCGACCTATGGATATGAATGGTGAACGGTGAACGAATGAACTGATATACAACATTCATGGCTGAAGACTCACACCCAACTGATCTTGTGAAGTATTTTCTCTACTCAGATCTCCGATGATTTGAGCCACTTTTGTGCTTGTGGTACAGAGGCAACAGCCAGTTAGACCCATGTTTTCTCTTCCCGGAACATCGCCAGTAAAGAACCAATATCATCAGCATAAAACCAATGGGAACAGCCCATCTGTCAAAAAAAATGGAAAATAAGAAAGAGAAAGAGAAAGAGAGAATTATTTTCCAATCTCATCTCGTACACCCATAAAGTCAATATATTCTTATCTGTGGTATTATCAATGGTGTTTAGGAAATGAAAATTAACCAGATATCTGTAACATGTAGAAAGCATAAGAGAACATAGAGAATATATTCCTTATTACCTGTCCAGATCAAGTATAGGGCTATAGACTAGTGTCTCCCAAGTTCCCACAATAAAGTGCCATGCAGGGTTATAGTAAAGTGACTCAGCTGACCAGAACATTCTTGTGTATGTCTCCAAGAAGATAAATAATATCCAAGCTCCAATCTCAAGCAAAATAAACTTTATAACAAACCGGCCTACCACCACCATTACCAGGGAGAATGCCACTAACCAATTAAAGAGTCTATGGTTGTATTCTTTGATGAATAGAGACCGGGATTTCCCCAACATCTGCAAGTACACACACACTAAATGAGTCAACACAATACACATTATAAAGAGATTATGAAGAATGACATTTTAGATTCAAGAAACCATGTTGAAACATCCGTAAACCCAATCACAGAAGAATTGTCACCTATTCCCACCAAACTTTAGGGATTTCCAACAATACAACCTGCCATACTAATATAGTGGGAACGGTAACAACCTTCATCATACGTTGCTCATAGCTAGATTTTGAAGGCCCTATACACTCTGTCTCGAAGCTTTGATTGCATTGGAGGAAACCCGCATTGAATTTTGCCATGGAAGGAAGCCTGAGGGCTTGAAGCTGGTCCATTTTGTCCTCACAACTGGTATACAGTGCCTCACACAGCTTTGAAGATTGATATTCGTTTGCCAGGATATAATTCTTGTATGCCTACAGAAAGCACTTCCAGTAAAGATGAAATGAACAAGAGCAAAAATCTAGTTTAATTTACAATGTGTAATTTCAAATGCACAATAGTCCATAGATCACATATCGGAATCCAACTTGGCACTAGTTTAGACATGTACTTGCAAACCGAAATAAAAAAAACTTGATAGTCACACAATCACGGCATTCAATATGAATGCTTGGTGCGCTCATAGTTCAAAATTAAATTTAGCCAAAATTTGCAAGATATTTTAGTTTCATCAATGTCAAAGCAAAACCACTAATGATAAGATATGCAGCTTCTTGAGAGAAGCTTCCTTGAAATGTTCCATGCAGGTTTTGTTTAAATTGTGGGGTAAGGTCACATAGGAAAATCCTCCCCCCCCTCCCAAAAAAAAAAAAAACCCTGGGACTCTACTTGTGCAGCCTTTGGCACCAGGTTTACCCTTATCATTCTACATTCCTATAAGAAACGAACCCATTTCATTCACTTGTTTCCTCAGTGACATGGTATTCTAGGTGAAGCAACAAATTGTAGTGGGGCTGGATGCAGGGTGACTGAAATGCACACAGAAAGCAACACTCGTTGCAAGGCACCTGGATGCCAAGGCAGTTCCCTACATAATGAATTGACAACTATGGTTGGTCTCAACAAGAAGTGGGAAAACTCGGGCTTTTTGCCATATCAGTATTGTGCAAGTGTGGAACAAGTTGGGCAGCAGTGGAATGCATCAAAAGTGAGGATTTGCAGCATTAAGAGAAGATGTGTGCAAGACTCAAAGCTAAAGGCATACAACTTTTTCCCAAAATTGACTTCAAGTAATTGTAAAATAACCATCTATAATATTTGATGATTATGAAATATTTGACATCATGTTTATTTCCCAATGGGGGTTTTGGTAATGATATTCTTCATTCATCCAAAAACAACAGTTATTTAATTAAATTAGATGTGTTCGAATACTAAATTTTGAGTGGAATAAACCATATCAGAGAATTTATACAGCAACATAATGTATACTGTCCAAAATTATACTAACATTTGAATTTTTTTTTTCTTTCTCAAAATCAACAGTTACATTATGCTAAGAGGGCCTAACCAATCTAAACCAGTTATTCTTTTACTTATTTATTATTCAAATTTAACTCAATTACTCCCTTTTTTTTCCGATTATTTTCTTTACTCAATATCCAAATTGACAATAAGGTCATGGTTTCACTTGGCTCAATGTAAGCCATTACCCCTCCTTTGGCTTTGACATATAAACCTCGGAGGACTTCAGTGCTGACATTAGGAATTGAATTTTTCATGAAAAACACACTCTTATTTAGTCACCAGGAAGCAAAGGCATTTCCAAACAAACAGCCCCGGATAGTTTTGCTCCCATTGCCACTGGATCAGAGATAAAGAAAGGAAAAGATAAAAGAGGAAGGAATACCAACTAGAGGCCAGATCAATGGAACTCAGTAGAAAGATCCTTGATTTTTTTGAAAAAAAAAAAACAGAGTTCTACATGTTTAAGATATAGAAAATTTTACTTGTATTTACTTTCTGAGTTAATTAAATTGTGGTAGTGCTAGCTATCTGCCCCCTATACTAAATAAACTTTTTCAGACTGAGTGACTACTTCCTAGCATACCTCCTGTATTTCATTCTCCAGTTTAGCGACTGATTTCTTAGCATGATGGCGACCAAAATGTTGCTGTTCAAAGACTTTCATGGCTTCTTCTCTTGCTGCATCATTGGCTTGTTGCAAAGATTGCTCTGACTGTGGTAACCCTACCTCTCCCATCCTCTGCTTGTATAAATTCATGCACCGCTCAAGAATCCCCTTATTAAAAACCTCAACAAGAGAACCAGTAGAAGGAATCTCTCCCTTGTTCAACGCATCAAGAATCTGAAACATTGAAAATATATTCTTGAGAAAATGCAATTCAGTAAAAATATATCACCAAGCTAAAATCTGCCCCCCCCCCCCCCCCCGGCATCATCTCCTCTCATCCCCACTTCTCCAGTGAGAAGAAGGGAGGCTTAAGCTTGGAATAGAAACCCAAAACCAAAATTCGCAGAAGGAAAGCAGCATGTCTGATTAACTAAATATCACAACGATGAAGCTCTAATAGATATGATACATTTACATTTTACAACTAGAGCACAGGAAGATAAAAGAAAGGTACCTGCTCCAAGAAAGATACAAACTCCTTTCCATTTAGAGGTTTACTCTGCACAATTTTTGGACGAATAAGAGAAGCAACAAGTTCTTTCAACTGCTCCCTCTTCTTAACATAAGTTGGATCAAGGTCAGCATCATTCATGTCACAAAGCTTAGTTCGCTGGAGATGAGGCTGCAAATATTTCAAGTTAAAGAGTTGTAAGCTCACTCCAAAGCATAAAATCTGACAAAGTGAACTAGCCAATAAATAAATTATTTTGGACTAGATAATAAAGAAATTATTTTTAAGGAGGTGGGTAAGCCCTCCTACTGACACAGCAGAAACCATCAGAATGTAGACCTGAAAATAGGGGCACTTCCTGATCCCTACCATCACAATGACAGTGGGGGATCTTATACATCTCATATTCCTCCCAAACAAAAACACATGAGAAAGTTTATGCATGCATTGAGAGTAGAAAACTCAAAAATTGTATATTTGTACAGTGATAAGATGAAGCCATTCTCAATACAAAATTAACTCTGGAGTCTGGAATCAGCACTGATCAGGGTAAAGTACATATACAGTATCTACTTTGATTTCGGGTAGTACAACCGAGAATTGGATGCTCAAGTTAAAGGTTTAAAATTTATACATAAAACATAAGTGATTAGGTAAGCGAAGTGTTGTAACTCCAGAGAGATTTCAGTATTAATTGGATATGGTTGGAGAAATTGAGAGGGCATACAAATATAATGGCCTTTCAGTCAAATGCACTAAAAGCAACCCATACCTGCGGTAAGCTAAAGGCCGTGCTGTTATCACCCATAATGGCCAGTGATTCTCGAATCTGATTAACCTGATTCAATCAAGAAAGCAAAAGCACAACCATGGAATAAGAAATATATATTGGATGGAAAAGGAAGGTTTGGAGAAAACAATACCTGATTAATATTTCTGTCACCTGCAGTCACAATTGGCATCTATGATCAATAGTCTGGTCTTACATGCATGTGCTGAAATAAACTCAATAGGTACCTAAGAGCAGATAGGTGACGTAAACTAACCATCAAGATTAGGCACCCGTAGAAGAGCTTCATCAACCATCTGTTTGACACTCTTCCCTTCTGTAATACAGCATCAACAATATCAAAGTTACTCCCACACAGCCTCCCTAACCCCCACTCCCAAAAGGAAAAAACACTAAAAAGTTCAAGCAAAGGGAATGACAGAGGATAACAGGTGAGTTACTTTAATAAAACAACTCCCTTATTAAATAAGGAAAGCGGAAAATGACATCCTCATTTCAGTTTTAAACTTACGCAAGAAATCCCGTTGAATTAACCACAACAACTTGGCCGGCTCAAAAGCAACGTCTTGCCCCTACAAAAATATATTTAGATGTTTAGATTAGGGTAGAAAATGGTCAACCACACCCCCCCCCCCCCCCAAAAAAAAAAAATGGAAACAATAGAAGTGAACTGTGAATTACCTTCACTCTAGTTTCCACAAGCGACAGGAAAACCAGAAAAAAAGTTAGTCATTGACAGAAAGTAGGGTAACCATAATTGCAACACGTTCAAATTAAATAGTGTCCTTCTAGGCTTCACTTTGCTTAGCAAAGTATAACGCTTCATTCTTTGCCACTTGGCAGTATATGGTTTAATCTACTAACAGCACGCCCCACATACATCTCAGTGGCCAAATATTAGTCCAAAGTAAGCAGGAAAGTTGCTCAGATTCTGATTCAATGTTCAGTAAAATTACCAAAATTGCAATTATATGGGGTGCATAAAAATCAACATGGCATCTCTAGTAATTTTAGCTACTTTCGTCACTTATTTTCCTCCGAAATTGTGCCAATGAGATGCTTACTTGGTCAGTTGGTCCTCTATCTCATGGACTGACCAACATATTGTGGCAAATAGTGAAGGATTACACTTCATTAGGCATAGTGGTAAGAAAGAAAACCCTTAAATAAATTTAACAATTTCAAACCTTCCATAAAATTCTTCTGCAAGCTCAACAGCAAATGACAACCTTGATATATCAGCTTCACGGATCTTAGGGACAAAAATAACAACAAATTAGTACATCTCAAGCAGTAATAGTGCATCCATGCATGAGCAGCTAAAAGGCTCACATAGCATCATTCTGTGTCATGGGCTAAAGAACAAACCGTCTCAGGTAGGTTGTAGATAAGCACAGAACTCATAACAGTTGCCAAAGCAAAGATCCTGCAAACACATATTAGAAAAGTCTGGCGGTGAGGACCACAAGGAAGCCAAATGAAAGATTTCAGATATCAGGAAAAATTTACCTGTCGTCATATACGTTTGACTTTCCAATGCTTTCAAATCCTTCTGTGTCAAGGTAAAGCACAGAAGTTTTAACCCCATCTATAAGTAATTCTAATGGTGTCCCCCAAACCCATATCCCTGAAACAACAAAGAGTAAATGTCAAAGATAATTTCTTTAATCTAAAAGTGTCATGGTTACAAAACCAATATTGATGCATGCCAGTGCAAGAGTGCACAGATTTTGTGTGGCTGCAAAAACATATTTGATTAAACATGCATCAACCTTTTGTTTTGGTATCCCGCATGTGGCCTACTCCAAACCCTGTAACACAAGTTCACGCTGATTAGAATTTATAGAACCTGACGTAGACAGGAAGATCATACAACTCTGGGTAGTACTGCTTCAGAGAACGTAAGTTTAGAAAATATTACCTTCATAACATGAAAGGGAGAGAAGTTGGTTCAGTAGAAAAGATTTGCCAGAACGGTACGGACCAATTACCTAGGAAGGTAAATATAAAGAGGAAATCAAAGAAAATTATTTCTCATCTGCTTCTTTAAAAGAAACCAAGGGTGTGTTACATTTTTTTTATTTTTTTTATTTTTTTGGGGGGGGATGGTATAACTTTAGGCTCAGCGCTTATGATATTATGCAAGTTCACTATGACAAGATGACCTCAAGTGGGCTTGTGAACCCTCAAGCCCATTGATAGAGGCAACCTTTTAAGATGAACATGATGATAGCCTTCAGTCTTCAGCACGAGAAAGCATTGAGGAACATAATTCAGATTCAAATCATGCAATGCCTCTTTTGCAAGCAGAGTATGACTTGCATTAAAACATCTGATTTTCACCTTTTTTTCCTACCCAAGATGAGTTTCAATGACTTTCAGTCACTTTAATACAGGAAAACAGAATTTCAAGAAGAAAAAAAAAGGGGAAGCCGGAGAAGATGATTTGCAAGTTCAATGATGGACTTGACCCCAAATCTGAAACTGAAAAGATAAGAAATGATGAATTTCCAAGCAATAATAGCTCCATATCCTTACAATTTTATTTCAAGGATATTGTAAACCAACTTGATACATTTTCTTAAAGGTTCTGCAGAAAATAAAGAGAAGGGGTTTAGGAAAAGATATCAATCTTACTGCAACAGCTGCAATTGGGGTAGTTATTCTTTCTATTGCCTCCAAGCCTTCCCTGGAAAGACGAAGTTTTGTATGACCTGGATCAGGCTCCACAATAGGAAACCTGTAAGAATAATAAGACAGATTTGGTTTATGAAGAAGGGGTTTACTCACTAAAGTATCTTGAGAAATAAATTTTAAAGTGAAAAAAGAACCTAAAAACTTGAAGAGAGGTGATTGAAAGAATATAAATTTCACAACAGCATTACACTGTAATCTCCTTGTCTAACCAACAAGCAAAAGCAAAGGAAAAACTTAAAAAGGTGATGCAACATATAGATAAACAATGAGGCTCAACAAAAAGGCATAAAAGGCAACTGATAGAAGAGAAAAGAGAACAAAACATGCAATATAATGCTGAAGGCATTCCTACTGCGTTATTAAAATAAAAAAAAAAAAAAAAAAGGAAGCAAAATACATCAATGGCAAATAAACACCTCAGAAATAGAACCCGAATTTACAGAACATGAGAAATATTGCATGGCCAAGGTAAGGATAGCAGTCCAAAGGTTGCATATTCTACATATAATCGAGAGTACTGGTTTATCCGTTCTATCAGGTCCACAAAGGTGGAGCCTGATCCACCCTTTTTCTCTCTGGCATCACGGATTCTGTCAAAGCCACCGTTCTCCAGCTCATTGGTTTTCACCTTGGCGCCGCCCCCCAGGTCATCTATCTTGGACTCCCTTTCATTCCTAGGAGGCTAACCAACCACCACTGTACCCCAATGCTTGATCATATTCGAAAGAAGCTTTAACTCTAGAAGGCTACACTTATAACCTTTGCTAGAAGGGTAGTCCTCATCAAATTGGTCCTCCAATCATCTTATCTTTATTGGTGTGGTATCTTCTTCCTTCCGAGAGCCATCAGTATTGCCATGGAGGCACTCTTCGATGCCTTTCTTTGGAAGGACCAAGATACCCCACCCGTTTCCTTCACCAGCATCAGCTAGAAGGCTTTGTGTCGCACACAATTTGAGAGTGGATTTGAAATCTGCTGCATCCACGACCACAATTCCGCTAGTCTTCTTAAGCTTACTTGAAAAATCTCTTCCAATCATGATTCCATTTGAATCAACTGGGTTTGTTTTTCTTCTCAAATCCGACTCCATGTGAAGAGTCTCCCTTCCTCCTAACCCCTCTTGGGTCTGGAGGAAATTTCTCCAGCTTTGACCCCTTTGCTCTCTCCACTACATCCATCTTGGTCTCTTATGGCTTCTCTATCTCCTTCTGGCTTGACCCTTGGTATCCAATAGGCATCCTCTACAATATCTTTGGCCCTCACTTTGTGTATCATTCACAATATGCCTAAATTCTTCCCCCTCTCTTCCTCCATCATTAATGCCTTCCCCTTTCTAATTCCCCACTCAATTCGGGTCTAGACCCCCCCCCCCCACTTTCTAATTCCCCACTCAATTTAACGTAGGTCTAGACCTCCCCCCCCCCCACAAAACATCATTCCCTTCTCCAAGATAGAACCATTTGGCTACCTTCCTCCTCTAGCTCCTTCACTATCTCCTCAACCTCGAACCTTACCCGTACCCACTCCCAACTTGCCCCTTGGTCGCCCTTAGTTTGGTTCGAAGGTCCCATTCCCCATCACTTCCTCACCCTTTGGAGATCCCTTAACCTTTGCCTTGCTACCCAATTTTTTTCTCATTCACCGCCAAATCCTAGCTAACACAAACTATATTATCCATTGGAATGGCTTGGAAGACTTAGATCATCTTTTCATCAACTTGCACCTTCTCCCATTCTCTTTGGGGCAAAGCATCTTCCTCCATTCGGCCCTGCTCCAGACGTTATTTTGTGTTTCCTCGGGCTTGGACTTGGATCCTAAGATCCTTCTTAGGCTCCTCTATTTTTGACCTACCCCCAAAAGAGAGAGAGCAATGAATCTAGAAGTGGCTTCAAGAAGAGACAAAAACAAAGAGGAGTGGAATAGACAAGACTTGGACATGTAAAAACCAAAGAAGAAACAACGAGAATGAGTGCTAAGTGCAGCTTGAAAGCCTTGAGGATGAGGATAAGATAAAAGAACAACTAATGAGATAGTGTGACAGAAAACAATGAGAAAAGTTTTTAAATAGGGTAGAGGCCTCCATAGAATGGAATGGAAAATAAAGGTTCTTTCCAAAAACCAAACAGAATGAAAAAAATATTATTGTGCAAGTTGTGTCTGAATATCTTGTACAAATGTTAGCTATCGGCTTACAACTCAATATTCTCCTCTTTTCCAGACTTTGCTTATCTTTCAGAAAAATTAAAAACTAACATAAACGAACGCATGTTTGATGGCAGGAAGCAACACTGTCTGGGCAACTTGCAATATCTCTTAGCACAGGACTACATATAGAAATCCCCACCCACTTGCCCAGAAGGGGCATTTATCCCATACCTTACATGTCATTTGTTTTTTTCTTCTCATTTTGATGTCGGCAATATAGCAATAAGTTCAATATTGCGTTAAGACTTGGAGTCAAGTAATGCTAATGGCACAGTTCTATCAGCTTTCCAAACCAATAATAACCACCATCACATAGAAGCAAATAATTAGGTGGAGCAGCTAGTCCTACCAACACTGTATAGATTTGAATGATTGTTTGTATCTCATCCCAACATAGAGAACTATAGATCCAAACAAACATGCAGCGAATACATATCGGTAAAGGAGAAGATCTAGACAAAACACAACCCCAAAATTCAGTTTCCAATCGAAAATTTAAGTAGAACAACGAATTTGATTCCCCTCAAAATAAATGCATCACATATACTTCCAAGAAACAGGAAATTCAAAGTTGCAGGTATGCATAAAAATTGACCATTAATGTCAATTACCAGTGATTTACAGTTCAGACCAAAATAGACCCATTGAATCATAAACAATGCTAATAAAAGAAACAGCTTACGCTTGTCGGAAGTTCTCTATCGAAGAAGACCCAGATGCGAGGAGGCAGAGAACGACTAAAACAGCGAAAACCCATCTCGGAAAAATCATCTCTTTTCTCGAAATTTGCAAGGTCTTAACTTCTCGTACTAGCGATCAAAGATAAGTCCCCATTGTTGTACCGACAATGTGACCACAGGAAGTCTTAAGGATAGAAGAACCATTGGGTTTGAGAAGCATGCCAATAGATCTGAGGAAGCTATGGAATTGTTCCGAGTTGAAGTATCTTGCGTCCTAGAGAAAACCCAACTGACAAAAACCTAGGAGAAAGTAACCGCTGGTCGGTCAAGTTAGAACAGTTTCAATTAGAAAAGGAATTAACGTTGATTATTCACTGAGATTCAACTTTGTCTCTTGAACCTTTACAGGCAAAGCGTTTGGAAATAGTCAGAGACTCTTGAGATATATATTTAAACCATTTAAGGTGATCTCAATGAATTATTACAGCAAGCTTCGTGATTCAAAGCCAGGAGAAGCCGGATCTACTTCTACTATTGCCTACTGCTTCGAATTCCCCATTTGCCGTTACAAAAGAAATATATGGAAAAGAGCAAGGAGATTTCGGTAATTTCATAGACTAGTAAAAACCTTGACCAAATGGGTGGATGGAGGATTTCCAGCCACACTCATGGTCACGGTGTAGAGTGATCGAACAGTCCCAAGTGAAATTACGGCTCAGAGATCTTGGATGAGAAGCAAGGTAATGAATTGCAGGTTAAAATAAAAAGTTGCAGGTCAGTGTTTGTGTTTTGAGGAATTTCTTTATTCCATGACAAAAGACGTGGGATCCTCAAGGTAGTTGACCTTGGGAATTCTAAAAAGACTAGTTTATGTTTGAAATATATAGATTATTTTCTTATTACGTAGAGAATGTGTAACATAAGCATTTGATTTGTTTGCTTTGAAGGGGCAAAAAAAATCATTTGAGGTGTTGAAATAGGAAATAGGATATTGGAACATGATTGAGTGAGGGAAAGAATCCAGCCAAATGATTGATTTTACTTTTTTAACCTTCGCATTAAAATTCACTAGTGACAAATAGTGTTGTACTTCACAAGTCATTTAGAAGGATCAATATGGTTATGTGAATCATAACTGAAAGATCCTATCTTCAATTCTAGGATTTGCATCTAGAAAGTATTAATGCCAACTATTGTCAGAAATTTACAGAGTTAATACATTCATTCAAGGAAATGACAACAAACATTTCTTTTCTTTTTTAAGCTAAAAAAAAAAAATCACTTCCCTTCCCTTTAATGCCCCTTCCCCTTAATTTCCCTTGCATAGCTTGCCATTGCAGAAGAAAATCTCAGTAAAATGAATTCTCATAAACCCAAAGCAAGGCATTCCGTGGAGCTGAGAACAAGGGTCTCCAGTTATCATTGCCAGATTCCTGCAAACTTCAGGTAAATTGTACAGATTGTTTATCAGTTTTAAGTATATGTAGCAAAGAAGATTCAAGAGCATAATATGGTATTTGGATTGCAAAATATTAGGAAGAAAGCCTACCCATCTCTTGTTTGCAAACTTCATATTGCAGTCCTCAGTGATTTCTGAAAGGCTAATAAGGTGCTCTAACACTCATTGCTTGTGCATCTGCAGCTGGTAAACTCAAAATATATTACTCGACGCTTGTATTTCTGCACCATCAATTGGAAATTTGCCAAAGAATTAGGGTAGGGAAGTTGTTGTAGCTAGAATATGTCAGTGGAGAGGGAAATTTGCCTCTTGGCTTATACATAACAAGGATAATCACTAAACAAATGAAACATGTTGAGGAGAAAGAACAAGGAATGGTTCACTATTTGGATTTATTATCAGGCTACCAAGCAACTCAGTAGCTGCATAGTGCCTGCTTTGACTGGTATCTCAGCATCTACATGACAGCTTCAACTGCTTGTTTCTCACTGGTTTGCTCAAGCATATATTTCAAAAACATTGTCCAGAAGCTAGAGTATCACAAGCTATGCCAAAATGGCAAAATACTAAAAGTCAAATTTACTAACTTATTTTTAAACTGGGTGGCTTTTATGAGCTGATAATATCAAGGTTAGCAATGATGCTACATTCCAGAAAGGGAAATTATCACAAAAACCTCACCCTCTAATAGATAAGGAAAAGTTAGTAGGGACACCGACCATTAATTTCTGGCAGAAGATGGAAAAACAGTAATAATCATGGAAACAATGATACACGACAAGAGGAGAAGGATGGGAACCTTGGATGAAACTTCAGGCACGAATGAGAAAGCACAGATACATCTCAGGGATCAATTTAAACAAGGAAGACAATCAGTAAGCATTCTTGTAAGTAATCTTAATGTTAATTATTGTAAAAAGTTATTGAGCATTTAGAATGGGAAGTCAATGTTTCCAGAAATCATAATTCAAATCTGAGCCATTCACTTTTATGTTCTTATTAATCTAAAGTGTCCATTCCCACTCACTGTTGGAAGAGTGCACCATAATGTCTAGACCACAGGTACACACGGTTGGACATACATGGGATGTGCACCAATACAAAAGGAATTATCTGATTGAACTAGACTCTGAAGTTGATATGTGCCCAAACAGACCATATCCTTTCTATCCAACTGGCTGAATAGACATATGCCTTGTCCATGTGGCGAAACAGACATTTTCTTAACATTTGGGAAATAACAGACATCTGTGACGAACAACAATTCAAAGGAATAAAAATGAAAGCCATCAAAATGAAACCAAACCATCAAAGATCACATCTTCTTGTTAAGGGTAAGTTGAAGTTGAACCTAGCTTACCTAATGTCTAGATAAATTAGGTCTATGGTACCTCACCTTTCAGACTTAGACAGAGGATCTTGGTGCAACAGAAAGGTTGCTGCACTGTGACCAAGCTGTCATGCCTCATGGGTTTGAGTTCAGAAACAGCCTCCATACAGAAGTAGGACAATGATGCATACTTAAGACCCTCCCAAGACCCTGCAGTAGTGGGACGTAGTGCACTAGGTATGACCTTTTATAACATAGTGTTATTCTCTGTTTCCAGCCCTCTACTACCTACCAAACCTCGTCATCTACTTTGTCATAACCATCTTCCCCTCCCCTTGACTCCTGCAGCCCCCTTCCCATTACACCTTCCTCTGATGTTGTATCTACTCGCCCTTCTCACCATGAAACAAAAACCATGACCTCCACAAAAGGAACCATAATTATCATCGTGGCAAGGCAACCAGGGCATTGGGGACAGTCCAAAATAAAGGCAGACCAGTGATCCTAAACATTTAGGTGCCTTGATAACCATAAAGTAAACAAAACTGCAAAACCCCATTAGAAGGCAAGAAGAATAAGAATCTTTGTATACAAGCACTCTTAACTTCACTATGAGATAGTTGAAGTGGATAATGAGAACATTTTAATGCTATAACAGCACAGAAAATGAAACTAAAGCCTAAAGGTGGAAGAAGGTTATGATGAAATGTTTGTGGATTCTATAATAGGTGAGCCATCTGGAGAAGAACAACAATTTATATCTAAGAAAGATTAGAAGACATTGTGAATCACTTTTAGTGATTGTATGAAGAAGGGTATCGAGGCTGATCCTTGGTAGGGTTTTTTCCTTGCAATGTCTATCGCATTTTTCTCCCCTTTCACATCAAGAAGTTGAACATGTATGTAGATAAAGCTTCTCATTATTCTTAACGTGACTAGTAGACCTAATATATATTTTCAAATTGTGAATATGCTCCTATGTTTCTCCCCTTTAATAACATCAAGAAGTTTAGCATGGACGTAGACAAAGCTTTTAAATATTCTTATCATCACTACTAGACCTAATATATGCTCTCAAGTTGGGAATATCCACCTCATAAAAAGGTCCAAACAGTAAGCTGCACAAGAAGTCCAATACAATTACTCCCATTTGCATCACCAATCTTCCAACTGTGACACAATTAGATGAATTCTCCATAAAAACTTGAAAAACATCATCCCTCAAATTTATTCAGTTTCTCTATCAAACCATTGAAATAATGTTTTTCCACCTTGAACCCAACGTCTCTGCATCTTGACCCATTATCATTCTCTTTGAAGGAGGGCAAGGTGAGAGTGCTTCCGGCCCATGTCAGGTCACTCCTTAATTCGCTTTAAAGGGTTAGAACTATTGTTTTGTTGTTTTGGCTCAGACAGAGGAAAATGTAGATAATATATTCATCAGTTACAATTTAAGCACAAACTGATGGACATTCATGAGTGCTGAAGACCCATAAACCATTTATATTACCATATTACAACATATTAGGTCCTCAAAATATTAATATGTCCAGTTCTCAGAATCAACAGTCTAAGAACTTAGCTTAATTATGTTAGTACCCCCCCCCCCCCCCCCCCCCCAAAAAAAAAAAAAAGCAGCTTAATTATGTTAAGTAAAACTAATGACTTAGAACTAGTTGAAACTTAAAACTATGCCTTTCCAGTCTTTCCCGACCACAAAGGACACCTATCATGAAAATCACTTAAATGATACTAATGCCAAGAAGATACTCGATGGAAGCTATCTAGGTATAGGCTAATAGAAAGATATAGAGAGGAAAAGAAGAATCTTCATATGATCTTAACTGACTTAGGAAAAACCTACAATAGAGCTCCTAGAAAGATAATCTAGTATATGCTAAAAAAAGAAGGGAGTTTCAAGCAAAAACTTGACATATTTAAAGATATGTATGCTGGTGTAATGAAAAGCACAAGGACTGTTTTGGGAGGGGAAATCAAGGTAGTGAATTTCCAATTACAATGGCTTATATTAAGGATCAGCCTTAGGCTTTATTTGTCTGCACTTATCATGGATGACTCATGCAAACACCCAAGATGAGGTTACATGATTTATGCTTTTCGCTGATGATATTGTCTAGGAGGATGACACAACAGTAGAGATTAACGCCATGTCGGAGTTCTGGAGATCTACTTTGAAATCAAAAGATCTTAAGATAAGTAAAACAACAACAACCAACCACCCCCACAAAAAAAAGGGAGCCTTACCCAACTAAATGGAGTTAGCCTCCACATTGTAGAACATGAACAATTAATCAATCAAACTCTCACCTAATATTCCTGCCCAATTAGTAACACTATCATTCAGATTCAAACCAAATTGTTAGCAAAAAACAGTAATTTCCTCCATCTCACCACATGTAGTGTATATTTTGAAATTGGGCTTTATGGAAAACGTTGCAAAGCTCCCCAAAAGAAATAACAAGTTGTTTCACGTAATGAATTCATAGCATATACAGCATAAACCTTTCTATTCTCCCTATTTCTTCATTTGAATACTAATTTCAACCATTAATACACTGAGTGCGGCAGTAATAACCCTAAATGAAACAAGAAACCGGTTTACCAACGATTTACCAACGAAAGAGCTATATACCTGAAGAGGTGAACGGAGTAGAATCCAAACGGTGCCGCAGAATCGCCTGCGCTGTGGCAGCAGCAATGCCATAGCAAAAGGACAGCCTCGATCGGCCGTAACTGGAGCGGCGCCGCTGCTCGCTCCTGCTTACCTTGCGTCGTTCCCTCGTCCGCGTTTCCTACTCGTCCCGGCAAAAGCATACAAGGCCTGGATCGCACAATTAATTTTCCTTCAATCCCTACATGTGGGTCGTTATTGGGCCTAAGGCCCATATCCAAATTGGGCCCAAAATATAACAAGGTGTTGTTCTATTGGCCAGAGACCCATGGGCTATTAGTAGAAAATGTCCATATCGTTATTGTGCCTGAGGCCCATGTCTCAATTGGGCCCTCTAAATGCAACCGAGTGCTGTTTTCTACTTTTCTTGCATAGCCCAGATATCCAATGGGCCACTATTAGAAAATGGCAAGATCTTTCTGGCCCACTGGCATGAAAATTGGCTCATTAGCAGAGAAGTGTCTTTTAAAAATGGGCCTACATAAACATTAATATACATAATTTTCTTTGGTGTCACTTCTAATCTACTAACAAAACTATTAATTTCAACTGCCCATGATCTAATGTTGCTTGTGGAAATATTGGTTAGGTTAAGTTGATTAATCATAAAACCCAACTAGACCATGCTTTATTCACATCATTGATAATTTGTTCTATTATATTTGGTGGTCATCTTTATGAAGAGGGGTCCTAAGTTGTTTTATATTAAATAGCAATGTTTTATGAGTAGGGTCTAGCTCATTTCTTGTACTTAGCACCATATGCTTTAGAAAATATATATACACAAGAACATAGGGAAAAATATTTTGGAACTATGTGTTGTATTGTCAAGTTGCTCAAGCCTTTTGTCATGTCATCTATATTTTGTTGCATTGTGATTGATAATGTTTTTATATATGATGCATATTTTTATCGGTTTTCTCATTCAAGTTTTTTAATGATAATTGTATGTATAGGTAGTAGCATTTAAACTTGTTAGCACTTGTAATAGTAGATAGGGCGAAGGAGGATTCACTTTATAAAAGATTACATGTCCATTTCAACAGCGTAGAAGCTATCCCAGGGCCAAGAAGACCATCCCCTATTGAATCCTGGCCCCACCTAGCATTTCAAAAATCAAATTTTAACCTAAAAGGAACAAAGTGCCTCAAAAGAAAATATATATACACTTAGGCTCTTTTTAGTATCGATTCTCATTATCTATTTATGCTTATTTTAAAAAAATAAGTACAATACTTCATGATTGGTCAAGAATGAAAAATGGTTTGATGAATTTTGTCAAAAATAAGTTTGGTATGTTAAAATAAAAAATTGTTAGAAAATGACAGTGAGCAAATGAGAAAAAATAATGATTTTTTTTATAAAAGAATGTGGATTGACTATTTTACCATAATCTTAACTATAAAATTTTAAGTAAACCTTTACATAAATGAAGAGAATGAAATTTTTACATGGATTTTTGAGGTTTTTCTATTAATTTTAATAATAAACAAAACTAATAATAGATGTCAATTAATTTAAAATTCTCATAAGTGAGAATGATAATGGATATCAAAAAGAGCCATAGTGTAGTTAGGAGAGATAACACATTTATATAATAAATCAAAGTTTTATTTTTAAAATATATTATAATTATATTCAATTAAATTAAAACCTTAATACTTATCTAACTAATTTATTGTAAAGATGTAGTAGATTAAATTGGATCAGCTGCTCATGGGATTTTTTATATGCAAATAATTTAGAATAAAAACAACTAAAATTAAATAAATAAACATCCATTTATTAGACTATACCCCTAAAAATGACAAGACCAAATAGCACATCAATCAATCAATATTTCAGACTCATTCAATGTGACCCCACCCCACCATTGATGTGGTTTTTATCAAATCCCTAATATCATCACATCCACAAGAAATTGAAAAAGGAAAATGAAGAAAATCTTTAAAGGAGAATGGAAAATTATCCTAAATTAAGATTCCAACCACAATAATTCAAAAGAGCAAGAGGAGTGTGAGAGGTGGGGACAAACCCATCTTGTCTAGGTTTTCCTTATCCATCATCTTTATGTCTTCATCAAACCCAGATATCTATCTGTTTTATTAACCCAAAGAAGCTAATTATCTATGAGATTATTCTGGAGAAGGGTATTGTAAGGATTTTAAAATACTTTCCTTCTTTTATTCCTCTCTTAACCAAACAAAAGAACTAGTAAAGCTATCTCTTCAAGGAGATGTCATCAGAAATTGACAAAAAATTAGGTAAAAGCAATTAAGCAAAGCTACAAGACACCACAGAGAGAGAGAGGATTATTCCATGTGGGCCATACCCATGTGTTGAAATTTTAATATAAAGGTTAAGGTGGGACCTGACTTTCAAGAAAATAGGGTTTGGTGGGCCCAACTAAGGAGCTTTCAGGTGAAAATTGAGGGCAATCAACCAAGCCTGCTCCATAAAGTCTTTATGAAGTTTTGCCCTAATGGGTTGTTAGGGATCATAGGTTCCCTGCCCTCCTTTCTTCTTTTTTTGTGCTAGCTTTGTGTCCTCTCATTCTGTATGGTCCTGTTCTTAAATTCATTATTTGGGCAGTGAAATTTATGTCTTATCTGATTTTATGGTGTATGTGATGGAAAAATTTGAGGACCTTTTGTAAAGAAAAAGGCAGTTTGGCTTCCTTTGTTACTTTTCAAGTAAGGGTATTCCCTATGATCTGTGTTGCTGGAGTGGGAACCAAGGTACTAAATTTTCAACCCACCCTTTCATGCAACCTAGCCCTAACCCCACCCCTTGCTTCCCCTGCCCTCTCTGGAAACCAACCCACCAAGCTTTTCTCCCATTATTTCTTGTTCTTCCATTTTTGGTCCAATAATGGCTATAGGGTTGCAGGATTCTTTCACTACATGGTAACCATGTCTTAGAATTTAGGGTAGAGAGGCTCCCTAGACTCTTAAAGATAAAATCTCAAACATCACCCAAAACATAGTAGTTTTAGTTTTTTTGTGTCTTATTATCTATAGTTCCTTGCCCTTACTAGAGGATTCTATTGCTTATTCAATAAAAAGGGAAGTGTCAAGTAGAGCTAGGGACACTTATTATGGAGAAAATGAAGTCACAACAACACAAACACAGTATTATTTTGTCATCAAGATAGAAACCCTCATGCCAAAAACAGAAAAAATCAAGATAGAAACCAAGAAAATATTCTTAATTAGCAAAATCAATACATACATCCAAAAGACTTGCAAAATCTTGATCTTTTACCTGTCACACATCCAGAGACTCGTGAGTCTAGATTCAAGCTCAGTCTAGATCCTCTATCTCTCAAATTAGAGATCTATGTTCGATTTTTCTTCCACACTTTTTCACTACATATTACGAAGGGAGTCCAGATCGTCTTCCCTGACGGGGGAAGCACTCTATGATCCTCTAACAGCTGTTGACCATGAATTACTAGGGAGCCCACCGGATTAGGATGATGGGTTTTTTTTTTTAATATTTTATTATTTTTTACACGTGTAGCCTACATAATTTGTAGTTGTAAAGTCGTCAGGAGAACACAGAGTGCTCCCCGTCCACACTCTTTGAGGGGAGCTCAACTCAAAGTTTTGAGAGAATAAGTCAGGGGTAGGACACCTAATGGACCCCCTATAAATCTCCTCTTTTAATGTATGATAGAGAAATATGAGAGGAATATTAATATCCACCTTGACGAATAAAAGATACGGATACAAACTTGTGCATTTGAAATAGGTTTTCAATAAATGCAAAGAATGTTTAATGGGTTTTAAAAAGAGTTGCAGTCATTATCTCTCTCTAACTACATGTTGTTAGTCTCTTACTCTCAGTGTACTTACAACCACTGCTAACCAAAATTGTGACTGATTAAATGTGATAGGGATGTGGAACAAGGAATCAAGTATGAAACTATACATTACCAAACAGAACAAATTATTAAAAAAGAAAGCTACATAATACTATAAAATGCCACCAAACTATTATCAATGACCATTATCATTTTCTTATGAATTAAATGAAAAACACTATATTGATTTCATTGTACATTCCATGTTCTTTGATTGAATGTTGTCTTTGTACACATTGACTGAGCATTAAGTTTAAGTTTATCATGTAAGATTGAAAAAAAAAATTCATGTAAAATGGGTTTTTATTATTATTATTTATTTATTTATTTTATGTTGGCTACTGATTCGACATTTCAACACTGTTTCTTTACTCGGGTTTGGGATCGACACAAAGGCTCACTGATAAAGTTATCGACTATATATTAAGTTTATCAAACTCAAGTATTCATCAACCTTGCTTGGCCTTATTGGGTATTCAGTTCTAGATAACTTTGATCATTTTTATGTTTAATCAAATAGGTCAGTGACCTATTTGATTATGACGTATGGGTATTGATGTAATTTTACTTAAACCCTTTATGTTGCCATCTTGAACCTTCTAAGTTTCATTATGAGTTGGATTTGCAACAACTAATCCCAAACATAATTATGTTATTTTGGCAAAATATTTTCTAGAAATGGCATTAAATTGCTTTTTTGTTTTTTCAGTTTCAAGCTAGGGTTTGAGATTTTACACTGTATAACAGCATAATATAAGTAATATAATAATAATAATTTTACGGGATTGCTTCAATTGGTGAAGACCAAAACCTCATAGAGATCAAAGTTTGAATTTCTTTAACACAAAAGACAAATTTTGTACATATAAAATAATTATCTCCAAATTCTCAACAAAAAAAAATTTGGTAAAGAATAATTTTTAAAAAATACAAAAGGTGGGGCCCATCCTAGAAATGAGATAACATTAGTTGTGGGGAACCCCTCAATGAATTCTGACAGCCCACCTACCCAACGACCCCCACCCCCAACCCCACAGGCCTACCCATCTAAAAGGCCCACTAAAATGCAAATAAATGGGCCCACAAGCGTCGCTTGTGTCATGTGGTAACCCACTTCTCAAGTCTCATCTCTCAAGTCTCAACTGCTATTGACCTGATGGTAAACGACACGCCTCACGCTTCCAGGTTCCAACCAGTAATCTCGTATGTAACTCTTTTGCTTTCGCTTATTTGCCCTCATAAGCCTGTGTTTTCAAAGCCTATTAATACCTAAGAAATATGGGGCCCACCAATATATTATCTTAAATATTTTCTAAATATAAAAAGTGAAAAATGAAAATATTCTTTCACTTCCTCCTCATTGAAAAGGGTATTTTGGTCCATGAATAATATAAGCGTACATGAGAACAATGGTTCGTGTATAGATTCTCCCTTCACCTTCAAGGATCGTGCTTGGGAGCAGCGCCACTCCCAGCAACGCAAGTCCATATGCATTTTGAGGTTCAGAGCAAATCTGGACTTCATTCAACGGTTCAAATTTACTCTGGACTCTAAAATGCATCTGGGCCTTCGACTGCTAGAAGCAACACTACTCCCAAGAAAAGACACACCTTTAGATGAAGGAACTACTCAAACATGATAAAATGCGATGCTTTGTGATTAGGGTTTCCATTTTGTCTAGGAAATGCAGTTACACTAAGGGTTGTTGGCTTTTACTCCTACAATTGGATTTGTTATCAAAAACTTATAATTAACTTTTCCAAATCTCAAGAAAGAAAGTGTAATCACAAGATATCAAAGCATTATTGAATCCAGTGACAGAGAGCTAATTATAAGAAGCTCACATGTTCCAAAAGTTCTTTAGAGATGACTATGGGTTAATAATTCAAATTTTGCATCATTGAATCATTTGTATTGAGGAATGAGGAGGACTCCATTGTTTTATCTGAGAAAGCTGTTGGATTTTTGCATCATTCATGGGACACAAGAAATAATTGAACTGAGAACTCTGAAATCTGAAAATATTATCAATTAGATTTGCCAAAGTAGGATTTGAGAGAAATCAAGAAAAATATTGATACAATGATGAAGCTGCAGTGAAATCCTTTTTGTTTCTGTTGCTTCTGGAATTGTCAGAGCGGTCGGATCATAGATAGATTTTCAGTACTTATACTCGATCAAGATGTCGACAGACAGGCCACCTCCGATGGTAAAATCAGGAAATAAACAACATCAGAAAATGTGAAATCACAAGTGAACAATGAGAGGGTTAGAGGGATTGGAGTGCGTACCTTGCTTGATTTTCGGTACTTATACTCACCATTAGGGTTTAGGGTTTTGAAGAAGTTGCCAAATTAGCGCTACTTGGACATGGCTTAGTCAGCATTAATCATAGTAGTTTGATTGCCTTAGTCAAATAAAGTAACTTTGATGGTAAAAAGGTAAGTCTAGTTGTCGTTCGTGCATTGAACACATGACCTAAGCTTGACCTATTGTCAGGCATCATACCTATGTAACATGCCTATGTGGCCCATTGTTTGGCTAGTCTTCCACTGGGTTGAATCGTTTGCTTCTGTGGATTCATACTTTTTGTCAACTGGACCAATGATCGGGCAATATTAATGTAACCGTTTACGTAAAAAGTACTCTAAACAAAAATTTTAAATGAATCTAGATTTTTTACTATCCTTTGTAGCTACACTTATCACAAATCACTAAGAAGAAACTAGAAAGTCTAGAGATTTTTATCGTATCATTCATGAAAGTAATGTGTCTAATAAACGATCCTAAGTTTAAATCGCATCTCAAATTTTCGGCTATCCATTTACGGATTTAGTCATTGCCATTCATCATAAAATATGTCTAAATATCTTTCTCAGATTTCTCATGCATGCATAAACTATACTATTTACTTACTGAATTCTTATGAAATATATGTTCTTACTAAAATTAGAGGTTCGAACTCTTCGTCTGGGCAACCGGGGCCTAATATTTTTTGGGTTAGGACACCACCATTTAATTTTCCCTTCCATATATGACAATTTAATTTAATTTCATTTTCATTTTCAAACCATACTATAACTATCCAATGAAATTATTTGTTCAACAAAACTTACCAAAACAAAACGCAATGGCTTCATAGTAAAGGACAATCTAAACCATCAATAATATAAGGACTATAAACTTCCATTGGATATTAAGTTTGGTTGCAAGGAAAGTGAAAAGTTTACATACAAAAGAAGTTCTTGTAATCGTTATTCCACGTGGTTATTTAAGTTTATTTATTTATTTTAAATTAAAGGGAACTTCTTCATTTTTCGTTGGTCAAAAATTGAAAGGAATTAAATGCATGTCACATGTAAATTGTATAATTATTGAAACTAGTCATATGAACATTTATTTAATTTAAGAAATAAATAAATGCATGAGGCAATGAAAAACAGATTTGGAGAACCTTTGACCAGGCTTTAATTGTTGTTCAGACCGTTTGGTTATTTCCAACTACTGAACCGATCCGACCGGATCGGACCGACCTGGTTCACATATAGTTTATGGCAAGGAACATTTTCAGATGCCGTAGATTGAGGAATATCCTTTTCTGGGTCCCATGCTGATGCGCACTAGCCAAGACGTGGGTCCCGCTACCCACATCATAATCATTCATACTCATTCATCTAACGTTGCTATTCAACGGTTATAACCGTCACTTACAGCAGGAGAACTGATTCTATGTATTCGGTCCTATGGTAAAACAATAGACGATAAGGCTCCAGAGATCTACGGTGGTAGTTGGTAACTGCACAAAACACAGTAACTTGAACGGTGAACTTTCAGATTTCAAAAACAGGGAGAGGGACCAGGTTTTTGGCAGTATGCTGCGGAGGGTAACTTCGTCATTTGAGATGAATAAGAAACAGATAAATGTAAATTTGAAACTCCTGAAATTCGGACCGGACACGTGGCGCCATCTTCTCCTCCCAGAGTTACGGCTCTTTTGGTAAAAGCAGAGTATGGCCCGTCCGTGCGCCGCGTGCTTCGCAAAACGACGCCAGTGGATTTGCTTTGTCCGTGACGGGTGGTTAACTACATGACCTTTTTACCCCTCTCACGGTCCCACCACGTTCTACCTTTAGGTCTTAATCGGAGGACCAAAATTTGTGTTCGTTGCAAAACCCCAGATGTTATAACTTGTTTGGCTCTTCATCTGTAAAAAATATAACTCATGTTAATTCCTTGCCCATGTTTGAGCAGATAATTACTTAACATACCACTGAGTGATCCTCACTTCTACTTAAAACTCCCTTGCAAGATATAAGGGCATTACTGGTAACTCAGTCTCGGAGCCCGTGGATGAAGGCATGAAGCATTAGCGTCAGAAGGCTCAGAACCGACCAAACGTGTCATTATGTGACCTCGTCAAGCTGAACCAACTCCGGTTTGAGCTGAGCCACGTTACAAGAAAGCAGTACAAATTTTGTACTATTGCCACATAAGATGGCCACGTAGCAGTCTCATCCAAGCAAGATCCGTTTCGTTGCACAAGTCACAACCCCATTTCATCAATTTTTAAAAAGGGCAAGTCGGGCAAGTCCCTCGTTCCTCTTTATATTATACCCTTGCTCCCAGAGAAAACACCTCACCCACCCAAAGACGAACTCTTCATTTTCTTACTAGAGGCTTCTCATCTTCTTCGCTGATAACTCGCCGGAAGTCTCCGGTTTCAGCTTTAAGATGAAGATTCCGGTGGCCGGTTATTTCCTGTGTCGCCGGAATGTCCGTATCTCCCTTCCTCATCTTCATGTATTCCGTGAACCTTGCTCCAACCGCTTGTGGAAACCCTAAGCAAAAGCCACTTTCTTTTCCTCTAATCCGAAGCAACAACTATAATAACCTGAGAGGAAGGTATCAGTTTACCGGACTTTCAATTTTTGATAGATTAACTGGTTAAGGAGGCATCTTTTCTCCACCGATCTTTTGTCTGTGTTATGATCAAATTTTGTTTTAGTATTACCTGTTTTTGGTCCGATGAATATTTTTTTTTTCTGAAGAGTGAGGATTGGTGTTGATCTGAAATATTGAACGAGGATTAGGTGTCTGTCTTGTTGATTCATGAATAATGCCTTTGTCATTCATGACTTCCTTGGTCCAGATCTTTCGTAGCTGAAAACAGATGTTAGATGTCTAGGATATCTCGTCTGCTGGTTCAATTCAGCATTTCTTTTGAGTTTGTTGTAACAGTTTCAGTGCTATCTACTTCTAGTAATTTTTGGGGATTGAGGATCCGAAGAACATAGGACCTAGTTTCACAGGAAGTCTTTTTTTTTTTTTATCATCCACTGAGATCGTCAGATTAGTCTTCTACTGAAGCCACTTCTCGATTTGAGTTCTTGCAATGGAATGGTAGGTGTAAGACTCAGTCTTACAATAAAACCAGGCCCAATTTTCAGTCACTGAAATTTCGAGAGCAGAGTTGAACAGGCAGAAGTTGTTAATTACTTCCGGTCGCGCTAACTATGCCTTTTCCAATGAAGATCCAGCCAATTGATTTTAATTCCTCAGAAGAATTAGTTCGAAATGATCCAGTAAAACCTGTCATGAAATCGCGACTCAAGAGGCTATTCGAGCGACAGTTTCCTAGCGTTTTGAGGATTTCTTCAGCCGACAAGTCCGGCGTCGGTGAAAACAAAGATAGCAGCAACGATTGGGAGCCGAGTTCTGTATGCTTGACAAATATGGTTGAGAATTTCATTGAGGAGAGCAATGACAAGCTACCAGTCTCAGCTGCAAGATGCGGACGGAACCGCTGCAACTGTTTCAACGGACACTGTATTGATAGCTCCGATGATGAAGATTTTTTCAATTGCTTTGGCGAGTCGGTGGCCGCTGATGCTTGCGATATTCTTAAGGTGAGTGAGTTTTTACTTTGCACAGGGAAAAATGTTGGTGGTTTTCTAATTATTAATCTCGATAAAACAAGAAATAAATGAAAATTTTATTTTCCTCTTTTAATTGGATCAATTTTTTTCGTTTTACAGAGCTTGATCCCTTGTGCTAGCATTGCCGAGAGGAATCTTTTAGCTGATACCGCAAAATTTGTTGAGAAGAATAAGAGCTGCAAGCGTAAGGAGGATTGCAGAAAAATAGTCACCGATGGACTCATTAGTGTTGGGTACGATGCTGCAATCTGCAAATCACGTTGGGAAAAATCTCCTTTGTTTCCTGCAGGTACATCTCCTCTAATTGTTCTTTTTTGGGGGGAATTTTAATGCTAATTGATTTAATCCATCTAGTTTCCTTCGGGAATCACTTTTTTCCTTCTAAAGGAGGCGCATTTGTAGGAGACTCTTATGGATATTTCTGCCGTTCACCTCGTCGCACTTTCTAATCTTTCAATTTGAATCTTTCACAGGGGAATATGAGTACATCGACGTGATTATTCAAGGGGACCGTCTGTTAATTGATGTTGATTTCCGGTCGGAGTTCGAAATCGCTCGATCCACAAAAAATTACAGAGCGATTCTACAAATTCTTCCATCGATCTTCGTTGGAAAACCTGATCGTCTTCAACAGATTATTTCCATTGTATCAGATTCCGCGAAGCAGAGCCTGAAGAAGAAGGGAATGCACTTCCCACCTTGGAGGAAAGCCGAGTACATGAGGGCCAAATGGCTTTCTCCTTACACAAGAGCAGCATCAATTTCAGAGAAATCAACAGAGGTTGAAATTCAGGCAGAAAGCGAGCAAAAGGTGAGTTCAATTAAAACAGAGAATTTCTCTGGAGAATTTGAGCTGGTTCTTCCGGAAAATATGTCGCCATCGGCAACTGATTCCGGAGAAGATCCGTCTTCCGCGAAGGCTATTTCAGATGAAGAAGAGAAGATTAAAGTTGTGGTCTCGTCAATATCGGAATGGCAACCTCCGGCAGTGAAACCGAAGAGTTCCCGCGGAGGCGGCAAAATCGTCACTGGTTTAGCTTCCGTACTCAAAGAGAAACCATAAAAATTTTGTTCTTTGTTCCTTGTTCCTTTCCTCTCCCAGATTATCAGAATCTCGTGGAATATTATAACTTCTTTTTTTTGTATCGATTCACCCTGTGTTTTTTTTCCTCAAGGGTCTGTAAGAAGCTATGACTGTAATCATCTACTGATATAGTTCATACAATAATAATAGTTAGTAAAAAAAAATAACAGAATTATATGGTAATCTCTCATTCTCCATCCATCTGAATTTAATTGTTCTCCATAGATCTGTCTCCGTCTTTTGTTCTTGGAGACCTGCAACTCTATCAAATTGAGAAATTCCCTACTTCCCTAAAATTGAGAATATTTAGGTACGTGTGATCCTTTATTCTTGGTTTTCGTAATCCTTTTGTGGTTATGCTCGTATTGATTAATTTTAATTTCAAACTGTCTGCAAATCGGAAGTGACGGTTCCTCGAAGCCCAAACAAAAGCCGAAAGATGAACGGAAATCAGAAAGGTCTCTCTCTGTCTCTCCGTCTCTATTTTCCTAACATTTTTTAACATGATGATCCGCATCTGTTGAAAAGTTTTAAATTAATTTTTGTTGTTGAGTTCCAGGTTTCTGACGACGGCAAGCTCGTGCCGTCTCGGTGGCCGTGTGGAGTTGTTCAGAAGAACACAAAATTCGCGTGAATAGATGACGACACTGACGACAGATGATGAACTACAACGACTTCATTAAAAACAAACTACTTTTGAAAGACCACTTCTCCGTCTCCTTCTCCTTCTCCTTTCTCTTCGTCCCACTAAAAACGTTAACTTTGCCAATTGCCATCTACTTTTGAAACCACCCGTTCCATCCGTTTTCTCTCTGGTCACGAACTTCATAATGTGCCGGTGAAGAGAAACCTTCTTCACACGCATTCACTGACAAACGAAAGCAACCTAAAATGGTCGGTGTGGAACTTGCAGGTTGCGTCCAGAACCTCCTATTGGGAATTGAAAGTTTGAATGCTATCTTTAATCAAAATGACGATATTACCCTTCTAACCGGTCTCTCTCTCTCTCTCTCTCTCCCTCTTGCATAGGAACTGAAAATAAGATTCCTTGAAAACGATGCTGGCTGGCTCTTCCCCAGTTCTTGAAGGGCTGGAATTTTCAGGGACAGATGGCTACCCACTTTCGCCATTCGTTGTTTCGAAAATGCGTCTAACCGTCAACGCAAGACGCTTGGACTGTGCGAATCGGAGCACCAACTCATCACCCAAGCTCACGATAGCATTTGACAGTTTAACATACGCACATCAGGTTTGATTTCGATTTCTCTTTAGTCTTTACATAAATCAGGTTAGAAAAAAGAAAAAAAAAAAAATCTATTTGTTTTTGTTTTCTTTATTTATGAAACAATCATTGTGTTTTGTATTTTAAAAATTTAAGGTGCTGTGAAGCGCAGACGTTACTGTCAATCAGAGTGTGGGGTCAGAGTAATGCATATATAAAGTTTAGAAGACGCTAGGGCCGGTTGTGGGTCCCTTACTCTACAAGGAAAAATAATAGGAGCAATTTAGGTAAAGTTTTCAGAATAATAATGCTTTCTGAAAGCAACTTCTAACCTACTTTTTTTCTTTTTTTAATTTTATCTCTATTTATTTCTTCTTCTCTCTCTTAACTTGCTCCGCCAGAGAAGGGAAGGGGAGCTCTGGGTTGGATTGGTTCACATAAACTAAAAAAAAACCATATGTGTAGTTAAAGCTGCAAGAAGACAAAGGGATATGAAATTTTAAAAATATATTTTTGCAGAGCAAATAGATATCAGTGAAACTGAAACCCCACCTTAGATCTTTTATCCATTCATCCAATGTTGCTTCATTATTTTATTTAAATCCTTTTATCCATTACTCCTCTATGATTTTATACTGTTGGATTTAGTTGACTTTCTCTGACTCGTCTTTTTTTGATTTGCTGTCAGATGACATATGAATATAAAAAAAAATAAGAGAACATCTCTAGATTATTGCATGTTATGTATTTTTCACATTCATATCCATTGGCTTCTCTTTTTGTTGTCGAGCTACGAATTTTTCTTTCTTATCTCTTTCTCTTTGCAGAAAGGTTTAACCTTTCTTTTCTTTTTATTGTTAAGCTGCCAACTAATAAGTGGACCATGAACTTAAACTAATTAGCAGAAAATACTTCCTATTTACCTATGAGATTCCTTTTTTCAATCTATGCTGCTGTTGTACTAAAAAGAATAAATAAATATAAGTTGAATTATGATCATTATTCAGGCAAATGATTTCGTATTAGGGTTAAAAATGTATATGAACTTGTTGGTATTCATTTGATGGAGACCAAGAAAAGTTATGCATTGTATATGATCACATACATGAATATATAAAACTATACAAAGTCTTATGCTTTTAATATTAATGAGTTTCTATCTTCTCTTTGGAAGGGATTAAGTTGCATGCAATGTTTCACATGCATTCTCATAGGTACTCAATCAAATTGCTATTTTCATAAGTCTAGATCTTTTACTTATTAGGGTAAAAGTTTATGTTCTTGTCACAGCTCTCTACCATACATTAAGGGTGGGACCTATCTTTAAGTATTGATAAAATCTATCAGGGCAGGACCGCTGGTGAACCCCATGTAAGCCTCTCCTCCTAATATGTGGTCAGGAGGTATGAGGGAGGTACCTGAGAAATAGAAAATTCAAACTTTATTTTCATTGGGTTTGATAAGATTTTTCGAATCAAATGATGCCATTGACTCTCAGTAAACTAAGAGACTTGTTTAAATGTAGGTGAAGAAATCTTTGACTTTTCAATTTTAATATCAAAATGGTCAAATATATAGAACTTGGAGTATCTGAGTCTTGATATGCCTAATTAATTGGGTAGCCTTCTATCCAATGACCAGAAAGGGTGAGTAAAGTCTTCCGTGGATATAGAAACCAAGAGGAAAATAGATTACCATTTTGTTTCCCAATTCAACTAATAAATTTTGTTCAGAATTGCTCTGTATGGATAAATGGACTTTTGACCATATTTTGTTAAAATCCTCAAGACATTTTCAAAATTAAAGGTGGACCCTAACAAGATCTTCTACCGCTTAGAGGACTATTTGCAGAAGGATCTTGAAACTATCCACTAAGGTCGTGAGGGAGTGTTCTTTCTAGAAAGATGTAAAAAGCATTGCATCAACCTTCTTGCCTAGAAAGTTCCACCCATCTTCCTTCTCTCATTTCATTTTTATTTCCATCTTTTTAGGGTTAAAGAAGGACCTACAAGGTTTGACAACTGCTCATCAACCAATTCATTTGTTAGGGAGTCATGTTTTTCACATTTCTTAGGGCATGTTTGGTTATTTGCCTCCAGTGATTCATGAATCGAAAATTTATAACTATTTTGGTTGTAAAATATTATCGAATTCAGGAAATCTAGATATTTCATTTTTTGTCTAAAAACGTGAATTAAGTCATTTTTGAGTATTAGGTGAAATCGATGGATTTCACATTTAAATATAAAATAGATGAAATTTGCAAATTCACACGGAATAACCCGACGGTACTCTACGAACTTCGATAGATATGAGGCTAACCAAACAGATAATTTTTTTGAACCATGAATTTATAAATTTGAAATTTCATTTCATTTCAAATCCTTGAATTCATGTAATCAAACAGGCCGTTAAAATATTATTACTTTCATTTCAAGGTAATTTACCCTTTAATAAAGCTTAACTACTTAATGAAAGTGAATAATTGATTATATCAAGTTGATTAAGGAATCCTTTTTGAAAGTTGTTTCAAATGGTATGATCATGATGTCTAATGGACAAATTATGATCTTGTATATAGTTGATATGAAGTGAAGGATCCATATACCTAAATCCATTTCATTGGGATAACGATTAGGATTTTAGGTGAGGTTGGATTAATTGTATTACCAGTATACCTAATAAGCTACCATGGGATATGCTAAGGTATTTCTTATGTGATTCTAACTAGAATTATTCTAGAATTAGCTCAATATCATGGGGGTTTTAATCAAAATCAGTCTATATCACATCCAATTTGACTTAATGGTTCAATTGACTTGAAAGCTATGTTAGATTTTTATCCTCAAAAAATATCTGCATATATGTAAACAAAAAAAACAAACTTACCATGGAAGGATCCTAAATTTTCCTCCAATTTACAAATGAACAAATATTTTCTATAGATTGTGCAATACGCTATGAACACCAACCAAATCTACTAATCAACGATTATCCCTTAACCGTAGATGAAGCAAAACTCAATCCAAAACAATATGAAATGAAAATTTGAATGTCACATTTGAAAGGAACGAGAACGCGTAATATGTAGCTTTTTCTATATGCTTGTCTTTCTCTTATGAAACATGATTAAAAAATAAATCTCTCATAGGATTAAAGATACACGTTATTTGATATTGAACAAATATGTAGGAGTTTGAACTTAGGGTTTTAGAAAGTGATCATATAAACTCTTACTGTTTTTACTTTCTTTATATTTGATCAAGGGATGTAACTTGGCTGTTACTAGGGTTGAACTTTGAAATTTTTTTTTTTGCTTTTCTTCCTTTTTTGTGACTCAAGTTATAAATATAAGCTTGGAAGTTTGTGAAAAAAAGAGGTATTAGACTAAAAGGGGTTCACGAGTATAACTAATTAAGAATCAAAAGAAAAGTAATTTAGAATTCAGAGTTTCACTTGAATCAGAAATCAAGAATCTTGACTGTGTTTAAGGACAACATTCTTTTAATTGAATTAATTTTAAAATAATTAGAAAACTTCCTCATCAAATTAGAGATAATGCAAATTAAACTATATTAATAAAATATTATCTCATAATTACATAGGTTTCTATTTTGTAAGCCCACTAGTCTCACATTCCCAACTGTTGCATCCATTTGAAGCTTCAACCAGCTAGCACTTTGCTTCAGCTGCTTCAAACAGGATCAGAAGATTAGGACCACAGGTTAATTTTCAATTAGGAAAAAGTGTTATTTGATGTATTCAGGATAAAGGTTAAATATCACCATTATCAACACCAACATTAGATAATCTCTCCTTGTTCATTCAAACTGAAAAGAGAAAAAAAGAAATGGGAATTTTGAAGGGAATGTGAAAAAGGGTTCAAAGTAGAAGAAAGCAGAGAACCAAATCAACAGTAGAAGAGTTTACTTGTGGGGAAATCTAACAGTGACCTAAAAATAATGGACTAACCCTGTAGAAAGGGCCAAAAGAGAAGGTGAAAGATACCCTCCAGGACCTAACAGAAAGAGTAAAAGAAGAAAAGAAGTTAGCAGCAGAAGAGAGGAAGATGAAGAGTATGCTTTGTTAGCCAAAAGTTAGGCTTGACTACTTTAATAATGAAAAGGAAAAAAAAGATTACAAAATTGTAGAGAGAGCTACTGTAATAACTAAAAGAAACCCTTCTCACCAACACAAGCAACCTGTTTCCTTTCTTCTTTTCTCCATCTCTGTGTTTCTTCTTTCGTTTTCTTTGTTGCTTTTCTTTATTGATCTTCATGAATGTAACCCATGTGGAGAAAGGAAAACGTGATCCTCTACATTTCAAGTTAGCTGCCATTAATAGTTTTAAAGAAATAAGGATTCTTTTCTACGCATCTCAATGGCAGGGAATATGACTTGGGAAACTTGTTCCTGGAGAAATTACTAGATTCTAATTTTATAAGTTCTCTTCTTAGTTCAGTTTTAATCTGCATTGAAAAATCAAAATCCCTTTGATAACCCATCAAAGTGTTTCTGCTTCAATAAATATTAGAAGCAGTTTTGGGCGTTTATGGAAGCAAGAACATTCTTACATGCATTTGATACCCAACAAAGTAATGGAAACTCTTTTGGCATATATCCTGCCTTGCCTTCTGTGGAATGCAGCTGTAGCACCTTGTGTGATGCAGATTAGAGAGCCCTTCAACACTTGTATTGTACACACATTTAAAAGTTTAGGAAATAATTTACTCTTTGATCCAAGGAAAGAAAGGATACATGAAGAGTCTAAAATTTGCATTGAAATCTTTTGGTGGAGAATGAAGGGAATCTGTTCATACAAAGCTATATGCTTTGATTTGATAAGGAAACTAGTGAATGTCACCATTAACTGGACCTGTATGGAAGGCCCTAGTTCTTTTTCTTAGTTCAATCAGATGAGACTCTGAGTTTCCATGAATTAAGAGATTCTTCTTTTGCCATTGGTGAAGGCATGGAAACTCAATCCTTAACAGTTTATATAAGAGGAAGAAGTGTTAAAAGTAATCTGGGTAGAGTGGGCTGGTAGTGGTGATTTCCAAGGCCAGCTTATTTATTTATTTGACCAGAATGAAAGCAGGTGAGCTTAGGACAATGACAATTTGTGCAGCAAATGGGCCGGATTCAAGTGGTTGATGGGCTGGCAAGTCCAGGTTGAGAATTTCCTTCACTCATCTTGATTCAGTTAATGGTCTCAAGTCTGAAGCTTAAAACATTAGAAAACAGTTACTGCTAAATGTAGATACTCCCCAATCAATCAGCTAATTACTGTAAGAATTCCCTTAATTCCAACCCTCAATGGTTCTCTCAACCTAAGCAGTGGTTCCAACTACATTACCCCCCCCTGTTGGCGACTAAGCAACTCGTTTTCTTCCTGCCCTCCCAATCATCCCTGTGGAGCCATAAACCTCCCCATATGGCCATTGCATCAGACATGGCACTATTGTTTTCAAAGACCAGAAGAGTTCATGGTTCTCTCTTTCTTCGATGTTGGAGTTCCAACAGAGGTAGGAGAGGGTGTCAAAGTTCTAACTGTTTGGTAGTTTTGGTGGTCAATCCAGAAAAAACTGTGCAGTTCCATCAGACATGGCACTATCCTCAGAATGCATTAGGTGAAGTTCCTTGAAGTATCTGGGATCTGTAGTTATCTGCCCTTCAAGATGTTACTTGTGCCTTACTGCTGAGCTTATTATTGGATATTAGAGCTCATAACAGAAGGTCAGAAACTAATCTCTGTCATTTTCGTCGAGGAATTCTCTCTATGCCATGACAAGTATCATGGACTCAGATAATGCCCGACAGGCATATCATTGAAAGCCAAATGACCTAGCTGATCCAGTAAAATCCAATGAGAGGAATGAAAACTTAAGGATATCCTATGGAAGTAAGCTTAAATTTTATAAATGCAAAACTTTCTCCACTTTTAGGTAACAGGTTCATTGTATTAGAAGAGAAATAGTGTTCATGTACAAGATGCTGAGAACATTGTTCCATCCAGAGGTTAAGACCAAATAGACTAAACCTGACAGTTGTAGTCTCACTGATTCACAGAGAATGGTGCAAGCCTAACAGTCAGATCTATATCTGGGTTGAACTGCATCCCATTCCCTTACCAATTGCAAAAGATCCTTCTGCAACATGGAGTTAGACAGTAGAAAAGTGCAGCCAATTTTTTGGAACTATTTTTGGACCTCTTTCACTAATTAGCTAGATTATAACACTTGCCTCATTTATATCAGAGAAGCTAGTCATGGTGATTGCTTTGGAAGCCTTCCTTATCTGTTTATGTTTTCCCTCCCTCCAAGATTCTCATCTGATCTTCCTCAACCTCTCCGTCCATCTCTTTCATTCTCAAACAATGGAAGTACATGAAAATTTTATGTCTGCTCAACTTGATCTTCATCAAAATCCATTCTGAATTCAAGGGACCAAGTGTGTCCTTGTCCAAGTCATGTAGAGCTCACAAATACACCTGTGTGAATATTCATATACTCTTGGAAGACACAACATGGTGATAATCCTTGGGTCGCATCTGCGGAATGGACACCAAAGCTTCTCTCCCATCATTGTATATGACTACATTCGACTTCCTCACAAACATGAAAAAAAATTGCTCTCTTTTCCCTTTTTCATCTCCAGAGAGAAATTTCACCCAAAAAATCAAAGAAAAGAAAAAAGAATCTTCAGAGAAACAAATACGGGGAATCAACTGCTACTGGTTAAAAATGACCAACACCAATGAGCAAAGGTTCATGGAGAATAACTTGTGTGAAGATTATTTCCAGCAAGGCATACAAAGAGTAAAAGCTATAGATGAAATTTCATGAGCATTATAAGGAAATAAATTTTCCTGCTCATTTACAGAAGACCAAATTTCATAGCTAGGCCAAAGCATGGAATGGAAACATCTTCTTTTGAGTCAATAATCACAACAGGAAACAATATAGTGGTCTGCAACTTCCATACTAATTTCTTCAGGAATTGACCAAAAGACTGCAAAAGTTGCATGCTACTACTAGGTTCAATCATTTTCATTCTTTACCATCAGCTGCACGCAGCGAACCCAGCTGAACAGGTGCTTGTGTTCCAACCACTTTCGATGACCCGTAAACAGATAAGTCAACTCCTTGAACCTTTCTCTTTCTCTATTTGTCCCTTGATCCAGAAGTAAGTGATACGTAACCCATCCTAATAACAGAAGAGGAATTTCCCAGGATCAGTAACCATTAGATTTGTCATCTTAGAAAGTCAATTTACCTATTAAAACGGCTAATATATATTTGTGTGTACCTTCAGTTTCATTGTAGGAGCCCAACCAAGCTTCTCCTTGATCAGAGTGTTGTCCGAGTTGCGACCACGTACACCCTCTGGCCCTGGAATGTGATGAATAGGAAGCTGCTTGTTCTCGAAGCTTAGCACAATCTCAGCCATCTCATTCATGCTAACCATCTCATCACTTCCGATGTTGACTGGCTCCCGGAAGTCAGATTTTGTCAGCCTGAAAAGAATTCCGAGATTTCAACTGAGCAAAGGTATATTATACACTACAATAATGGAATGGATGGAACTACATGCTAATTTTGCATATTCAACTTAATAGACTAGTATATAAGAAAACATGTCTTGTAGATCTTATTCGTCTGTTTACAAACATATCAATGGAAGCTGTAGGAGAACCACTAATTTATGGTTGAAGCACCAGACTAAATCAAACTGTATGAAACCTTTCACCTCTACTAGGTAATGCCCTATTTCAACAAGGCTTGCTTCTCTTATCAACAAGAATCTCTTCCCTTGATCAATAAGCTCACCCCTCAATCCCAAGGGCCCCCCCTAAAGTGCCAGTCTTCTGTTCCTCCCTTTCCTCCTCTCCTCGTCGCCAGTAGGCTCGCGGGCCTGCGGGCTGGTTCGTTGAAATCCCTATTTTGCTTGCTCCTTCTGATTGCAGAAGGGGTCCGAGTACGGTATGAAATGGTTGGCAAAGAAAGGTAGTTTAAGGTCTCCCCGGTGAAAAACTAAAACTCAAAGTGAGAGTACAATGAGCTATATATTAATGGAAGATTTAAGTTAACTACCTTAAAACACCTTCCACGCATTCATCAATGAAAGTGAAGGACCGTGTTTGGAGACCATCTCCCCACATCTCAAATTTATCAGTGGAAGTAAGGGTCTTCCTACAGAAAGCAGCAGGTGCCTTCTCCCTCCCACCTGTGTTCAGTAAAAGCCCACATATTAACAGAAGTCAAAGAAATAAGATAATGCAGATAAGTTGGGATTGATAAAAATGCTTAAGCTTACCTTTCCATGTTCCAAATGGACCATAAATGTTGTGAAAACGTCCAATCCGACACTCAATCCCAAAGTCCTTAGTGTAGTGCTTGCATAACTCCTCTGTTGCTAACTTCTCCAATCCATAAGCATCTTGAGGCTACAAGATGAAAAAGGGCAAAACCCCTACAGATTAAATCACTGGAAGGAAACAAATGCAATATAACCAATGGTTAAAGACAGCAAACCTCTGCAGGCCAAGCATCAGATTCCTTCAAGCTCACATTAGTCTCCAACTGCTTAAATTCAGGGTATATGCAGGCACTAGAGGCATAGAAGAACCTGCAGACCATAGAAGTCAATTAATTTACTATGTTGAACAACATAAGAATCAGAAAATAGCATTTACTTGGGTATATGTAATAGGAATGGCAATTTCCAGAGAATGCTCTATAAGCAAACATCATGCCAACATTATATCAAATGGTTGGAATAAGTCAAAATTTCAACATCAATATCCAATCTATGCAAACGAAGGAGATAAGGAGAAATTTCAATAAGATGAACCTTTTAACTGCATTGATTCTCGAGGCCTCGAGCATGTTGAAACTGATCATAGTGTTGTTGTACATGATGACAGAGTGGTTGGATTGTATGAATCCCATTCCTCCCATATCAGCAGCAAGGTTAAACACATGGTCCACCCCACTGGTGACCTTCAAACAGTTCTCCATCACCCTGAGATCAGCAAGGTGGAACTCATGACAGAACATGTCTTCGGTCATATGTTCATTCTTCTTCCAATCAGAAGCAATGATATAATGTCCTTCACTCTTTAACCTTCTTGCAATGTGAGAAGCAATGAAACCACCAGCTCCAGTAATGGAAATTCGGAGCTTCTCTGATGGCCAGTATGGTTCCCTCTCCAGATTCTCGTAAGTGTAAGCACCATATTTGGTGTCGGTGCTTCCCATTCTGCAGCATTCAAGAAATCAACAATGGAACAAATTAAATACAACCAAGATTGTTTAATGAGATAAGATTGAGATACTAAACAAAACTAAAAAAAAAAAAAAATTATCCCTTGTCCCTGTACCACCGTATCCACCAAAATTGAAGAATGAAACTAGAAACATGATTAAACTGATTTGAAATTTAATCTATACACCACCGACACATGTGGACATGCAAAATTAGCACCCAAGAGAAACCCTTCTCAACATTCCTAAACAAGATCCCAGTGAGGAAACATCATCAGCATTTTCCTCAGCTTCCCTCAAAATAACAGAGTTCCAGAAAGAAAAACAAAACGGGATAAATAATTCCAACCCCTGAACAAATTTGAAAGAAAAACCCACAAGCCCATAATAATCTTTCAGCAAGAGAAAGCAAAATCTGTAGTTCACTTCACAAAAAGAATTACCCAGGAACTGATATCACCTTCTCGGAGCCAGTAAGCAAAGCACCGAATTGATTCACCATATAAAAGGCATGACCAAGATAACAGAGAACAATGACGAAGAAGAAACAGAGCATCCACAAAATTTGGCTCTAAAGCCGTCAAACAAAACTGACACACAAAAATTAACACCACAAAATCACATCTTTGGGTTTCAAAACAGAAAACTACCAGCATAATCACAGAAGAGGTGTAACTAACATCTACCCAGAAAAGCCCATAAGAAACCACAGTTCCTCTTTACCTCTGTCGTCTTCAACTGAAACCTCAGCGAAACCTGTGAGTCGAAACGGAATCTGTTAACGAGAGAAGCAGAAGAAGCGTTATGCTCCGAAGAGATTCGCACAGAATTAAGCTTTCCACGCTGTTCCTATAAATAGAGCTCTATATAAGCCCCTGTTTTTATTATTTCTAATCTTCCATTTCTATTGTGGCTTTTGGCGTCTTGGGGGATTTAATGATTTAATTTCCACAAAATCTTGAACCTTTGACTCACTCTATCAAATTGAGTGGATGTGAGAAGGCCGCCCCACCGTGGGTCCTACCCTTTAAGAGTTCTGATTTAATTCCAAAAAATCTCTGACAACCTTCACGTAGACGTACCTTGCTTCAGTGAATGCTGAGGAATCTTATGTAATACAGATTTCGATTTCGACTATTGAGATTCAACCGTCGATATTGAAATTTCAATCGAAATTTTGGATCCAACGCTCTAAATTTTTTTTAACCGCTGAAACAATTTCTCATGCTAAACGCTTCAAACAGAATCCCGATCATCAGTATCGGAAAACACTCTATCAGCCATCAGGGGAGCACAAACTGCTTCTTACGAAGGAAAATGATCCACACTCCCCCAAGCATATCTAAAGGAAACTATTTCTAAAATGGATTTTTACCCATATCTGAAAAAAAATTCTATTGAAACTATTTCTAAAATAGATTTTTGCTCAAATAGATGCCATAATAATATCATGTAACCTTATTTTCTCCTTTTCACAAGAAAAAAATCATATTTTTTATGAAAATGAAGGAACATTATATCATGAAAAAAACCAAAATAATGAATATAATAGCACTATTTATTTATGTAGTATTTATGCCAAAACAAGTTGATGGTAATGAAATCATAACTTTATTTTCTTATGCAAGGCATGGGATCAACCATACCTATTTTGATTAATTGTTTCTCAAAGTTATGATGATGATGAATTCATAAGAAAAATACACACTAGCTCTCCCCACCCAAACTTTCCTTATTAGACACCACATATTAGTTGGCCCTACCTGCATTTTCTGTAGCAAAGATTCAGAAAACCTGGATCACCTTTTCTTCTCTTGTCCTTTGTCTTACTCACTTTGGTCTTTAGCCATCTCTGTATTTGGCCTTGATCAAAGTGATCTCGTGGTTTTGCTAGTGATTGGAATTGGATCTTGAGAATCTTTTCAAGTTTCTCTATTTGCGACCAAATAGATAAACTAGTCTTTGAAGCTATCATCCACCTCCTGTGGTGGGAGTGCAACCTCATGAGATAAACATCCAAATCTTGCCTCTTAGACTTTATTTGGAAAACTATCTGTTTTGATGTTTCTTCTAGGCTCTTGTCTCTCTTCCACCTCCCAAAGTGGCTGATTCTCCAAGGATTAAGCTTATAATTAGATCCTAGGAGCTCTCCACCATTTTTCCATCATCTTCTTGATTGGTTTCCCCCTCCCCCTATTTCCATTTTTTTTTATCATCTTTTCATCGTTTAATATATTATTAATTCACCCAAAAAAATACACCTAATAAGAGAAAATCGACAAAGATCCATAGAATTTACTATTATCCATGATTAGCAACACCTTTCAATAGATTCTTTTACTTTTTATACTTAAAGTAAACCTAAAGAAATAATCATGTTCAAAAAAATATTTAAAAGATGCTTTCTTTTGTTGTGAAGATTTCAACTTTGATACGACTTAGTGGACCTTCAAACTAAAATTTGAGTAAAGGTGGAATCCTCAAAATGATGAGCCCCCACCCCCCACCAACACAAACAAAAAAAAACATGTCAAAATATGGATTATGTTAATTGATTAATCAATTAATTTTCTATGGATCACAATATTTTTAGTATTTTCAAAAATAAATTATCAATTATTAATCTCCTCAGGATTTTTTTCTTAATTTCCAATATCAGCCACTTCACCTAATGTGGCAAAACAACCAAGGGACATGGGACAAAATTATTGGTGGATAGAGGAGTGCCAAAACTGCAAAGCAACAGCCATAAGCACCCATGGAATCACAGATAGTGAAATGAGAATATTCCAAGAAATTTCTTAAATATGAAATGAATAAAGCTCATAGATGCTAATATTTGATGCTATCTAATTCCACCTAAGGTTATAAGATTGAAAACCAGATTCTACCCTGATTAGTTTGATTCGGATGTGGTTACAATATGATTCTTGTATTTAGTTCTTATATAGTTCCTTCATTGATTACTTGCATCCAATTAAAATTTGGTTTATGCTATTTAGTTCTCTTAGATGTATTCTTCTGTCAGTTTGATATTTCATATGTTAATTTGAATCCAGTTTATGGTAAACCTCAACAATATTTGAGTTATCAGAGATTCAGAGTCATCAAGAATTGTAATGGTCCCCTCAAACCTTTATCTGGGCAGAAATTTCCAGGAAGATTCCTTTCCACATGAAACTGATGTACTCCACCTGGAAAACATAATGAATCTACCATAAAACAGAAATTGGTCACTGGTTATTCACCAAGAAGCTACTGCAAAGATTATCATAAGAAGACGCATATTATTAATCGACAATCCAAGTTAAAAGAAAAGGGAAGCAAAGGGGTAACCCTGATAACAACACAAACAAAAATAATAAATAATAAAAAAAAACAAAGTGCAACCTGCATTCCATTTCAAAACTGTAAAACAAAGGGAAGTTCTTCATCCTAGAAAGAGAGCTCAAATGACAAACTCTCGAAAAGAAATCTACTCAGGGAATTTATAAGAAAGAGAAAATTATATAGTCCATAAATCTGAAAGGCCCTTCTACCAACTGGGATCTTAGTAATGAGAGCGCCTCCAAAGAAAGTCTGGCTGGAGGCACTAAACTGTTCGAAATCCATACCAGCCATGCCATCACAAATATCAAGGATCTCTCATATGGCATGGAGTACAGGAGTCAAACCCAACTGATAAGGACTTGGACTACTGTTGAGGTGCAAATGCCTTCAGCAATGGTGGCTAGATGATGAAACATAACGCTTCATCGTTGTTTCTTTGGCCTTGGAGTATAAGCATTCCCCTCATCCCTTCTCCAAAAGATGATGACACTACAATTTGACTGACAGAGAAATTCTTTTGTGAGTCATCGCCCACCACATTCAGATCTGATTCCATAGCAATGTCATTGGAGCCCATTCGAGCCCCACCCCTGCCTCTGATCAACTTTGGTTGTTATCATGTGTTTTTCAAGTTCAGGATACTCCTTCAAGATAAAGATCATACAAAAAGTTAATGACTATTTACCTAATCATTCTATAATTCCAGCATGAAGAAAGTAAGAATTTATTTCAATAGCTCTCTTAATAGACTGTGTGTCTGCCTCATCATCGTCACTGTCACCATCATCTGCAGCCATACAAGAAGCTGCAGTTTCTATTATCTAGTAGCAATTATTACTCCACACCCGAAGGAAAAAAACACTGTATAGAAAACTATTGAAGTAACGACATTTCACCAGACATTTTTCATTATTTTAATAGTGCCATCTAAAGTTCATAAAATTAGTGGCTTTTTTATGAGCATGATAATATATTAACAATAAATTTATAGACAATGGAATAGAAGGTGCTTATCAGACCATGTGTTCACTTATTCATTTGTTGAAAATGGAGATGCATTTATAGTGAAATAAGATAATTGAGAACTGAATTCATCAAGCTTTAAAGTTTGACAGCATAATAGAAAGCTCAATACTAAGTAAATACAAGCAACAACCCATATAACTGACAAGGTTTCCTTTTGTTTTCTTCTTCATTTTTTATTTTTATTTTTTTTTTTTATTTTGCCCACAACATTAAAGCTGCATTAGATTAAACTCTCCAAGGTCACAGACCTGGAGGGATCAATAAGGAATCAACTCAGAGAAGATGAGAGAAATTATCATCAACATGCGAACACACCTCACCAACCACCTTGCACTGACCAAATTTTCTTTAGCGTCAAGTATATAGAAGAAATCATATGCACCTTAATACACAGAATCTCCAAACAATAGGAAGATCAAATGGTAAGAAGAGCCCAATGAATTAAGACAGTTTCCACTGTCAGTTTCTGTGGACCTTATCTATGTTGAATTTGCACAAAACAGAAAATTAGTATATTATGCAACATTTAAATGACCAGAAGTGACTAATATACAAAGTTGAGATGTTTGTTTCTAATCCCAATTTGGGTATCAAAAGTCTAAAACAGTTATGTTGTAACTCTTCGAATCTGGTCTCTTCCCTTATCTGTAATCCTGGTTTTCAAATGTTTTTCTGAATGACTAACCCTAAATAATATGGATCCCCATCATAATAACAAATGTTTAGTGTCTGTCAAATGAAAGCCCTTTTCTAGAAATTGTTGAGCTGGCTTAGCATTCGAACAGCTCCTCATTGCAGATGAAGTTAATGCCATGGGAATTGGGAATCCTATCAAATCTGCTGGTTTGGGTGAAGTCTATTTTGATAGATATAAACACGGTTCCAGTGTCTCAAAGCATGACTGTAAACCCCCCCCCCCCAAAAAAACAACCCCCCCCCCTCCCAAACCCCCCCCCCAGTTGTTCTCAAAAAGGTCGGCGAGAAAGCAAAGGAGAACAACCCCCCCCCCCCCCACAAAAAAAAAAGACACTTAGTTGAATTTCATATTGGTTTACCTACCTCTTGCTGAAAATGAAAGTTGGTTGAAGAGGACAATGAATAATGGAGATACTTCAGTGCAACAACTTCCCAATTGTTGGAGTGGCACAAGCAGCTACCACGACTTTACTTAATCTTTGCCTCATGAGTCCTGCCAAATTGGTGGGACTTTGGAGACATGCGGGAAGGAAGAACTAGTAATCCGACATGATTTCAGATTTCTCAACAGCTTGACTCATTTTCTGCCCCCGTTATCCAAACATCTCAACTTTACCTCTTACACAGGAAAGTTGTCCGAATACCACCCCCTTAAAAGCTTCTCCATTCAAACAGGGCCTTGGAGAACAGAAAGAGATACCAGTCAGGCTGTGAGCTTTGTTGTAGAACCCTCGCTCCTCTGTCATATTTATCACTGTACCCCCTGTCACTTGGAAGACATTGACAGTGAGGGGAATTATACTTTTACAGTACACTGTATGTGAGTATTTTAAGTTTATGCATTCACGGAATAGATTATCTGTCTAGAACACATTCTGAAAGCTCATTTGAGAATGCAAACCAAAATCCCAACCAATTAAAATAGGAAATTTTAAGTCAAAGATCACTCTTAGTAAAGAGCACAGACTTCCACCACACTAGAACCAGGGTCTGGTTTGCATAGACCTCTGATGCCCATTTCCATCCTTGCTTCTTTAACATTATCCCATTCTCCCATCATGGCATACAGATTTGATAATAATATATGATTTCCACTGTGATTTGGCTCCAATTCAAGCAGATGATTCAAGATTTTTCTTGCTAACATTGTATTCCCATGATTCCCGCATGCTCCAATCAAAGTGCGCCATATAATTGCATCCGGGTTCACAGTCATAGCCTTGATGAATTCAAATGCCTCATTAACTAGACCTCCTCTGCAAAGAAGATCCACCATGCATCCATAGTGTTCCATCCATGGTTGAACACCATAGTCCTCCACCATGGATTGAAAACATTCACATCCTTCATTCACCAAGCCAGCATGGGTGCAAGCAGATATGATGCTGAGGAAGACTACACTGTCAGGTCTGAAGCCTTCCCTCTGCATCTGAGTGAACCGCACAAGGGCCGATATTCCACAACCATGCATAGCTAGAGCTTGTATGATAGATGTCCAAGAAACCAGTGTCCTGTTCTCCATCTCATCAAAAATCTGGCAAGCTTTCTTGATGTTACCACATCTAGCATACATGTCCATTAGGGAGTTTACCACAGAGATACTCCCCTCCTTAAAGCCATGCTGCTCGACATATTGAGCAATCCATTCCCCAAACTCCAAGCTGCCTAGCTTTGAGCACACAGAGATAACAGCCAACATGGTAACTTCATCAGGTGGTACTTTTGCAGACTCCATGTCTTTAAATAGCGCTAATGCTTCACTATGGTTATTACTGTTAGCATACCCATTAATGATTGAAGTCCAGGAAACTACATTTTTTATTGGCATATGTTGGAAAACCATGTGGGCACTAAACAAACACCCACATTTTGAGTACATATCTATCAAAGCATTGGAAACATACAAGTCAATGTTGTCTAAAGTTCTTATGACGTAACAATGCACCAGTTTTCCTTCTCTCAAGGCTCTCAGAGAAGAACAAGCTGAAAGGATGCTTAATGCAGTCAACCCATTTGGGCTCATATTGTCATCTACCATTGCACGGGAAACTGAGAGTGCCTTGTATGGGTGGTCCGAATGAGCATACGCAGCAACAAGGGTATTCCACAGCACTACATCCTTGTCAAGGCTTTCATCAAACACCTTTTGTGCGGAATCAAGTTTGCAGAACACACCATACATTTGTAACAGAGCCGTCCACGTTATTAACTCCGCAACAAAACCCATTTTGAGAATCTGAGCATGTATCTGCCCTCCTTCCCTATCGCCCGAAATTTGACAAAATGCCTTGATCACATAGAGAACAGTGTAACTGTCCACCTTTAGACCTTTTCTTCTCATATGAGCATAAATCAAGATTGCCTCCTTGGTAGTTTCCTCTTGCAAATAACCTCGGATGACTGTGTTCCATGTGTAGGTGTCCAGTCCATCAATTCGATCAGCAATCAAGCGGGCGATGCTTGTGGTTCCGGGAATGGGGCTTGAGGCGAAACTGGAGACAAGTTTTGCCGCAATAGGAGGATTGTGGATGAGACCTTGGGAAATCGTCTGCGCAAGGATTTGGTTGAGCTGGTTCTTGTCTTTCCATTTTTGCAGGATGAAGAGTGAACCCAGGGAAGTGCTTTTGAGGTTTGAAACAGTGAGATGCAGTTGAGCCAAATTTAGCTTGAGTCGACGAGCGAGTGATTTCATGAAATGAGTGCTACCGTCTAGGAAGAAAGCGTTTGGTTGTAAAAATCCATAGTTTTTTTTTTTTTTTAAATGAAACAGGAGAGTTTTATATTTGTTTGGGGATGGGGTCTCACATACATGTCAAATTCATGAATTCGGATCCTCACCCCCATCGGGGAGCACAGAGTGCTCCCCGACGGTTCCCGACAACACAAAATAGTGGGGCCCATAGATGAAAGTACTTTATGCTCCCCGCGGGGGGAACTGATCCGGACTCCAAATTCCATAATCTCTTCACTATGAACTGCAGGTACATGTCAAACCCATAACCTCTTCACTAAGAACGGCAAGTATGAGTTTTTTATAGATAATTCAGCTGCAGTTGGAATCATTTATGTGGAATCTAATGCGTGGTAAAAAACCAACTCCAATTAGGAAGTAAGGGTTTGAATCCTCTTGGAGGCAGGAAGACAAATCTCGTCTTATAGTATATAATACACATATCCCCAATATATAAAAATCACTTATTCCCCAAAAAAAAATCATTTAGATCCAATTTGACCTAACTTATTTTAATCCCAAAAAAAAAAAATCTTCCATTTGATTCCGGGTAGTACTCGAAAAAAATTTAATGTAAAACATATTGAATTTTTTATGACCAAAATGTCTTTATATATTTCTAGTTTCATATTTTTTCTTTTTATATATGTTCGACTGACCATCAAATTAGTACTACAAATACAAATTTCAATCCGACATTCGAAATAAAAAAAAACTGAAGTATGTTTGTAATTATAATAACATTTTTTACATTTAAGTGTTTCTTAGATTTTAAATTTACAAAATCAAGCCCTTTGGCAAAACTATATAGAAAGCGCAACTGCTACATACCCGTGAACAAAAAAAATGAAGGAGAAGATAAATGGCTTACTACATCAACTCCAGTACTGCTAGAATTCATATATGGCAACCAAGGAGTCCAGGGCTCAAAAAAACAGCTCTGTCATGGTTCATGGGCTGGCCAATAATACCAAGTACTGAAGGACATTGTAGCTGTAGTAGCTGCTTCTCTCCATATAGTATGTCTATGAAGAAAATGAATGTGTGCTTTTGTGCTGTGTGCATGTTTGCCTCTTTCTCCAATTAGAGGACCAAACACAACAGTGAAAACATGGTCAACAAGGCTCTTAAGTGAATACAAAATCTCAGGGGAACTGCCAAGATCTACAAGATTCAAAAATTAATTACAGAACAAGCAGGTTTGACTTGTTTCACATTCACTTTTACCTTGTAAACCTACTCATTTTTGAAGTTTTTCTCTCATCTCGTAGATCTAGGAAATTTACTGTACATAAACTGATAATGAGACAGCAGTTTCTTGGAGGAGACCATGGTTAACTACATAGAAGTGATAGAACCAAAGGAGCATGTAAATCTGCAGAGAAACCTAAAAATAGACTGGAATTTCTCATTAATTCAAAAAATAATGCACAACTGCAGCATCTGATGCAAATAAACAAAGACTAACATTTGGATTAAGATATAGGATTATGTGCAATGAAAGGTTTTAATAAACTAGCAAACAAGGGGGATAAAAGTGATTTACATCAAAATACCAGATTGGATGGAAAATTTTCAGTCTTAGCATACACGTGCTGATTGCTGCTGAGATAGTAATGGGGAACCAATGCGTGCTTGATGGAGGGGTGAATGATGATGTCTTAATGGGGATCTGATCACAGGATTGGACGCCATCTGCTTATCAAGTTGCGGTCGTTTAGAAGTATTCTTTGGGGCTTGAACTTGTTCCAGTTTTTCTAAAACCTCAACCATACGCGGTCGGGCTTTAGCTTCATTACAGAGACACTGTAAGGCCAGGCTCGCAGCCACAGAGGCACCTTTCTGGGAGTACTGCCCTTCCAACTTAGTGTCCATTATCCGGAATAATTTGCGTTTGTCACCCAAATATGGCCTGGCCCAGTCCACCAGATTTTGCTCTGTGCCAACTCTTGTTTTATCAATAGCATGACGACCAGTCAACAATTCCAACAATACAACTCCAAAACTATAAACATCGCTCTTTGCAGACAGTCGACCTGTTTATTATTTGAAACGTCAGCATAGAAAATAACTAGATCATCCAAGTGTAACTAGGTTCCAAAGTCCAAACCATGTTAACTGCGTGAAAACATCATATCTCCATCCTATGCAAACTTAGTAAAGCAAGCAGTCAGCACTAATTCATTTTGAGTATGGTAGAAAAATAAAAATCCAACTGAGCCACCCTGGAGTCTAAGCTTTAGCAGATCTTCCTCATCTAGGATAACTGTGTAGGTTACTTGTTCCCACTTTCCCTTCTTGCATGAGTGGAATTTAAGTGCCACTGCAAATTTTCCACCTCTTAGAGAATAGCAGTTATAATCCAAAAAGGTGATTCTAATATTTCTAGCCACTGAAAATTCATATAGGGTGACAGAAGAAGATATCATATGACTACATAAAACGTATATGGAGAAATGTATCATCCACATTCCTATTCGAAGAGGACAATAAGTAAGAAGAATCAGCAAAGTAAGAGCTAACAGGCAAAGCGTTCACAGTTATCAAATAAGAATGAAATAAGTAGGGTAGCTTGTAGACAAAGCAAAGTAAGTTAATAATAACTGTTACTGAATACGGATATATGAATGGACCTGTAGCAACGTATTCAGGTGCTGCATAACCATGAGTACCCATGACTTGTGTGGAGACATGAGTCCTATCACCAGTGGGGCCTGCTTTGGCCAAGCCAAAATCTGAAAGTTTTGCATTAAACTCCTGCATAAGTTAAAGCATGATAAATGAAACATGTAAGTGAAAAAGCAGATAACATTCATGTAAGCTCAAACCAGCAAAGGGTATTCTACAGTTTATTATTGGGGGGTGGGGGGGAATGCCACTCATTTGTTCAGCATACTGCATCTAGTAGAATGTTGGAAGCCTTGAAATCCCTGTATATCACTTGTGATTCAGCATCATGCAAGAAAGATAGACCTCTAGCAGCACCTATGGCAACTTTGATTCTTATTGCCCATGATAGCGGCTGGCCCCCTCCTGGAAAACAATAAATTACTTGGAAGTTAATGGCCAAATTGCTAATCTTTGCACTGCAACAGCAGAGATAAATAAAAAAATAAAAATCGTGATCTTTCGCTCTGAAAGTCCAGTTATGGCTTCATCCAGAAGTTGCTGCATTCGACAATAATAGTATCACTAGTTGATGTTAACGTAGCCAGTTGTATCAATGCTTATTGTATTTAAAGTCAAAATCCAAGATGCAGCAAGCAAGGCTACAATAGCAGTAAACAGATATGATTGTAGCAGTAGCAGTTGCATTAACAATATGTCTGCCAGACTCTGCCTAGTACTTTCTCTATTCCAGTCACAACCCAAGATGGAGGAATTAGAGCACCCAGATGACAGCTGGAAGTCAAACCCACATGAAAACCTCTCACGTATTTTGGAAATGAAGACTACATAGTAAACCCAAGGATGGATTCCATAAGAGAGATATAAGATCAGCTGCAGAAAGTAGTGCAACCTAAAAAGGGTGAGCCCAGTGCCAGGTAGAGCAACAAAGAAGCTAAAGGGCAAGAGATAGTTGTCTGGTCGTGTAGCCCCTGCACAGTGGTAGCAATTAGAGCAAGTGACAAGGACATCAATATTGATTGGGTTTCTAATTTCCTGAGGACAGAGCTGAAACCAAGGCAGTGCCTTTTTTTCCCACGGAAATAAAACAAGTCAATTTGTGAAGACTGAAGAGGATGTTGAGCAGATAAATGGCCAAATAGGAAAGTGAATCGGAAATGAATGCATTCAACATGGTTGAATGAAAATTTTAGGAGTTGACATGGTTTTGGGCCTAAGAAGAATATGCATAAATTCCCGTATAAGATTTTGAGAAGTGGAAGTGACGATATAAATATCCAATGGTTATTATGGAAACTAAGATTAAAACAGATTTCCCTCTCACCTAAATTCTCTCTCCTCATTCTCTCGCCTCTTTCTCTCACATCTGTTGTGTTGTTCCATTGGCTGAGATTGCATGTGTTGTCATTGTTGGCAACAAAAATGAAGTGTGTTCTAAGAGTGCATAGTTAATACTGAAGTGAAGGTCCCATAGAAGGCTTTATGTTTTTAGAAGTTGATTAACACTATTACAACGGTTTTGAGTGCTTATGAGAAGATTTAAGTGTTTTGGATGAAGTAAAGATTCTTTAGGATATTGGATTTCACAGGTCACTGCACCAAGATCATCTTGGATGATATTTTGGGTAGTCATGCAATTGGGGTTCACCTACAACTGCAAAAACGTAGTTCATGAAGTCATCTTTCCAACACATTTTTCAGATTGTAATTCCGATATCAAACGAGGAAGTTATGATGTTTCTCATGAGAGTGTGCGATATAGAAGCAAATCTGGGCAATGTAGACGTCTGATGAAATTTTCTCTCTGTGATGTTATCTATATTCAAATGTTCAAAAATAATTTTTAAAGAGTTTGGGGGTCTTTTTGAAAGAAGTTTTATGTCTCAGGGAGGCAGGTATAATTTTGAAAGATTGAATGGTGTGAATCTAATGGTTATTAAAAGGACATGGATGAAGATCCGACTTTAAGGGCCGAGATTTATGCGCTTGGTTTTCAAGTGTCCAAGACAGAAAAGATTTCATCGCGAGGTGTTTGGTTGATCTAGTGTGTTGCATATTTAAGACAGAATCAAAAAAGACTTTGTCTAAAATAATCTTGTGAGGTCTCATATAACTTAAGACATCCAACGGCCTAGATGTCACCCACCATTTTAAAGAGGATATCCAACGGTTGTGTGATTAGATTCTCTTTGCGGCTCATCTAGAAAATGAAATCCAATGGTTACTGCACATCAACGTTCATCCTCTTTAAAAGTCCAAATTTGAGCAAAACAGTAGCGGGTTTTTGGCTTGTATAGACTAAGAAAAACAATGAGGAGAAACCAAGAAGTAAGATCGGTATGGAGAACAAGCTTGGATGCATATTTTAATGAAAACGTTGAAGAAGAAGGTGAGTAATCTATAGTAATCTCCCTCATTTGAAAAGTTTCACCTTTCAAATAGTTGCTTATTAGGGTTTAGTTTTTTTAGGTTGTAGCCCTATAATTTAATGGGTCCAAGAATTCATACTAGAGTGGGTGCTCTATGTTTTGAATGTATTGAAAGTGAGTGCTCTATGATTACTGTATTGATCAAGATTTTAGTTGGAAAGTATTGAGTAAATACGAAGCTATATTTAGGGCATTAGCTGCATTACTCCATGGATGTAGGCAGTTTGGCCAAACCACGTAAATTTGGTGTCTTGTATCTCTAGTTTATTTTTGCATTGCATATATTGGAGTTTTGATTACAAAGTGGTGGTACACCGTTTGATAGACCCATCCACATTTTGGTTTGTGATGGACGTGTCGTTGTGTAATTGATAACTATAGGATTATCTTGATCAATCTTGTCTTGAGATTAAGAAAGCGTCATATTAAAGAGAATTTTAGAAGACACTGATTCCCCCCCTCGGGTGTCCACCTAGGAATAACATGTTGTCTTACCGTTTTCCTATCTTCACAGTAAACTCATGCTTAAACAAAGAAAATAAATCTCTCTCCCTAGTTGGAGTAACAGAAAAGTGTTTCCCTCTCCTCTTTCTTGCTACGGAAATCAAATCGATTGCTCACCCTTATGCAAAAAAAAAAAAAATTATGGTGGGGAGAGAGAGAAGAGATTCTTGTTTTCAGGTATCAATGGGGTTTACCATTAAATATTGTGATTCCAAAGAGAGAAGCAGGAATCACCGTGGTGTTGTCATAGTTAGAGAGAGATTAAAAACCCAATGTTCAGGCTTGTGTTAAGTGTGAAAGTAGAATAGAAAGAAATGGCAAGAAACAACATGAAGGAAAGAGGAGAGAGATTTTAGGAATGAGGGAATTCTGTTTTAATTAGAGTTTTGATAAGAGCCAATGCATAATTATATAGCAACTTGTCAAAATGCTAACCGAGAATTTCAGAGAATTACAGGAAAAGCAACTACAGGCAATAAAACACCATTCAATTCTGAGTAATTGGAGACTTGGGATAAGCTTTAATTGATATGAGTTTAGTGAGAAGCTTAACCCATGACATCGAGAGGAAATAGGTTTACTTACGTTTAAATAGATGATTTTCCAAGCTCCCTTTAGGCATGAACTCATAAACCAAAAGCCTATTATCCCCCTCCAAGCAATAACCAACAAGCTTAACTAAATTAGGATGATGAAGTTGGCCAAGATAGTTTACTTCTGTCTGCAATCAATCAACAAAGGAATAAGAAAAAGGAAGAGAGAGAGAAAAGCAACAAGATTGATGAGAAACCTACCAACCACTCCTTGTGACCTTGGAAACCTTCTGGCTTAAGCTTCTTGACAGCTACAACAATTCCAGATCCAGGCCTTGTGGCAGCATGGGTGTGCCTGTCAATCCATCCTTTAAAAACATAACCAAATCCTCCTTCTCCAAGAAGACTGTCTGGGCGGAAATTTTTAGTGGCACTCTTTAGCTCATTAAAGGTGAACGATATCAAGTTTGGGGATGACAATATCTCACTCTCAGACCTAGGAGTCGGAAGACTTCCCGAGGTGCTCCTTTCACTGTAGGATGGAAATGTCAAACTAGAAACTGCTGAAGTTGAGGTAGTTTTGCTGGTTCCTTTTGACACCCCTGAAGCTTCAAAAGACATGCAATAAACAAGGTCATCCAATGAATAGAAATAAATAAAGTGAAACAATTAATTCAAACGATAGGATGCACTTTGACTAGATCCCTTCTCCAAGCTATATCAATCAATAAAAGAAATAGGAGCTCGCCATTTCAAGGATTTCCAGCGACTGAATTTATCATTCAAGATATCTTGCAGGAAATTAGAAGCGAATGGCAGATGAAAGTGAGACTTTTAGCTATTCAACAAGGAAGAAAAATGATTTTTAAAAAATCCCCACATAAACGCGGTAATTAAGAATGCCTACATTCAAACTCCATACTTGGTTCATCCATGGGGAGTCAACGCTACTCTATCCATTACTGGAAAAGAACCCACAATTCTTAGTGAATTTAGGTTCTGTAAAAATGAGCAAAAGAAAGGAAAATAGGGTTTAGAAAATGGGATAAACCCTCAATTTTCGCAAATCCTACCATGAACCCACTAGATACTGAAAATCAAGTAGAGAAATGGCGACAGCTCAAAGAATCCATGCCGAATCTGTAGTTCTGCAGGGGTAAAAGATATGGAAAAGAAAATCCTTTCGAAATTTTTTGAAATCCCTACTCCAGAATAGGAAGGTAGAGCTTTTATCATTTACAGGACATAATTAGAACTGAAACCAAAACCAGAAACAACAAAGAATGAAACTTGGATCTTTAAAAAACTGAACTGCACACCGAGGAAGAAAAGAAAACGAATTTAGAGAGCTTACAAGAAATAATCTGAGTGCTTTGAGTGTTGTCAACCCTTGCAGCAGAATCCAAGCAGTTCCCCATATGGATTGTGAAATTGCTCAAAGAAATCACTCTCTCGAGTGAAAAACCATCAACAACTCATCACCATATGTATACCATAAAATCGAAATTCGATACTAATCTATAAAGATGCCCTACTCTATTGTGATTTACTTCCCTTCTTCTCTACGCTTTCAGAAGAGAGAGCCGAGTCAAGACTTATTAGTGAGAAGATAAATAATCTTCTTTTTTTCTTTAATTCTATTTTTTTAGTACCATTGCATGTAATTTTTCTCCTCGAGCGGCATTCGCCGAATAAAGTAAACGTAAGACGACAGACGACTTAGACTCTTATGCATTTACTACAATACCCTTCGTCAATCATTTTGAAAGAGAGAGACACTGTATCGTTAATATTTTTGGGGATATGCATTTTTTCTTTTATGTAATATTAAAAAGGCTTTTTTCAACCATTTATGACTTGGTGGATATGACTAGCTATAGTCAATGTACTGTGTATCGTAAATATACGGGGATTTATCGTGATGTCGCTGGGGCGACACTATAAATTCACAAAGTTGACGATTTTGTCGACTGTTGCGATATATCGCCGATTTCTTTATAATATATTGCCAATGTCGGTAGAGGGGTGGCGGTGGACTGGTGGAGGTGCAGGTGGTGCACTTGGAGGAGGAGTTGGTGGCGAACTTGGTGGAGGGTGTAGCCGTGTAGGCGGTGGACTAGGTGGAGGAGCTGGTGGAGGACTAGGTGGAGGAGCTGGGGGTGGACTGATGGAGGAATTGGTGGTGCTAGTGGAGGTTTGAGCGGTGGTGTTTCAATTTCATCACTTGCTGCTTCAGTTTCTACTTCTTCTACTCCCGAAAGAGAAAACCATACACCACCACCACCATACCAGGATTCACCTCTTACCCCTTCGTCAGAACCCTACCAGATTTCATCAAGAACCGCCATTGTTTCCTCGAATGGTCCACCCAAATCCTCAGCCACTCTGCCACCAACAGCGTCATCTTCTGCTGGCCTGTTAAAATCCATGGCTTCCTCACTACCAACCCTCTCAACGTCGAATACATGCTCAAGACCAACTTCGAAAACTACCTGAAAGGAGATCAATTCATCACTCTCTAGGAAGATTTACTTGGCCGTGGCATCTTCAACTCCGACAACGAACTCTGGAAATTACAACGCCAAAAATCGCCTGATATTTCGGCTGGTGTCGCCACCACCGACACAGCCGACACTAGTCAACACGTCGGACCTTGGTTATAGTCACGTATCAAGTTTATATAATTTCTCTACTTCGGTGGAATTCAGAATCTCTTCACATGGTAGTTCGTTTGCTCATCTCCTCACTCAGTTAATGGACGACATGTTGCTGTTAGGCACTCGGGCAAGAAACGTATCGTTCACCTAAACAGGTTATTTATTTGTAAATTGTAGATATACCTTGTCAACGGTCTAGCTTGAATTGTACGCGCGGCCAACTCATGATCTCCACTATGGTTTATTTTAAAGATTATTTCATTTTATATACTTCTCCAGTTGTCATCTTGACCGTACCTATTTCACTGTTTTCCTGATTACCACAAAAGAAATTTTTTTTAAAATTCACTTTTTGTCTTTTTGAATAAATTATTATTATAAAAAATGTCAGGTACTTCATAATTATCCTGAGCCAAACACTAGCTTGGGAGGATGACTTTTTCTGTTTTATTATTTTCTTGGTGGAAATGACTTTTCGGTTTGTGCATGTTAATGGGGAAAATTTTTTCTTCGTCAAGACATGTTAATGGAAATGCAATGGGAAAACATCGATTTTTTGGTATTTTCGTCTTTGATTGGGTTAAGACCGTAATTTAGAGTCTATGGGTTTTAGACTTGAGACAACAAGTTGAGATATTTTATTTTTGACTGGGTCAAAATAGTCTTTTTGTCATTGTGTTAAGCACATGTGCAATGGCCATTAGAATTGTACAAAGCCACTTGAGGTGCCAGAGTTATTGTACTCTCCACTTGTAGCAGTCCAGATCAATGTTTCCCTGATGTTTTTTCCATCAAATATGTTTTGTGGGTCCATATTTGGATATTTTGAATTCTATCAATGAATTATTTTATCGGTATTTATACAAATAGTTGTCGCACAATATATGTGGTGAAAAAGCATTGAGTGATCCCCTAGAGATAGGTGAACCGGTATGACCCCCATTCATCGTACCCTGATATATTTCCTCTGTTTACCCCACTAGTTCTTGGCCCCCTCCCCTCCTCCCTCTCTTGGTCCTCTTCTTTCTCTTCCCTTCTCCCCTTTTCCTCCTTTTCCCTTTCTCCCCTTCTGTTCCTCCTCCTTGCTCTTTCCTCCTCTCTTCTCTCTTCTCTTTGGCTCTGCTTTCTTTCTCTCTCCCTGGTTTTCTTGTCGTTCTTCCCGGTTGGCTTGTCTCTCCTGCTTTGTGGTTCGCTTCGTTGGGTTGTCGCTGTGGCCGTCCTCCGCTTCTGGTGCGGCTCCTGGGGGCCCCCCCCGGTCCGGCGGGTCCTGGTTGTGCCTTGGCCCGTCTCGCGGGTGGGTTGGCGTGGCGCGGCCCTTGCGTTGGGGGCGCCGTGGCTCTGGCCGTGGCCTCGGGTTCTTTGGGTGCTCTCCCCTGGGCCCCCCCTTGTGCTCTTCCGTGTGGTCCGCGGTGGGCTCGTGTGCTGGTTGGTGGGTGCCGTCGGCCCTTGGGGGTGTGTGCGTGGCCCGGGTGGGTGCCGCCTGGCTTCGGGGCGGTGCTCGGGGGTTGCCTTCCTTGGCCTGGGCGGTTTTCGGGCTCGTCGTGGGGCGTCTCCGTCCCGTGCCTCTCCTCCCGCCGCGCTCTTGGTGGAGCGGGTCCCTGCGGTCGTGCCCTGCCTGGGGCTTTGGGCTTGCTTTTTCCGGTCGCTTCTTGGCCGGCTCGGGCTGCCCGGTCTTGGCTCGTGGGTTCTCCCTCTGTTGGGGTCCGTGCCGGGCTTCTCTTCGCTTCTGGTGGGCTCCTTGGGCCTCGCGGCTCCGTCGGGTGTCGTCTTGCTCGGCTTCGCCGGTCCTTTGAGTTTGGGGCAGTCTGGCCGGAGCTTGGCGGTGGGGGGGGGTCGCCCCCCGGGGCTCGTTCTCTTCGAACGGGGGTGGCCTTTCACCCGACTGCTTCCTTTGTGTGGCCCTTGGGCTGGGTTGCCCCGGGCCCTGTGCACTCCTCGGCACGGTGGGGGTGCCTGGGATCTTGCCGGCTTGGTGCTATCAGCCGAGCGCCCCTCATCCGGGGTTGTGTCGTGGGGTGCGTATCCGCTGGCAGGGCCTGGTTGTCGGGGCCCCACTTTGTCTCCGGAGGAGGCGCGTTTGGGGCTCCGGCGGGGGCCTTGCGTCCTCGGCCGCCCTATCGGGGGTTGCCGGGGTCGAGTGACTTGGGGCTTGGGGCCCGTGGACTTGTCGGTCGTGACATGGCGACTTCGACTTGGTGCTTGGCTGGTTCTTGCACGGGTCAGGTCGTCCTATGCCATTCTTAAACAGGTGTGCTTTGGGGAGGAGCACCTTGTTGGTCCCAACGTCGGGCTGGGGGGCCGGCTTCTTTCGGCCATGCTTGAGAGGGAGCCGAGAGGGCGTCCACTTTGGCGGCCTCTTGGAGCAGGGGATGTCCCCAGGCCCGGCCGAAGGAGGTCAGCTCTAGGAGTTCGGCGTGTGCCCCCCGGTTGCCCAAGCCTCACCAAGGCGGGTTGGTGTGGCTGTCCTCTTGACAAGCCACGAGAGTGAGGTGGGCCGACATGATGCGACCCGCCTTCGCAATGGGGACTGGTCTGGTGGTTCTCCCCAACAATTCAAGTCCTTGCGAGGTGCACGGCTGGTCCGTCGGTATGAGGGCCGTTCAATCGTGGAGTGGGTGGTTTCCTACCAACTAGCCTCCCACCAAATCTCAGTCCATCCTGTCTTCCATGCGTTGTTGAAGCCTTACCGGAGATGCGGAGGTCCTGTCGTGGGACTTCTACAGGGCCCTACAAGCATAACAACATCCTTGACAAGGAGGCGGAACATATATGGCGGATCGGTAATGCGCCGTGGGGTGCCTCCGTCGAGGTTTTGGTGGTGGGGGTTGCTCGAGGCGAGCGTTGGGACCGCGCATTGTGGCTCAAGAATATATAGGAGATTCCCGTGACGCGGGCGTCGCGGGTGGTGGGGGAGATGACCGCCCAATTCATCGTAGGCCCAATAGAATAATATTAATGAACCATACATGGTTTAGCCCAACTTAGCTAGTTACTAATGGGCCACACTGGACTAACCCAACTTAGTCCTAATGGGCTACACTTGCCCACATTCTAGAAGGGAGGAGATTCTGAGGTCTACATCTATAAAGTATCTTGTCTCTAGAAATATCCCTAGAAATTCTGCCCACTAGAATATTCCTAACCATTAGATTCTGCACTTGTACAAATCCAACCATTCATTGTTCCTACCTCACCTATAAATAGGGAGGACTCATTTGTACAAGCATCAAACAGTGGCAATACAAGTTCTCTCGGTTCTCTTTGGCTCTAGCTTTCTTTTACTCTCTCTACCTAGGTTTTGGGCTTAGTGCAAGTAGTGCTAGTGCGCGGTTGGCTTAGTCAATAACTAAGGCCGTGACAGGTAGCTTTGATTGCTTCAATGGTTGAAATCTAAAATTTCTTCTTTAGAGGCCAAGGTTCAACTACTGGTACCTTCAATCATAGACCACATCCCCTAGAGATAGGTGATTCAAACTTTGTTGCAAAAGTAATGCACCATTATTGCTTACGTAGCATTAGGTGAAAAAGCATCAAGAGATCGCCTAGAGAGGTGATTCACTGCAGAGAGGTGATTCAAACTGCGTTGTAGAAGTAAAGCACTATTATTGCTTATGTAGCATTAGGTGGAGCTAGGGTCCTTCATTTAGTGTGACTCTCGTTTTGATTTATTTTGTCAAAATTTAGAAGCGGGTCTTTCTTCTTAATATGCGGTGAGAAGGTGTAAGAAGCACACAACTCCACCTTTTGGCCCTCTTTTCATGAGTGAAATACGAGCACTTCCCGATCCCCCTATTTGAGAAATTGTTAGTGTTAATATAATTGATAGAAGGATCATTGTGTTTTATCCCCTTGTTATTGTTTTCATAAAAAATATAATAGATTTTAAATTGGTACGTAGTAGTTTCTTTTTTCTTAAATATTAGTGGTAACAAATTTTGCAATCTTCATTTGACCAAATCTTGCTTTTGACCTGGTTGTTTCGGTGGTGCCCAGCATTGGATTCGCGTCACATGAATTTCATCAAATCTAAATTGCAAAAAAGAGCATCTATACATTATGCCAATTTGAGTGAAATAAACGGTTTTCCCTTTATCCGATCGAGTCAGCATTTTAAGCGACTAAGGTTTAATAGAATTCACGTGATGTCTATCCAACGTTGAGCACCACAAACATCACCGTGTCAGAATCACCGGCCTAGCATAATCCTGTTCGGCCTCTCCCGATGTCAAATCCTACTTCGTCCCTAGGAGCATAGAGATGGGAGCATTATCAAAGAGTTTGGAGAAGAATCATTATCAAAGTCAATTTTTCTATATAAGAAAAATCGTTTAGGTTGGAATTAGGTTCACAGGCATCATATGTTTAGGCACTTGAACCCAATTTTCTTCGTAGATATTTGATGCATGTTCCCCCCCCACCACCCAACCCCCCCAAAAATATTTTTTTTTTTTTTAATTTTTTTTTTTTTTTTTATTTTAAAATTTTTTTTTTTTTTTTTTTAAAAAAAATATATTTTTTTTTAAAATTTTTTTTTTTTTTTTTCTTCAGTTTATTTATTTCATATTTATATTCAAAAAGTTATTTTCGTGATTCACATATCCTCTTAATTGTTTTTTTCTTATTTATCCAAAATCTCATGTGTATTTTTTATTCGAAATTTTTTTCAGATGGTTAGCTTTTAAAAAATATTTACTCAATAAGATATTTAAAAAAAAATTACAATCAAGTAAGCTCAGTTTGGGGACGTGCAGGGAGAGAACAATAAAATTCAAATGCCCTAAAAGTGCTGGTGGGTTGTGTCATCCTAAGGAAGATTGGATTAAAATCAATGTGGATACATCACTATGTAAAGGCGGATACTGTCAAAATAGGAGGTGTACTTTGAAATATAGTTGACAAGTTTTTTGGAGGTTTCGTGAAGAGAACAACGGAGACGGACATTTTGGAAGCTAAGTTGCAGACGATCTCTGAAGGAATCCAATTTGCACGTGAAAGGAATTTCATGCATTTATATGTAGAGTCCGACTCTCTTACAATTATTGACTTGCCAACGCCAAATACAATAATACAAGGGAGAATTGCGAGAATGATGCATACAATAAAGGACAAAGTGGGAAAAAAATAGAAGAATCAGATTCCAACATGCGTATCGGGAGTCCAACTATGCTGTTGATTGGCTTCCGAAGAAACCGACATCTTTAGAGGAACCTTTCCCATTCCCCTACACCCGGTCCTTAAATGGGTTCTACAGTTCTACTAGAAAAAGACTTAGTCACAATAAACGTGGATGGGTTCAACCATTTTTTGTAGCTAACACAAATTGTAAACCTCCACATAAATTGTTGCGTGGTTTTTAAGTATATCTTTATAATGAATTGATTATCTTTGTTCAATAATAGAGGCAAACAATCTACAAGAACGTGAGTTATCATAAACGGCAAATTTGGATGTGGGGTCAAATTTTCTGGTGGGCCCTGAAGAAGCTCTGAGTCTGTTTCGTGAAAATTGAGGATTTTTAAAATGCATTTGGATTTTATTTTTGTAACATATACCATCAGAAAGAGTCAAATACGTGATCTTTTCACAAAGAGGTATTAGTTCTTATGTAGTCATAAAAGTTTTGATCCAATTGGTTCGTATATGTGTATATTCTAGAAGGTTGGGGCCGTTAGCTAAAGTTGTTCAATTCATGTGTCATTCACTTTTGTACCTATCAGGCCCTACATTAAGAGTTTCAAGCAATAATTTTGGCCTAGAATGACTGACTTAGGTTAGCCTTGAACCTTAACTCTACCCTAGCAACGGAAATTGAAACCCAAGCCCAACTGAACCCTATCAAGGTTTAAAAATTTTCAACCATAACCCAACCCTAACAGGACCTGCCTGATTAACCCTAACCCTGACCAAGTTTTTTGTGAAAAACAAAATTGATAATAATATTACAATCAAGTAAAATCAAACCCTTGAATTCTTTGTTGAAAGCTATTGGCTTTATCGACTGAGAAACAATGTAATACCATCTAATTTCGATATTAAATAACTTTTAAGTATAGATAATTGAATTAAACTAATATAGGGAGTTGGGCTAAGTCAGGTTGGCCCCAAGGCTAAACTTAACCCGACCCTGACCATTTCAGCGCTCATTATTTTGTAACTCGAGCCTACCCTTTAGATTGAAAAAATTGGGCTTGAATCAGGTCAGGCTCAGAACAAGTTTGGACCATGTTGGGTCAAAAGAGTTTTATTGATGCCCCTAATTTCTAGGTGATAATCGATATTAATATAACCAACCGAGAAATTAAGCACGGTTTTTTTATTTCGTTTTATTTTGATTTTATTCTCGATAGACTATTATTGATCGCCTTGGTGTTAAAGCTGGTCTGGTTCGGTTTAAATTTCCACTATTACATATTTAAAACAAAAAAGGTTTATGTCTAGTCATGGAAATTTTTGTTGATTTTGAAGTGATGGGATCAGCTTTTTGTTTTGGTCTTCCATTTAATTGGGTTGGGCTTTTACATGTTCTTTTATTTTATTGGATTTGTTCAAAGTTAAGGGTCTTTAGGAAAAATTTATCCATTCCATTTCTAACATCCATTTCTTTGTAGATATATAACATATGTTCCAACATTACATTAAATGACTGAAATTCATTTATAAGTCAAATCAAAGAATTGTGATTAAATTAAAAAATAATGATGTAACTTGTAAATGGACATCAACCTTTTGATGTGATGTTGGGACAAATGTCACTTAACTACAAGAAATGGACAGGATATGTGTCCGGTCGTTAGGTGTCTAAATTTTTCTCTTGTAAGTTGCGTAACTTTCACCTCCTTATAAAACAGCACTCAAAAGTAACAAAGTAACACAAATACTTACCCAAAAAAAAGAAAAGAAAAAACATAAATAAGATACCAAAAAAAATAAAATTTAAATAAATAAATATTAATTCCTCTTTGGTACAAGAAATTGGTCCTAAAAGCATAGAAGGGTCAGTTGGAGTTACCGTAGAGATACACTTAAAAATGCAACAACATTTTCTTTCCTCCTCAAGATCTACAACACCATAGATTACATACACCTTAGACTCCCCCTACTTATCTGAGCCAATTGAGGTAGCTTCTATCAATCAAGTTGAGGTTATTTCTCTAAGGGGTTGCTCGATGGTGTCTTAGAAGGGATGTTTCATTTGCAAGCAGAGATGGACAATCTTCAACTCATCAAGGATACCCCGATAGTTCGACCTTAGTCAAACACTCAACCTTAACTTGGCCCTGACATGATTAGAGCCACCTTGTCTTGGCCCTAACATATCCTCCAATGCAAAATTTTGAATCCAAATCTTATTTGGGCTTAGAGTGGGTAGTGGCAAGTTTGGGCCATCGAGGCTGAACTTGCATCTCTAGTACCACATTTGCATACAAAAATACTACTTTTTCATGGAAGGAGTACCTCTTGGCTGAATAGGTCATTCTTGGCAAGGGTTTATCAAATCTTTGTGCACATGAAGTTGTGAATGCATTTAAGACATCTAGATGTAATCCATCTATAACCATTGAAAGTTGGTACCACATGGTGGATTCCATCTAGATGCATCGCATATGTTCATGTACATGAAGATTTCGCTCACTCCACCAAATGCATGTTGATTCCATTTGGATGCCATGCGTGCGTCAGTTACTCTCGCCTCCGTAACGCCCAGTATAAAAGCTAAAGCGGAGAAAGGAAAACCTCACTCATCATCTTTAGGGCTCCACATCTCTCAAGCAATCGGTAATGTCTCCTTTCTTTTTTCTGTAACCTAAATTTCTTCTTCATCTTCATAAGATCGGCTTCTTATTTTATAATTGAATCGCAGATAGACGGTGAAGTCGATCTTCCTAATCTGATCGATATCCGCGGTTCAGTTATTTCTAGGTATGGTTACGATTTTACATTTTAAGTCATCACTATAGACTTAGATTTTGATGTGCATATTGTAAATTGAATCTAGGGTTTAAACTCCCAAATACCAAAAATGCAATTCTTTTTTGTTTACTTTCTTTATCCACTCCTTAAGCTTGATCATTATTTATTTACAATAGTTTGAACATTTTATTGTTCTATGATTCTTGACTTATGAATCGCGTACTCACATTTGGATTATTTCCTTGTACAAGGATGTCGAAGACACTTTAGTGAAATCCATAAGCGCGATGAATTCCATCTGCACTAGTACATCCATGTACAAGGACATGATCCAGACTCGAGAAGCACCCAATAGACGAGAACCAATGCCAAGAAAAACTCATGGCCTTTTACTTTAGGGTTCCAAAACCCTAAAATCCATTTGAGGTTACAAATTTTGGGAACTTGGGCTTGACAATGTTGGGCCCTGGGCCCAAAAGAGAAAGGGAGCCCTAAAGAATAGGTGGTTAGGATGGGTAGATATGAATAAACTAAAGGGTTAAAAAGGTAAAGTGGAGAAAATTTGAAATCCAAAATTGTCTTCCCACCAAAGGAGCGGATATAACCGCTTCCCTTCCCCACAAGAAATATTATTTTAAGCATTTTTTTATTTTCATTTAAAAAGAAGGAAATTCTCTCTCTCTCTCTCTCAAATTTTTTTGTTATTAATATAATTAATTAATTGTTTTATTTAAAAATAAGAGTTAGATAAGACTGAAGCGAAGGGGGTAAGTAGTCCTTTCTCCAACACGACGAAACCCAGACCCGAAGGAGGAGAAGAACCCTTTCTCGTGTTATTTTGTTTCATCGTTTTCATCTGACCTTCAGTCGAGCTCGCAACAAGATCAGGTTTTTTCTGTCTCTCTATCTCTAAAATCTGTTCGCTCTTGTTGGGCACTTTGATTTTTCCTGCGATTTCCCCCCAAATTTGATGTAGAGGGAAGCGTGTGTACTGGGGAAGGTTCTTCTTACTTTCTGTACAAAGCTTCTGCTTGGATCCATAAGTCTTTAAAGTTTCTTCGCCTGTGAAAAATTCTTTGGATCTGTTGTCAACTTTGGTCTTTTCTCTTTTCCTTACTTGTCTATTGTGCAGAATTTCGTTCCTTTCTCCCTCTTCTCCTTCTTGCTCCTCAACACTTGCTTTCTCTGTTTTCTTTATTGGGAAGTCAGACTCAGGTGTCTGTTTGACTAGACCACGCAGCTGTGGTTTCTTCCAAATTACTAGCCGTTTATTAATGGAAATTTTTTATTAGATCTTTCTTTCATTTTTTTTTTCATTATTTCCTTCTCTTTCTACACTATTTATTTATTGAAGCTTGTTGGATTTTCTATCCTAGAGTATCTGGAGAGAACCCTTTTTTTTTCTTTTTCTTCTTTTGTGTATATATTTATTTGTTTCTCTCGATTTATTTTTCCAAGTTTCCATTTTTGCTATTATTTTTTAGTTGTCAAATGGCGGGAAAAGGCGGCAAGGGCCTTTTGGCGGGAAAGACCACCGCAGCAAACAAGGACAAAGACAAGAAGAAACCGGTCTCCCGGTCCTCCCGAGCTGGTCTCCAGGTACAAAATAAACACTCCCTTCAGACCCACTTCAGAAAATTAATTTTTTTTGTTCTCTTATGTCAATTTTATAGCTCTTGGTTCTTGTTATGGTAATTCTGACCATTGGATATTTAGAACATGACTTGGTTGGGCCACTTACCAAACCCTATTATTAAATTTAATCATGTACACTTCCATCAATTGTCATGCTACTCATGCAACCTACTGTTAGTTATATTTTGTCACTTGGCTAACTCTAATTAAGCTGAAACCTGACATGTAAGCTGGGGAAATTTGAGCCCACCGCTCTACAAAATTTCAGCCTAATCAGACCTGTTATTAGTAGCAAATAGGTGGGTATCCATGGGTTTCCTTCAATTTGGTCTGTGCATATACCTGCGCCGTGATATACCCTTCAAATCCCGTCTGACCATGCACGATTGATGGCTTATTGGTTGAAAGTTGGTGCCTGATTTTTTTTAGTGTAACAACCTCTAGTGTGCTCTTGTCTTCATATAGTGGGCACCCTTCAAATCCCATTTAACCATGTTCGTTAATGGCTTCTGTTGGTGGCATGCCTTTCATTGCCCCATATGGGCAAGAGCTGGAATGATTCTTATTTTGGGTTGCTTTGGCAAAGTCAATATTTTGTTTTGGACTGGTCGGCTAGCTGAGGGGCCATGCCTTGGAGTTTTGGTTTTAACTGCTAATTTCAAAGAAAATGGGAGAGGTTATCCCTAAAGTTTTCCAAGCTGATTGGTTGTGAATTCTAGAAATGTTTGTGATATAGCTTTTATCATGAGGATTTTAGACTCAATTGTGCAGTTCAATATGTAGAATAATTTTTTTCTTTATGTAGCCAAGTAGTTGGAAAATCATTAGGGAGTAAGAAAGAAGTAAAATTCTGGTATTTCTTTGAGTGAGAACTTGCTCTGGTAAAGTGTATGTAAGGATTCCATGGTAATTAACGCTTCTAAGGTCTTGCTGTGCATCTTTATCTGATTTTAAGGGTATGATGGGTTATACCGATAATCTATGCTTAATGCCATGATTTGCATTGACTGCTCCTTTTTAGACCATATTGTGTAGAAATTTTGTTTTTACAGGATTGGCTTTTGTTTTTGAAGATTGTCTGATCCAAACCTCCTGTGTTCTTGAGTCCCAAGTTCACTGTGCTGGTGCTCTTTTTATCCAGGTCTATATAAGTAATACCTTAGCATCAGGTTTGTTTGCTGATTGTTTAGGTTCTCATGTTCACAGAGGAGTATAAGGGGGAAAAGTTCTGCACATTTTATGGTTATAAGTTGTCAAAGAATGGGACTGTAGTAGTCGACCAAATTTTTATGGTTGTTGGGGCTATTTTAATTTCAGTTTGGAAAGCTCAAGCTGAAGAAATTCCTGGTCCCAGAAAGGGGATCCTCATTCTCTCTTTGCTGTTTTTCGTTTAATTGAATCTTCACTATTGAATGATTGAATTCAAATCCTGAATGCACTCATCTAATATGGGTCTCTCTTGTCATACGCTAATCATCTTCTTGGTTTAACTGTGTTCAATCCAACTAGTTTAGTCAAGATTGTCTTTATGACAGATGCTTATCGCAGACTTTTGAATGTTCAATTATTTATTTATTTTTATGGTTTGCAAAATTTTGTGGCTCGAGTGTTTTGAAGGATGAATCTGCTTCTGCATGTGCTTACAGATAAGATTGTATAATACAAACTTCTGATTGTTTCTATAATTCCTGGCTATGGAACAACAAGCTATTATCTTTAAGTTAATTTGGATCTGTTGAACGTGTCTTGGTTATCCTGTACATTATTGGCATGGTCATTTAGTATTCATTTTTGGGCAAATGTAATGTTTTAGACAGGTGCATAGGCTCAGTTATTGAGGTTTGCTTTTGTGTTACTAATTATGAAGGTGGTTTAAATCAGATCAAATGCTAAACCTGACATCCTTGCATATGCTTCATGTGGATATTCATACAGTTCGCGAAGATAATTCTGTTCTTTTTGTTGTATAGTAAAGATTCAATGGTAGTAGAGACACTGAAAAATCTCATATAACGTACAACATATACTCATTTCTGCAAATAGTAAGTACTGGTCTGCATTCTTCTACTCATAGGGAAAGAGTATTCTCCCTGGGAGCGTGCTGTATACCTGGACAGGTTTATTATAAAACCTATAATACTTTTCATTGTCCTTTTTTCTTTTTGGGGGAGTATGGGTGAAATGATCCTTCTAACCCCATGAAAGGTAGAGACTCTGTCAAGAGAGATGCTTCTGCCTGCACTTTCAATGGCCCTTGCTCAAGCAAAGGGGCCTCTCCCAGACAAAGGGCACCTTCCCATATGCTTTACAAAAGTGTATCACAAGTGTTGTTGCATTGTGGTAGGAGTAGGGGGTCATCCAACTCTCCATTCTTCTTCTAATCACTGGAGTAATAGCATAGACACATTACATCTTTCCTTATTATTCATAATGATGGTAGGTTTAGTAGTTTGACTTATGGAGATGATTTGTACTCAATCAGAATGCATATAACTTTGTTTCACTTGTGGAAAAATAGTCATCATTGTATTTTTGCTTATTGACATCCTTGCTGCCCTGGGGGCTGGATACTATCATCTCAAATGTGAAGCCTGAGTTCTTGCACTGTTGGAAGCATTGGAGCATATTTGATCAATGATTAGTCATGTTTAAAGTCACTTGCATGGGATGACTGAGTTTGTTGGAAAAGGAACTGTGACTGACAACGACAGTTTTTTTTTTGGTGGGTTCTTTGGGGGGTGGGGGTGGGGGTTGGATACTGACAATGGAGCTAGTTATGCTGCTTAGCCAAAAGAGAAATTTTCTTTTTTGTGCTAGGCATTCTTATGGTTAAAGTAGAGGGGTCATTAGCTTGGAAGGTTTTGCTGATAAAAGTATACCAGCTGCCAGGTTTGCAATTTCCATATACATCAAACGATGACCAGGTATTCAGGTTGCAAGGGCAAATTCCAGGATTCCAGTTTTGAGGGTGGCCATTGTGTGCAAAAAATGCCGTAGTTAGGACTGACCCCAAACTCACTGCTAGCAAAACCTCATATATTTGAGTCCAGCACTGGGAGGTTAAATTAACACCAGGTTAGGCTGCCCAAAGCATCAAGTATGTATAATACTTTATTCGCATCTTGTTTTGAAAAGTGCCCTTCAAACCATCACCAGGATAAGATGCCTGGAGCACCAAGCATCTATAACGATTTTATGCACATCTTATTTTGAAAGTAATAAAAATTGAAGTAGTTGCATTTCCCATCTAGTTTATTACTTGGGTCCTCCTGAAATTTGGTTCTAATAATTTCATAAGTTTATGTTGTTTTCCTGCATCTTAGCTACATACGGAATTAGCTGGTCATGCTGGGGTCTTCATTATTGGTATATTGATACCCTTCCCAACCTCTCTGGGTTGACTTGCAATGTGAAACTGTTGTTGTTGGGGTTGCAGAGGCTAGTTTTCATATCATGTAGGGAAAATAATGCCCTACTTGGGTTGCCCATGACTATTTAGGGGAGAGCACGACTGCTGCTAAGAGGGGCCTTTGCCTGGTGTGATGGTAAATGCTTTAGTTTGCCAGGATGGAAATTTGACCATGAGTTCTGAGAGTTCCATTATGAGTAAAATTTGCCGGAGGTTAGACAACATCCAGTTAATGTTTCCCAGGACTTTGTGAAAGTGGGACTTGACAGGGTTATGATGCCTAGATCTGCTTGCCAAGTAGGAAGCTATGCTTTGAATCGATTTTCTTGAATCAATTAAACTGCTGTATTTGTATTTCATCTGTGGATGTTCTTGTACTACCACCTAAGCTTGATTTTTGACTACTTCTCTCCTGCCTCCTCCTGATTCATCTTAAAAAGTGAATGAATTAATTGAGTGATTATTCTAGTCATCCTACTTTTTGCTCATACTCTAATTGAAGTGTCGCCTTCTTGACGAGGGAATATAGTTTCCAGTAGGCAGGATTCATCGACAACTGAAATCAAGGATTGCTGCAAATGGTCGTGTTGGAGCTACTGCTGCAGTCTATTCTGCAGCTATCCTTGAATACTTAACTGCAGAGGTCCTAGAACTTGCCGGAAATGCTAGCAAGGATCTTAAGGTGAAGCGTATCACCCCCAGGCATCTGCAACTTGCCATTAGGGGGGACGAGGAGCTCGACACCCTTATCAAGGGCACAATTGCAGGAGGTGGAGTTATTCCGCACATCCATAAGTCTCTGATCAACAAATCCTCAAAGGATTGAGAATCTGTAGCTCAGATAGGTTTCTTTAACACCCACCCTCCCCCAACCCCTTTTTATTCCCTCCCCCATGTAGGTTTCTTACTATCATTTCTATTTAACTGCTAAACTTGGCATTGGATGTCAGTGTTTAAGTGGCTTTGTGGGGCTCGGATTATTGTTATTTGTGATTAATGTAGAATTGATTTGGTAGGATTTTTTAGCGTTATTAATGTTCTTCTGTTTCTTGTTTGCTGTCTGATTTGAACTGATAGCCTCTTTTAGAGCAGAAAATCTGGAAAGGTGATTGTTCATCTTGGCCTGCTCTTAACATCTGTTTAATTGTGGTGCTTACTAACGCACTACAGAGTTTCTATGAGTTATTAGATGCCGCTAACAGTCTTGAAAGAGGAACCCTTGTTTAATATGAAAGTTCTCTTTGATTTGATGCAGTCATTTTTCCCTTTCCATTTTTTTTGGGGGGGAGGGGAGGATGAAGCTTGTGCCTCCAAGTTGAACAGCTGGATGTCAGTTGGCTTTTTAGGGCTATGCTTGATAGGTTCTATTCTGTTCCCAGTTGAATACAAGCATCTGACCTGGTATTTGCACTCTTTTCCGATTTGTTGAGCCAGGTTAAGGACCTATGAAATTTTGAGGCCCTAGTTCTGCTGGGCTCTGGTCATCTGTGTATACCTCCAGGGTTTTTACTCCTGATAATTCAGTGTTAAGCCCTAGGGGATGGATTGCTTCCTCACTCTGCCATCTCTGTGCATTTGCAGCCCACTCTGTTTGCTTATTCTGTCGACCTGGTCATGATTTGGTTGTCACTGAAGCATGATCTGGTTCCTTTGTATGCCTTTCACCTTCTCTGGCATGGCATCAGATGGTGCCACATTGATGTGCTGTTCTTTGATGTCTGAAGATCGAACTGAAATAAAGATTGTAAAATTAAGAAATCCTTCACTACATCGCATATGCGGATGCCCACCACATTTAGATGTTCTTCATGAGTCTTCCTCACCTTTCTTTGCTGCACATTATAAAGGGTGTTTCACGTGGGATCTACTAAGGTCTTACTTCTTATTCATTTTGTTAGAATTTGGAGGTGGGTTTTTCTCTGGTGGAGAGAGATATAAAGGAAGCACAGACCTTTTTATCCTAATGGGTAAGAATTTAAACTCTTGTAAGTTTAGGTGTTAAAAGTGGGTGCACAATGGTACTTGGCCTTAAAATAGTTTGTGAAGCCCTTGAGCGTGTTGAACCGAATGGAAAGTGGTAAGATTTGAAGTAGATGAGACTTGGAAGGTGAGTTTATATTGGAACCAGAGATAATAAATAAGGAAAATGACAAGTGGAAAGGAAAGCCATGAAGGGAGGAGTTGGCCATGGCAACAGTGACCAGAAGACAACTCAAAAGGATAAATTGAAAAAGCAAAAATTACATAAGTAATTTTTTTTTGCCCAAAGGATGATTAAGAAAATACCTAACGGGGTTGTTGATTTATGCTCTTCTATCTTTTTTTCCCCATTTTTTTTTGGCAAGAATCTTCTCGTTACCTGTGTATCACTTCTTCTTCTTCTTTTTTCTTTCTGTTTTTCTGTGTACCATGGACAATCAGATCACAAATGTCACTCTCTCCATATTCATATTTATTTATCTCGTTTCTAGGTGAATCCTCAAAGTCTGAAAACCAATCAGATGTAAATACTGATACATAATATGGAAAAGGTTTGGCTGCAAGCCATGTTCTTGTTACTCCCAAATGGTCACGCTGACTTGGGTTCATAAATCATAAATACTCCTTCAAGAACATTGCTACAGCCAACTTTCATCCATACCTTACCTCAAATTCAATGGATTAATGGAAACTTAATACCTCTCGACCAAGGGGTTTTGAGTGCCACACAGAGTCTTCACCGAGTTTGTGTTTGCTGTTGTGTGGACAGAGGCATAGTCAGGATTTAACATTGGAGTGGGCCAAGTACTGATATTTCATACAAAACACTATGACTTTTCTACTCATTGTTTTTACCATTAAAATTTTTCTCCAATTGAAGGGTCAAAATACAAACATTTCACACATGATATTTCACACATGGAAAGAAGGCTAAAGGGCTAATTTAAAAAAATTGAGAAGGGAACGGGGAAGTTTCATAGATGGGGGTAGGGCACGACCCCCTAGCCCTAGGGTAGCTCTGCCCTTGCTTGTGGGTATCTCGTGCATGGTTTTTGAATAGCATCGTGTGACCTTTTCTAGATTTAATGGCTGTATATACAAGATGCGAGAGATTATAATTGTTAATCTTAAAAATACCACATGTTGTGATCCGAGAGCTACACAGGAGATACCACACGGCAACAAAGAATATTCATGTTCACCAATGAGGATCTAGAATGCACAGTCAGACATCTGATGGCTAGACTATGCTCCAAATTTCCCGGGTTCAAGAAAAGGGAGTGGAAAACCTCAAGACATTGGCTCAGTTGCATTTTGCAAAGACTAATACTGAGGTCAAGATTTTGAATCTCCTTGAAGTCAGGGTCCAAGCCTGCTGCTACATATAAGTTAGTTGTTCCCTCCATTATATAAAGCTCTACCAGTTAATAAAAAAGGAAAAATTGGAGTTGAACTCTTGCAATATCTGTACTGCTTTTCCTCCAACATTCTTGCTTTCCATTTCTGTTTTCTCCTGCCATCTCTCTCTCTCTCAAACACATAGTCATGGAAGCAATGCTTCTATCAAAGCATATAGGCATATACTCTGTTATGAGAGCTGGCCAAAAGATGACACAGAAGCCAGAATCTTCTCCAGTAATTGTTGGAGTGTTGGCAAGGCCTGCAGGTACCATCTCCAAATCTACCAAGCCAATTAATGTTTGCAAGGATTCCTGGTTTGATCATGTTGCCATTAACTATCTCTCTGAGACTCTCCAATCTACAACAGGTACTTCCATTACTTCATTTCATTTCGTTCCATCATTCATTTCTTTCTTATTATTTATTTCTCTTCATCTCAATTCTGATTTCTCAAGTAAATCATGAACATGGGTACAGAAGAAATAATACTGGAAGTTGTTATACAGGGATCAGAAATAACAAGAGTGGCTATGATAGCTTAGTAGAGGCAGCTACAGCAGCAGCCCAAAGCTTCAACCCCAAAGAGCAACAGGAGTTGGTGCTTAGAGTGTTGGAGAGAGCTTTACCATGGCCAATCCTCTCCCTAGCAAGTTCCTTCACTTCTTTCTCTAGTATCTCTTGTTTTTTATTATCTTACCCAACAAGAGCAAACAATCCTGTAAAGATGAAGTTGTCTGAAAATATTATGTGATCTAAGAGAAGGATGGTTATTTTGATGGCTTGTTTTTACTATTAGATATGAATTAAATTAATGCTTTTCTTCTAGTTAACCTATTCAATTTATTAAAATTTTCAAAAAATTTAAGTTTAATCTTTGCTTTATTTTGTTGATGAAAAACAGATCAGGAAATTGACACCACAGTCCAAAATAGGGAGGGAGTGTTTTGCCATCTTCACCACCTTCTTTTTCACTTGGCTCATTGGAGACTGTCAGGTATGGATCATATAATCTCTATTTATCCTGATAACATCATTAGAACTTAAATGGGTTTTGGTGGATTTCTTGAATAAGGTAAAGACATTGGAGAAAGATGGAAAAACAGAGAGGAATGTGGTCCATGTCAAGAAATGCAGGTAAAAATTATTTTCAAATCAGGTCTCACCCAGTAGAATAAAACCATCTGTTCATCACCATTTTGGGCCACAATCAAAACCCATGAATCAAGTTGGGTTCCCATCATCTAAGCATTGCTTCATTCTTGTAGGTTTCTAGAAGAGACAAAGTGTGCAGGGATGTGCATCAACCTCTGCAAAATGCCATCTCAAAGTTTTATCAAGGACTACTTAGGGATGCCAATCAATATGGTGCCCAGTAAGTAATCTACTATAAACTCATTTTTTATGACAAAATGTTTCATCATATCCTAAACATAATCAACTTGCAGATATAAACGATAGGGAAAAAAGAGCAGAGTTCTATGTAAACAGTAGATGCACTAGCATGTCGTATAAGTGTCTCACTTAAATGGAGGGAGCCACAAGGAGAGCACTTAGGGCACATCTGGACCCCAAAGCTCAAATTGAAGACTTCTTCTTCAAATATCGATACATAGCTGCATATTTCACATCATATGATGGCAATCTTAAATTACAATGAAGCAATCCTACCATTAATGATCCCAAATTGTAAGCTAGTATGTATGGCGTTTATGAAATCTGTGTTTAGGCAAGTGGACTGGGTTAGAACCCTAGAAATTCAGTATGAATTGACTCTGCAACTGTGGATATCATATATAATTGAAAAAGAGAAAATTTTTAGAAGTCGTCTGTGGCTTATAATTGGATGAGATAATATTCAGACCTTATTGAACAATTTGTCTTGATCAAATTATGAATATGGCATTCAGATTTTGAAGATATGAGCTGTGAGATGATATTCGGAGAGGATCCTCCAGCACCAGCCGATGATCCAGCTTTGAAGCAACCATGCTACAAGATGCTCTGTAACACAATCAGATTCTTGTCATTTAGATGCTTTTGGATCTGGTTAATGTTATTGAATAGTAAGGATATTAAATGGGTTCTGATAACAGTTTTTTGGTCTTCAACTCTCTATGCAGGCAAGGCAAAGCAAAAGCATAGCATGGATTTTTCCAGCTAATTAAAGGATGTTGTAGATGAGCAATAATTTCAAAGGTGATTCCGGTCTGCTGGTGAATCGTATCTGTAACCTTGAAAGTTCATATTTCAATCATTGGATTTTAAGGTTGTTTGCTTTTCACAAATCAATCAAGTTAAAAACTGTAACATATAGCAGGAAAAAGAAAACTTGAGAAATTTCTGGTGGGTTGTAGTATCTTCAAATATGGGTCAGCATGATCCTCAAATTTCATGTCAAATTGGTTGCATGTACAGGGAACATATTGATTATGGTGTCAAGTCATTGAATTTGTGGTTTACACTTAGGAGAAATGATTATTGTTTCCATTCTTAGAGCAGTCAAAGAATCCCTTACAGACAGTGTTCAACCCCTTTGGCTTCCCTGCCTTGTTGGTCCACTTGAAACTGACAGTAAGCTTCACTGTCTGCAAAGGTGAGAGAACAGTGTGTTTCCCACTGTGTTTCCCACTTTCAATGGCTTGCCTGAGGGAACAGGGTAAGATTCATGGTGCTGTCTTTTCTGTCCTCTTGGAGGGTGGGTGGAGTGGCCGACCCTAATTCCACCAACTAGACATTTGTTTGAATAGGATTTCCTTGATGAATTGAAGTCTGTGGATGTTGAAATGAAAGGCCTGATGGAATCTAGGAGACAATGGAACACAAGTACACAACAACTTGCATTTGACATGTGAAGATGGGAGAGCTTCTGTAACCTGCAAGGATTTCAAATTCGATATACCAGATATAGATCCTCTAATACATTCTGTACTCAGATAAGATTGAGCAGGGAACATCAAGTATTGGAGGCTGTGAAACTCCTCAATAAGCCTTCAATTCTCCCCCACCCCCAAAGGATTGAGCTGTAGCGATATTGGCCGTCTGCTGATTTTTCCCCCTTCTCCATCTCCTTTGCTTGTATTCCATGGGCTATAAATTGTATCTCACATACCCTCCCTGGCGCGAAAGGCCTTGTCTCTTGTGTTTGAGATTGCATGGCCATATATTCCATTCTATGGCTCTGTGATCTTTGCTTTACGGATGCCACTGGCTGTACACTCTTTTCTTTAGATTGGTGAAATTTTTAAAGGCCCCCCACCCAAACAAAGAAAAGAAAAAGGGCCTTTTCAGAGAAGGGTTCCCAAACTATCATATGTAAACAAGAAGACATTTTTCTAAGAATATGACTAATATGAACACAAAACTGTATCTGAATCTGCATAAATGTGTCCAACTCTGCAAATCTCACTATGGCAGCAGGGACATATGAACATAATCTAAAGAGAGTTCGTTTGTGTATGGAAACAAAAACTATTGGAATCAGACAGAAGAAAACTATGTACGCGCTTCAACCGTCAAGTTCATGGAAAACAGGGCTAGCTTCAAGCTGTTCCACAAATTTCTCAAGAATATCCTTCACGATTCCCCCAAACTCATCATTATCTATTTTCTTACTGTTTTTTCCTTCAACATCAGCAAACACCTGATCATAAAGAAGACCAACTGCTTCATTGGCTTCTGATGGTGGCAAGCCCAAATTCACTCCATTTTTCTCAAGATAACTCCTGATTATTTCTGTGCTCGTCCTTTCTTCTCCGCAAGCACATAGATTCTGGAACATCTTTGCTATTTCATCCTCCAATTTCTTCTCATCAGCAATGAACTGTACAATTTTTGAAAGCTTGTCAGTAAGCATTCATGATAGGTTTTTTGGCCAGATGAATATGGTCTAGGGTAGAATAGGAAATGATTAAACGTAGAATCAATTATCTACCAAAAATAAGCATATTACTCCTGTGTACTGTAATCCAAAAGTAGTTCATCAACCCAGTTTCTCCAGAAGGAATTAGTCATTTCCATACTTAGAAAACATGAGAAAGGAAGAAATGATACAGAAAGTAAAACAAAACCTTCTTTAGCCTAGAGCCATTGATGATCTTGATGTTCTGGGTGACAACAACATGCTTTTCAGCTAGGACATCTGCTAATTCCTGTAAAATATTCTGGAGCAGTTGCGCAAACTGTGCCTGACCCAAGGCTTCTTTCCCCTCAGCTTTGTGTTTTTTCAGGATGTCTTCCAGTTGAGGGAACACTGTTGATGACAAAATGCCAGCGTTAAATACTTTTTCCAACAAATTGGAATTAATTAATTTTAGTTTTGTGCTATACATAAATGCAATTCACATGTACACTGAAGGTAAAGCCAACTGCTAGATTTGGGCTTTTCTCAAAATTTTGAAGTGAGAAAGTATGTCGTAAAGTAAAGAATCTGAATTCCTTCTGGGTGGATGGGAGGAGATTGATTATCAATATTTGGATCTATTGTCTTCAGAAGGAAATGCAAATGCAACCCAAATCTGCATGAGCAGCCACCACCACTCAAGCTCCATCCTTTATCTCAGTTGGCCCAAACCAGCAGGTATTGAGCAAACCACCGAAAAAAAGGTGTACTGAGTGCATAAGGCTCCCACCACTGCAGGTCTGGGAGCATCATGATGTGCACAAACTTACAGCCACTTCATGGAGAGGTTGTTTCATGACTCTATCCACAACACAGTAGGTTGCAACAGACTACAGGAACAGCAGTAAATCTTATTGAATCTATAAAGGTATGCGTGTTTGAGAGTGAGTCAATTCCGTCATGCTTTCCATTCTGAAACTCAAAACTAGGAAGTCAACAAGTGCAAGGAGGTGAAGGCGCCAGCTTGCTCAACTTGTAATGTCTCTGGCTTGTTATAACTGAGAACTGGATCAAGTCCAGGATTTCTACTTCTGATTCCATTTATTACTTAAAGCTAGCATATGCTTATCCAGTGGCTAGCCTTAACTTTTCTTCTCCTTATTCAACTTCAGTTCAAACAGAAATGATGTTACAATTCAAAATTAAGAAAAACTATTCTATGGCATCTTTCAAATGACAATGTATGTACTCTGATAAACATTAGAGTTTCTTTCCTACAATATAGAGAAGTAACGTTGTCCTACAAATTTTTTCCCCCCTAAAAAAATCATCTGAAATCAAAATCACATTTTTTCTAGAGTCAGAATCTATGTGCAATTCTTTTGTACGACAACCAAAATGAATGACATCATCTATCACTGTGTTTCTAGAATGAAAAATTTATGAGCATTCTTTATAGAAAACAACTGAATCATGAAATAGGAGGACCTGCAGGCAAAAGGCCCTACTACTGAGGAGCTCAAGGGAAGAGATAGTGTTATGTTCCAATAAGATGCTTTTGGGCCCTAAGAACATAAATAGTGTTCCTAGGCCACCAACACTGCCCTACATCACAAGCCTAGAGCTCAGAACCCAATCACTGTCGTTTGTCTAAGAAATTGAATAAGCAATAACCTGGCCACAAAAATTCAGCTGACGAAAGTGAACAGAAAATTCAACGTTTGGGAGTAATTGGAAGGAAAAAATTTTACAGGGAAGAAAGTTAAAATTCAACTGAGGAAAGTAAAAATGACATACGCAATGGAGAGGGATAGGAAAAGACAAAAAACAGAAATCTCTTAAAACAGATTTGACTTTTGGGAACAATTCATCTTTTTCTTTTCTTTTACAATGAACCCTCAAGTGGTTTAGCATATAACCATTGACACATGAAGCATACGGTAGGGGGAAAGCTATGAGTTCTCCATAGCCTATCTAATTCTCCTAATTAACTGAGAGCTTGTTGAGCAAAACATAGATTGGTGACCTTAGCAACTTCTTCTTCTTCCCTTTTTTCTTTTGGGTTGGCGTGGTGGTGGTGGGGGGGGGGGGGGGGGAACTTGTAGCTTTAGTACACCATTCTATGAGGCATTCATAGATTGGTGCCCCTTGCTCCAAGGATATTCAAACTCTTGACCTCATGCTATGAGGCATTAGTCTTTGCCAACTGAGCCAACCCCTTGGGTTTGACCTTAGCCAATTTGCATACTTCGGTTTTAGGTGATCAAATCTTCAGCTCTGCATTAGGCATGGCTACAATAGTACACCAATCTACTGAGTTCTTTTATTTTTTTGGGGGTGAGGATGTGTGGAGAACTCTACCTAGTTCCATCAAGGTCAATCTAAGACCTTTGTAAATAAACATGAACCAGTTGGTATTGATGGAATGTTTGGAGACCATGACTAAAATATTTTGGTGATTTTCTAGGGTCCCAATTTTGGTGATTCTCTAGGGTCCTGTAGGACTTGTTGACTTGACAGTAGTGAAACTGACCTGAGTGATCCCAGATCCCAAATATAGGTGAAGGTTGTTTTGGGGGCAGTTTCTAGTTGGATCCTTTGTTTCAGCTTGGCATGGTGATGCTAAGTTCAATACTTTGATTATCTAAAGATTTCACATTACTTTCCAAGACCTAGTAATGGCAACAATGACAATTTAGCAACGGAAGATGATACATATTTATGGGCTTAAGTTTGTTATGCAACTTTATCCTTTTTGTTAGTAATATACTGCTGGCTGGATTTCTCGTGCAAAATTTTAGTTTTCAAAACATAATAAAGATTCAAACAACTAACAATTTAACAGCTATCTTTTTCCGACCTAATTTTTTGTTATTCTATTCAAAGATGACAATGAACTCAGTTGCATTCTCCCTGATCAGATCCTGCATTTAGGAGGCTGCCACTAGGTAAGAGAATTAGATAAGTAGAACTACAAAGAAGATAAACACCATTGCTGATGCTTTGGTGTTTTCCATTTAAAAATAGAATTCTTCAGTCGTTTCCTCCATCTTTATATGGTTACAAAATTTATAGGAAGAGAATGAGTTCTAGTGACATAGTTAAAATGTTCAACAGATTGCATTAAAAAGTAATGGTATACTAGTTAGACAATCACTGCAAAGTGTTCTTATATAGGTAAAGAATTGCACTGGTATTCTCTGGCTTAGAGTTAACATCATCAGAAACAAAGGCATAGAAAATTCAGTCTCTTCCAACTCATCCATACAGGAAGATTGTGCATCTTTCAGAGCATCAACCACCAGGGTGGGCAACGCATGATGTGCAATTGTCTGCTCAACTTCATATTCTGTTTGTGACTGCCAGTGCAGACCTCAAATGCTTATCCTTCCATTCTGTTGTTTACTGATAAAAATCGATAAATGGTTTCCAACAGAATAATACCGAAACTATCAACTACCCAATAATTTATATTACCAAACAACTAATAAACTAAAAGTAATTCAATCAGATATTTTGAAGATAGATAGCAAAGGGATCTGAAGCAAACCTGAGAAGGGAGGAACACCCATTTCTACTCCCATACGATCAAGAGCACTCCGCACCTGATCAGTTCTAACCTTGCCCGTGTCCTCAGTGTCTAAATCAGTAAAAAGATTCTCCGCCAGCATGGCAAAATCATCCTCGTCGTCTAAGAACAGCTTAAGAGGGCTTCCATCCAAAACCGAAACGACAAGGGGTTCATCTAAATCAGACACACACACACCCAAAATTAAAATAAAGAAAGCGTCCAAATCATTTGAGAGCATTTTGAATTCATATGAAGAAATCGAGTCTTGAATGAACAGAAGTACCAAAAAAAAAAAAAAAAAACCATTAAGGTTGTGAAAGTACCTGAGAGTTCAGAAGCAAGAGCGGTCACATAGTCTTTAAGTTTTGAAGAAGCTTGTTCTCTGTCGAGTTCTGTACCGGAGAAACTATCGGTATCAACGTTTATCCGTTTAAGTGCTGCAGCTTTTAAGTTATAAGGTAATGCGAGGCCAAAGAGTAAGGAAGAAACTTGTGATTCTGCGATCTGAAGAACCTGAGTTCCGGTGAAGTGGTGATCACCGGTTTCTGGGAGACGAAGATCGACGGCTTTCAGAGATGACCCATCAAGCACAGCCAGACCTCCGTCGGCCATTTTCGGAGAATTCAAAGGCAAACGGAGCCACGGAGCTGGTGGCGAAATTGAATTTGCAGAAGTGAAGGACGGACGAGTGAAGATTCACGCTACTGCCAAGAACGAAGACATAGAGCCCTCCGAGGATTCCTGAATTACGGATTTGCCATTCATTTTTTTCATTAGGAAATCAGTTATACCGATTGGGGGCTAAGACTGGGAGAAGAAAAAAGTGTGGAGCTACAGAAGTTCGAACTGAAGGGTTTTTTTGGTTTTATTGTCCCTCAAAAAAGGCTACACCACTATGCTCGAAGCATATGCATATCTATTTTGTAAATTATTTTTTCAATTTTTTTGGTACAATTTTAATAGTTTTACATAAATGTGCACGTTTGGCCCCGACGGTTTTAACTCGCCCTAAGCTCGAATAGAACTTGGGCTCAAGATTTTGATCATATTTTGGCCTTGACTAGGGTAAAGGGCAGGTTTGGGATTAATATTTGGCCCGCCAAGTCTGGCCTGACTCATTCCTAATTTTTTGCTCTAACCTTGGCTCTAATTTTTGTCTTGATCTCAATGAATTAGGAATAAAGACAAGAATATGACCAATCAGGGCTAGGGACATGGCCAAGTATAGGGTCAATCAATGCTAAGTCTAAGGATATGACTAATCAAGACTAGAGACAAGGCCAATTAGGGCATGAATGGACTTGGCTTGGCCCTGTAAGATTTATGGTCAGGGACAATAATCATTGACCCTGAATTAGGGTCAAAGCGAGAATGAGCTTACATTAGAATATATAGGGATGTGCCTTGGGATTGCAAAAGTCCGGCCTTGTTGCGGCCCTATTTACAGCAAAAAAATATTTAATTATTCTCCGGAAAGTGATAATAAGGAGTAGATGAGATTTTATTAAACTCTTAAGGCACTTCTTTTCTTGGTAGGCTTTTACTCTTCTTCACTTTTCACTTTTCACTTTTCACTTTTCACTTTTCACCAATAATAAAGGTTTTTTTTTTCATGTAAAGGATATTTGGGGGGAGTTTTCAAAAAGTCATACATAATTAAGTTCGCTTTTATGATGAAAGTTACTTTTACGGGATGGGGTTGCGTTTGATTGGAATCACAACATTTTTAGGCTTTGGGGAACCCTAAGTAAGCCTTTAATTCTTTTTTTTTTTGTTTTTGGGTAGAGAAAAAAGCCTTTAATTGTTATACACAATGCACTAGAGGGTTTTGATTGATTTGATAAGATTGCAAAGATTGATAGTGATTGAAAAAAGGTATTTAAGGTTTACATTTTTGAGGTTTTCACAGTTACTGTACATTACAGGAGTTCTATTCCAACCATAATTAGTTGGAAAATTTTCAAAATCACAGAACAACAAAGAGTTTTGAATTCCAAACTAATCTGATCTGAGGTCTCTGACTTAGTCATAGATCTGTTGGGTTATGTTTGATCTGTTTTACCATTAACAGAAAATAGGGTTACAATTGCTTATCTTCACACTTCTTATAGATCATTTATAGTGAAAATCCTTATTATTATAAATGAATATTGAAATAACTATTTGAGTGAATAACTAATAAAGAATTTGAAACCTTCAACCAGAACTTCCTTTCTTTGTTATCGTGTAAGTATTTCCCTCATGGCTCTTGGATTGCGAGACATGGTATTTTTCAAATTCAATACTGCAATTATAAAGGCCAAAAAGATTGTAACAAAATGTATATTCATCATCATCTTTTACTGTTGTTGTACTAATGCTTTGAAGCATCGACAATCATATATTATAAATCATACTTGTCCTCCTTGCAGATTAATTTTACCTTTCTTGGCCTACTCAAAGGGCTTATTTGCTCTGTTCCATGCAGAACCTAGCTAGCAGTCGATCTTTGGACCATTACTGCTAGAAGACAATGATCATCAAGATCAACAACTAATTATGCAAACAACAAGTACATAATACATATACAGCCTTATCTTAAAATTGAACAGTAGTTATCACACACCAACCTGTTCATGAAAACTGGAAATTGGGTCAGGCAAGAAGTTAGTAGTTTGGCAGACATGTTTGACAATTTGAAGCATCAAGAATCATATACTGTAAATCATCATTGTCCTCCTTGCAGATCAATTGTACATTTTTTGGCCTACTCAAAGGGCTTATTAGCTCTGTTCCTTGCAGCAACCTAGCTAGCAGTCGATCTTTGGACCACTGCTGCTAGAAGACAATGACCACCAAGATCAATTACTTCTTATGCAAACAAAAAATACAAAATACATACACAACATCTTCTTAAAAATGAACAATAATCATCACACACCAATGACCAACCTGTGCATGAAAACTGGAATTGGGTCAGGCAGGAATAAGTAGTGTGGCAGACATGTTTGACAATTTGAAGCATTGAGAATCATATATTGTAAATCATCCTTGTCCTCCTTGTAGATCAATTTCACAATTTTTGGCCTACTCAAAGGGCTTATTAGCTCTGTTCCTTGCAGCAACCTAGCAGTCGATCTTCATTTGGACCACTGCTGCTAGAAGACAATGATCACCAAGATCAACGACTACTTATGCAGACAACAAATACAGAATACATATACAGCATTTTCTTAAAATTGAACAGCAATCATCACACACCAAATTGTGCATGAAAACTGGAAATTGGGTCAGGTAGGAAGAAGTAGTTTGCAGACATGTTTGACGATTTGAAGTATCAAGAAACATGCACCATAAATCATATGTGTCCTCCCTGCAGATCAATTTCTCCTTTTTTGGCCTACTCAGAGGGTTTATTAGCTATATTTCTTGCAACAACCTTGCTAGCAGTCAATCTTTGGACCACTACTGCTAGAAGACAATGATCACCAGTGCATTCATATTTTCTTATCCTCTAAAACTCGCCTGCTTTCTTGCCTTCCCGTGAGCTACCATTTCTTATATTATTCCACCTCTCAGTCAAGTCATTATCTGGGCTAGTATCCTATCATAAATCTCTACTTACTTAACCCAGGTAGCTTCTTTAAATTCCATATGGCAATAGAACAAACGCAAGAATTGGAAAGATGTGTTAAATATGCTTTATAGCAGTGGATTGTCAGATAATACATATGGGCATCCACTACTACTGCTGCTACTTCAATTAGAGGATATGGGTTTGTGTCCCCAAAGGGAGACATGGACCCCAACACTGGCCTTCACAGTCATAGTCACAACACAACTTCTTCTTGATAGCTACCTCTTCTTTTTCACTTGTGATGGGAGCAAGTCATTGATGGAGAAGACTAACAAGGTAAGCAAGTAATCCTTTTCGGCAGTAGTTAGGTGTTTGATACACATCAACAACAAAGGTAGTGTCATGTATTGGACTGATGGAGACACAATGAAAGAGCCCACCCCTCTAAAGTCCATATCAAATTCTTGTTTTTTCTAGGTTTAGTGTCTCTCTTATGAGTCTTATCTTTTCATGAAATTTGGAACTTGGGTTTGAGCCACTCTGAAAACTTGCCCAAGTCTTAAATTACTGCGGCACATCAACAACAAAGGCAGTGTCATGTATTGGACTGATGGAGACATGATTAGAGAGCTCACCCCCTCTGTAGTCCATATAAAATTCCTGCTTTTTTCAGTCTGGTCTCTCTTTATATTTTCATGAAACTTGGATTGGATTTGAGCACACACTCTTTGACCAAATCTTAACGACTGTATGGCAATATTTCTGTTTATTGCTTCTTATACTTTTTTGCACTTATAGAACATGAACAACTCAATACGTGTATGTATAATTTGGTCTACGTTTTTTTTCTTTTTTCCCCCCATTTTTTAAATGCTTGGACAGTTTTGAGTCCACTTTGAGACCTCACAGAAAAAATACTTCTCTTGATAAGGCAAAGGGATAATCTTGTCTTTTTGACATCAAAATGTAACCTATTAACCTTGTATCTTAAAACCCCAAAAGCACAAAATTTCTTCCTTATTTCAATTTTTTTTTCTAATCTATAACAGAAAATTTTTTCCCCCCCTATGTAACCAAACATAATTTTAGCACAAAAAAACAATGAAGATGCATAGAAACAGAAGAAGAAAAAAAAAGGCTATTTCTTACCTAAAACATGAAATAGGACAGAAACGTTTTACCACCCCTTTTTACTACTACTCTCTACGGGTGTGTTTGAGCTCATTCCCTCATATTGGTTGAAAAGAAAATTTTACTACAAACATATACCAAAACTTGTTTTGTTTACCAACATGGTCATATACATATATATACGATCCTAGAGGACACAAGGTGGGCCAATTCCTACACTACGGCCTCTGAATAAGGCTTTCAGAATGAGCCCACTAGTGTAAACGAAAGAAAACACCACAACAGTCCAAATTAACATGCTCATGAGACCCTACCACACCCACATGATAACCATTGAAAACACTGTTTCTGTAGCCACAGTTGTAGGGAATAAAGAGCAGTCATGTCCAAGGCAACCCCCTTTGAATACTTACCCTCCCTTCCTAAGGACCCTAACCCCAATTCAATCCTTTGGATTGGATTCTCTGCTTGAATATCTGAGATAGAAAACTTGATCAAGGGCCAAAACCAAGTAGGTGGACAATTAGACACTGAATAAGTACATAATATATCACCAATGGTGTAATGCTTCAAGCCTTCAACCCTTGTAAAGTATCGAAATTCCTAGGGTTCTGTTATTTTTTAGTAGAGAAAGCCCACTATAGAGTTCGGGAATGACTGAGAGTTGCTTGTGCAGAGTAGTACCACTCCACTTACAAGAGGGTCAGAGCTGTGGATCCTGCATCCTATGTGAGCCATTTCTTGAAATGACATGTCTTGGCTTCTTCTCTCTGCTGTACTACTACTGAAGCGTAGCTGAGATTTTTTTATCAAGGCCAAACGCCAAAAGTTTCAGCATTTAACAAACCCTGCTAGCCATTTCATTAGTCATTACTACTTTTTCTTCAATTTAGTTGAACGGCCAAGGATGATGATCTCTTCCTCCTGTCCAAAACTTACTGGGTTCCGTTTGTTTTGGTTTCATTATCTTTACTGGGAAAAGACTTATAATTTCCAAACAAGATTTCTTATTCCTAGAAATGCAAGACACTGTACATGAAAGCTTACGGTGAGCACGAATACGAACCTCTCATGGGCTGGTTATTTTAGTCGCCACTGGACAATCCCACCTATCCTCATCACCTCAGTTTCACCTTTTAAGGCACAGAGAAAGGTTTAGTTTATATTAAAGATAAGATAAAGAGGAGAGAGAGAGAAAGAGAGTTGCAGGGAATGAATTTGGCTGTGATCACTGTAAGAAAACAAGTCTTTTCACAAGAGTAGTAATCAGTAGTGTCTGCTGACCTTATGTATAACGTTGTCGAAGATATGAATCTTGTCATGTGAAATATTTGAAAAGCTAACGTTAGATTTCTATTTCTTTCCTTGTTCCTGACGAAGCACTTCGTTTTCCGAGACAAATGATTGCGTTTTACAACGTTATGACGAAACAACTTTATCTACCGGCGCCGGACAATGAACGGTGCTGATTGAGATTGATTAATACCAGAAGATTAACTTAATATAATAATTATTTAAAAAAACAAAAAAACAAAGAAAGCGCGCGAAAATAAAGCACCATTTTTTTTTTTTGCCATCTTTTCAAAAGACCAACTTCCTTCGAGGAGGCGCAATGGCTCTGTTTTTACCGGGAAAGGTAGCGAGATCTCGGATCGTTTCGGCAATTAGATCTTTGAATATGCACCGTTCGATGTCCAGTACAGCTTCGGATGTTTCCACGTGGCAATCTTCCCAGCCGTTGATGGCATCCACGGCCATGTCCTTTTGGAGCATTCCACAGATGACTTCAAACAAGTCTTCCGCCGGCTCCGCCGCTCTTACTCTCTTGAATTCCGACCAAATGTGTTTCAACGATGGCTTCTCCACCGCTTTCCGTGGCGGCAACTGCTTCTTTCTGTCGAAGATTTCACTAATCGTGTCAAATACTAGCTTCCGGTGGAGTGTGGATTCTCTGGAAGAACTCCTCGTTTTGTGACGTTGCCTCTCCAGTAAAAAGAAAACGTCGCTGTCTTCTGGGAGGCATTTGAAAGCTTCAAAGATCTCTGAAACGTAGAGATAATCATCGTCTTCATCTGTTCCTTTTTCTTCCTGTTTCAATCGGACAGGTGAGACTTCTGGGCTCCAGTTATCGTCTTCAAGCTCTACTGTCAAGATGTAATTAAACTTCAATTAGTCTCAGATTAAATCGTGGTGTCTATGAAAATTCGATTAGTCTCATTGTTATTGGCTGATGTTTGCTTACCTTTTAAGTTTATTGATCGTTTCATGATTGGCGAAGGGGAATCGTCCTTGTAAAAAGACGAGTCCAACACTGAAACAGGACTCGGCTGCAACTCAGAAGATGTAATCTCAGATATGCTGTGGAGCAGTTCATCGCATCTCTCCAACAAGGTTCTTCCTTCCTTATATTCCTCCATTTTTGATCTCTGCAACTGCATTCGGTTTAAAATTAAGATAATAAATGAATAGATGAACAAAAGAAACAAGCTTAAATGTGCTTCTGCAGTTTTACGTATCAAACCTCCATGTCGAGTTGAGAAGATGTACTGACGCTGCACTCAGAAACTGAGGATGATTCATACTCTGCTGACCTCCTCGAAATTCCCTCTTTAGGTGAAACCTCAAGCGCCGTTTTCTTGCTTCTTGGTGATCTGCTTGTTGTGAGCTCGGATCCGACCTTCTTAGTAATAAACTTCGGAGAATGCACGGGAGAGCTTCTTCTCTGCTCCACAGAATCATCTCCTTTCCTCTGCGTCTGAATGCTTAATGGTCTTCGCCTGGCAAGAGAACTTGGACTTTTCACTCCGCTGTCGCTCGAGTCAGAGGACCTTGATTTTCTTGTTTTCTGCATATTTCTATCGATTTCAGGCCGTTCGTTCCTTCCTGTTACCGGCGACAAGGTCTCACCAGTTAAATTTAGATTCCGGCGGACTCCTGTTTTGGATCTGAAACTCGAAGGAGGAGACTCTGTTCCTGTTCTTCCGACACGGTTGCTTGAAACCGGCGAGCGAGAAGGCTTCATCACGACTATTGGAGATTCTTCTCCGTATAATCTCCGACCGTTAACGACACTCTGGTGGCCGATCCTGTCCATCGTTCTTTTAGAGTGCAGAAGGCCTTTGAGTTGCAGAGCTTCAAGGATCTGCTTCAATGTCTCCAAATCTTTCTCTGGTTCATCGATTCCCCTCAATTTCAACCGCTTCTCAATTTCTCCGTAAAGTGAACTGTTCTGCTTTGGCTCCGGAAAGAAATCCTGCGAATCAAAGAAACTCTTACGTTGTTGCAGCAACCTCGATGGTGACAGCGGCAATCCTGCATTCTGTGATTTTTGTGGCTCGCCTTTCGGCCTCTTGATGCTGAATTCATTGGAATTCGCTGTTTGGATCTTTGGTCTGTTACCTTCTGAAGCTGCATTGTCTCTTTTGGTGTTATTTGAAACGTTGTTTCCAGAATTTGACTGGAAAGACTGCTTTTGCTGGAAATTAGTCCCGTCAACGAATCGATACTGAAGAAGATCTCTGGAAACCCTAGATTCCGATGCAGACCTCCGTAACTCCGCCTTGTTTGCAGCTTCGCCAACTGAGTCAGGAAGAGCTTCGAGCCCCATGAGCCGCGCAATGACGCTAGGGGAGCGACGCTGCTTCTCGTTATCTTCCGATTCAATACCTTCCGAAGACTTGTCACATCGAATTGCGGCGTTCGTCCGGATCTCTCTGGGACGGAGACTTCCTTTCCCATCAAAGCTTGCTCTGCTATCCAGAGATAGTCTCGGTGCGTCTTTAAACTTCCAAGAAGACCTCGTACCCTCCTTGTAATCGAAAGCCTGTAAAGGAAGTGGCGTCTTAGCCGGACTTTCCGCCGAAATTGACAGTTCCGGCACTGGAGAACAAATCACGGTTGGTGGTTTCGTACATTCCGGAGACGCTCGCGACCGCGGTAATTCTTGTTGCTGCTGCACTTCTTTCGAGGTTGGCGTTGATCCGGCTGATTTCTCTGGCGGAGAAATGGAATCAACTGCCTGAATCATCCAACAAATACTGTTAAAAAATCACATTTCTGGCATTCCAGAGATGGAGATAGACTAACAGTGAAAAGAAATAAAGAAAAAAAAAAAAGGAATGAAATCCGACCGGAGATGAAGTGAGGCGTTTGGTAGAAT